>NC_064888.1:30575039-30881706 GCF_929443795.1 Astur gentilis
TGGGACCTGTATTAGAAATATCTACATTGTACTGCACTGTGCAGTAGCAGCATGCCTTCTAAGTCTACTGTCAAAATGGATTTCAAATATATTGTTGAGACAACAGATCTGTTTACTGGGTTGTACCTGTTTAACAGACATTAAAATTATTAATTTATTAACACCTATTTGCATAAAAAGTATAATGACTTGGAATAGTAAAAAGGAAAAAAATCAGTAACTACCATGAATGTTTCTGCTTCATCTCCTACCAGTCCAGCAATGGCTGAAACTGGCAAATCAGGGCCATGATATGGATCTTCACTATGAGAAACTGGGAAAAACAAATCCTTACAAGGACTCACAGAGCCTTGTCCATCAGGGAGTTTCACAGGGCTGTGAAAAAGGAAAAGACACTGTCTGAGGACAAGAAATACTATGAATAGTAAATGCTGAAACAAAACTGAGAAGCATTTTTTCAAAACTTTGAGACACCAACTCAGTTAATGGGCTTTACTTCCACAAGAGTAATGGAGGATTTTTGTAGACAAGCATTCTATATGGCACATACCATTTCACTGAAAAGTAACGCTAATTCTACTACAAAAGAGGAATGTTCCTAACTGGCAGAAACAGATTGCCATGTTCTAGCTCAGAGTCTTCTCTTGTTGCCTTGTTTAAACAACTCTTCTATGTTACTGTTTCCTTATTAACCAGGATTGATAAAGACACACACCTAACTTTCATATGCTGTGAGGATTCATGTTTAATGTTTATCTGGAGAAGGCTTAACGATGATGAAAATTAGTAGTAGTATTTGCTTGTTACACTCTGGTAATCAGTGTGTGAGTGTCTGTTAATGCAGGAGTTGAGGATTCTATAGTTTACAAACTATGTTGATTTATGACTTGGAAAAAAATTATGTAAAATAAACAATTCTCAGTGGGATGTTTAACCTCTACTGAATGGAATGAAAAGTGAGGAAAAAGGAGTATATATGTATTTTCACATGTGTACTCTATAATGACAAAAGGCAAAAAACCCTTCAGTATTCTTTTCAGATGGCAAATTAAGGCCTTGTCTACACTTTCACTAGTATAACTGTCAGTGGCATTATGTTGGTTATATTCACAGTTAACAAGATTAAACACACTCGGGAATTGTAGAGTAGGTGCTGCTGAAACAGCATAGGTGTTATACTTCAAGGACTCCAACTTGAATGATACATACTACTTTTATACCAGCCACAAAAAACATTTTAGCATAAATAAATTCTAGGTTTACTGTGCTCAGTGAATCGCAGCAACAGAGCCACCCCCTCTGGATCTGTAAATTGGCCACACAAGCTGGAAATCACAAAGAAAACTGATACTGCTTTTGGTACAATTTGTGATTACAACAACATATTGTTTAACTATGCTTACTAGGAAGCAACTTGATCAAAATTTGGTGGTTTCATAGCTACAAAAGCAATGCTCAACATAGCCATTTGCAGGAAAGCAGTCCAGGCACCACCTTAATTCAGTCATGCAGGTTTTGATAGAGGCTGCCAAAGCAGCTGATTAGTATTAGCTTCATGATGTGCATAATCTGGACATGTGAATACTAAGAAATGAAATAATAAATTCAATTAACTTGATTGACTAGATAGGTTCACACTGCTTGTGATTTAGCAATTACTGATTGCAATTGCTAGGTGAACTAAATTGGATTAAATTCTCTGCAAACAGATGTAGGCTGTTAGTCTTAGTTATTAAACTATACCTCTAGATTTTTCTGTTAACCTGAAGGGTGTTCCACTTACTTTTGCTTAAGGTGATGCTCATCATTATTCCTTTCAATATGCCAGATAGTAAGGGAGCTCTCATTAACAAAACACAGCTGTTGCCAATTCATAGGATTAAAAGTTAAAGAGGTTGCTGTTACCCCTGGCTGAGTCTCACTGCACAGGAGGATATTTTCTTGCCAGTTCCTTCATTAAGGAGAGTAAAAGAAAATCAAATGCATTCAATAAGTCAAAAACATTCAAGCAAAATATATCTGGATGTGATTATGACTGACATTCAAGATCAAGTTTGGAAAACAAATACTTTGTCACTAACAAAAAATTTCTGCTGTCAAACATTACGTCCTCTTGAGAATGAAAAGGAGGTGGTTAATTAGCCACACATCAAGTTATTACTGCTAGAAAAAGATTGAACAGTAAAATAATTTTGAAAACTGACATTTTAGAAGCATTATCATGCACTTCCTTTTGTGAAAAGGCAGGAGTCATGGAAAAGAGTCAAGAGACATGGATTTTTTCTCATCAGTTCCATCAGTGATCACTTGAATGGGCCCAAACAATTAACTCTTCAGCACCCCAGAGCTCACCCTTGCTTTTCCAATCCATAAAATAATTATTATAATGCTTGCAGGCTTGCAGTTGGAAGGTATTATAATTAGGAAATAAAACACAGTCAGCCTGTGATTATCTATGGATGAATTACTTAGGTAATACAGTAACTGTGTTGTGAATGCAGACATAGAAGCTATGGCTGCATTAACTAACTTGAGCATGAAACAGGGCAGAATTTGTGTGGGGCTGTAATGTATAGCTGACACAAGCCTGGGAATCTGCTTTCCACTGACTTTTCTTTTGTCTAGTGTAACCTATTTTATGTTCTCACCATCTAATTTCCATATTTCTCCACTACCCAGATTAATTCTTGACTGTATTTGCATTTTTAGGTGCTGTCTAAGAACTGATTAACATCATTTGAAGAAAATGGTTAAAACTGATCCTTAATTTCTTGGACAATATATCTGACTTAATCTAAATTAGTATTTGTCATTACTGCTGAGAGGAAAAAAACCCTAAAATGCATACACTGCTGTAAACGGATTTAGTATAATCTTGTTGTTGTGGCCTATAATAATTCACTCACAAAACAGATCAGGATGCAAGACACTGGTTAATATTGACAGCATATGCAAAAAATGAGAAGTATTCACACACACACAGTAACACTCATTAAAATTACAGAAAGCTATAAGCTGCAATTCTGACTTTAAAAGATATCAGTGTAGTGCTCTCTCTAAAGACCTGTCAGCATGTTCTCATCTCACACCTAACAGATAGTGCCAACGCTCTTTTATAGTAGATAATTTATTAAGATCTGAAACTATATGGTACATGTATCTGAGCATTAAGCCTCTCCTTTGAACAGAAAATAATAAAGATCTAGGGAAAAAATATCTCAGATGAAAGGCAGCTTTTAGTTATCCATAAACTTTCTATATTTTGAGACTGACATAACTTTCAAAACATCTCTTATACCTCTGATTCCAAACTATTTGCTTAAAAAACAGGAACTGTGCAATCACCATATTGTAATGACACGTTAAGAATGCTAAACGTTGAGATTTCTTTCATCTGTACACACACATTTCTACAATGAATGCACAATATAATCCAATTGCAAAAAATGAAGGTCCTGATCTCAGTAAATTCACACACCCCTGTTCAAGTTATTAAAATTACCTTACAATATTAAACTTAGAATTTATATTTTGTTACTAAATTCTTTCTGACGGGAACCTAGGATGGTTCTTTTATGACAATTAGCAGCTGATAGCTGTATTCATGCTGACTCAAATAGGTTTAAATTGTTTGGCCTTGGAAACTGCCACTACTTTAAAGCAGTTAAACATTTCTAGATTATTTCCATTTTTAAGAATAATCTAGAGAAGTCTTTCAAGATGGTGTTTAAGTGCACACAATGAACATATTAGACCATGTGTGTTATTTGTGCTGTAAGTGACAAGCATGTAAACTCTTCAGGCCAGTGAGGCTGTCTTGTTGGTTTCTACTGTGATATACACACAGACATCCTTCCTGAACTACTGTGTACGATCAGAGTTCACAGCAAACATTATTCTTCTTCATAAGGGATAAAAAAGAGGCATCTGTAATAGTATCTACTACCATTACTAAAATTCTGAAGTTACAGGAAATTCTGCCTCTTCACTAAATATTGTACAAGAAAAGGTCATCACTAAATTGGCAGTATACAGAATATTCCTTACACGTCCTTGCTTGCCTTCTGCCTACTCCACCCTCCCCATTTGTTTTGAAGAAGTGCTCAGACTCCATGGTCAACGGAAGCTTGCTGGCAATGGAGCAAGACCAGGACTATATTTTTAGAGGACAATTAGAAAAATTAAATATTCTAACTCCTGTATCTGCATCATATTATATAATACTTCTTTTCATGACAATGAGCAGAAAATTATGATCTAACCCAGTGACCCATGGTAGTGTAATCATTGCGCAAAACTGTAAGACAGAACTAAGATCAAACACAAGTGATTAAGAGGACCACTGAAAGATCCAGGGGGACAAAAAAGTAGAAATCAGCTTTAGAACGCTTTTCTTCTTTCCAGCAGGCAACTTACTTTCACAAACAGCATGGTACTCAACTTCCAAGCGCGAACGGATAATTAAGTGATGCTGAAGAATTTAGAAGTACTACAAAACATAAAATTTTGAAGAAGGTAGAAGACAGCTGTAGCAAAGTAACAGTCATTCTGACTAGTGGCTACTAATGCTAGAAATAAACCTATGAATTAAATGTAAATGGTATTAGAGAATCTTTTTTTTACTCTTACCATACTGAAAGAACAAATTCTGGGATTGAAGAGTAACTGGCTACATATGGGCCTGTGAAACTAAATGCAAGTAAGGTGTAGTCCAGCTGAGCATTACCTGAAATGTAAAAAATAAAGAACATGGTCCTTAATTGCCCCAGACTTTACTATATACTATTACAGATAGGAGTACTCTTCTCAGCTCTTTTATATCCACTTTAACTCTTCAAAGACATTCTTCAGGCCCCCATTTCCTTTGCCTCACTCCACATTGTTTTGATTTGATCATAAAAATGTTCCCTATGTATCACTGCTTGGAATTTTTTCAATTTTTTTCAATAATAACTTGAGTTTGTAAAGTATTTTTTCCTCAAGTACCCTGAAATCCTTTGCAGTTATAATTTCATTCATATACATGAAATAAGCAAGTAGGATAGGCAGGCAAAAATATACATTAGATCCCAGACTCCAAAGCTTAACTGCAAGAACCCTCATTCCTCTCACATCTCAGATTTCTCAATGTGGCTTTCAGCATTCTGCTTGGGAGCCTACTGCAGTATGATTTTTTTGTTATTCTGACTATATTTTCCTAAAATGAATTCCATTTCATTCCATTTGTTTTCCCTTTAAAACAGCTCCATTTTGTATTGTCATATTCCTCCCTAGCTTGAGCCTAACTAAAAGTAGGGCAGTGGAAAATTCCTTCCACTGCTTTCCATGCATCTTGTCATGAGACAGTTTCCTGTCACACTGTTTTTCAAGTATTTAAAAAAAAACCCTTCAGAAACTGGATGATTTAAGTATTGATTTAATGACTGGTGACAGGGAGGGTTACCAGATCACTACCTTTTAATTCTGTCAGTTTATTCAGTTCTGGAAAAGTGTAGATATATATGACGGGATTCAGCTTCCGGTCTGAAAAGGCGAGCACTTGACTGTTCCTATTCACTGCAAAGGCTCCCACCTGGCCAGTCTGACAATGCAGCACTGTCGTCTTCTTTGTTTCAATGTTCAGGAAGAGGATGTAATTGCCACAAGGGTAGCAGACAGTTTGATTGTTGATAAAGCCAAAGTTCTTCTTTGAAAATCCCTGAACCCAACTTAAGAAAGAGCAACTGAATGTTAAAACATTAATCAAAGACAGATATTTCCCAAAATACTGTGATAAAGGGAATGTTGTAGCCTAAGTTACATCGAACTAATGCTTGGGATTTGTTAGACTCATCCTCATACCAATGTTGCAAAATGAGAATAACTTCAAGATCTAGTATTATAGGAGTCACTAGTTCAGTGTTTCCAGAAACAGAGGGTCAATCTTACGCTGATGGAGCACAAACGACTGTCATAAGAACATGGAGAGATGACTATATTTCCTTCAGTTTTCACTAAAAATAAAGTTAGCCAGTTCACAGGCTCTGTTTTTGTACTCATATATCATAGTAGTAGAGGATACCTTTATTCTGAAAGAATTACACAGGTACAATCCGTACTTAGGACCCAGTTGTGTTTGCTTAACCTTTTTACACTTTTATAGTTCATCTCATCCCCGTAAAAAAAAGACTACAAAGGCATGGCTTCTGTTTATACGAACCCACCCAGGAGGACTGTTCTGCTTTAAAGATACCAGTACCTTAACATGGTAAAACTTTGGAACGTAAATATCATGTGTTACACAAGGACTGAAATAAACTACTGAAGACGAGTCAGCTTATGAACTTACAATACATCAAAAAATTCATAACTGCCTGCAGATGTTTTCACCTTTCAGAAAGTGTGTGGATAAACATCAGGGTCCTCTTATCAAAGGGACTTGCATTTACTATTAAGTGAAGATGTCTGACTGAGCCACAGCTTAGCTGGCTAGTACGATAGCAGAAAAGTTTCAGCAGTGTAACAGATATCCTCTGCGTACAACACTGCCATTAGCACCTTCTCTTCTAATTTCTATTCAGAAACTTTCTATCTCTTCTCTTCCTCCAAATAAAAGGATTTGACTGGAAGAGATCTTTGTCCTCTGCAATTGCAAGCAGTGTTTTTATGCTCCTTTCATGTACGTAAACAAGTCATAAGATCAGCTGCTGATCCTCTGCGCTCTTACTAGAAGATTGTACTACAGCCTCAGCACTCTCTCAGTTAGGAACGTTTTAAAATGACTAGTCTTTAAGATATTTATGTCCAGCAATAACTTCTCATTACCTTTTCTGAGTAGTTTCTGCTCTTGGCCTCTTTCACTACACACCAGAGGTAGTAACATGTGCTTGTTAAGATGAACTGAATACCATGGCAACAAAGAGGAGACATTTCAGCTGATGGATGCTTTTCTGGACCTTTTACACAAGAACTAGATGTATATGACATGCCATGGCACATAAGACGACCTTTATGAACATGGTCACAGGACCAGCTCTATGCTTTTCTCCAACACTAGATCTGAATCAGTGGAAATGAAGTATTTTTAACTTCTGTTCACAGGGATAAAATGAAATCTACAAAATGTGTATGCAGGGATAAATTAATGCGATGACAGTGCAATTTGTCATCCTTATACAACCCGTAAAGGCTTAAGGGGACAAGTATTCAGGCTGTTATCTGATGTCAGCTATGACTGGTGCAGTACACGCTGAGTCAGGTAATTAGCCATGGCTCACTCACATTTTCCATGCTGTGTCTGCCTCCAGTTCTGTATAAACATTGTGACAGAAGTATTTCAGTCAAACTTTGCCAGCTGGTGAAACGTAGATGGGGCAAAGTAATTAGAGTTGCTTGGAAATTTCCTTAGAGAGCATTTTGTCACTGAAAAATGCTAGTTCATACAAAGCAGATTATATGAAACCATGAGTTGTGTCAAAGTTCTGTGTTTTCTGAAGACACAAACACATAATTCCATTGCCCACTGCAAAATAATTTTTGTCATTTTCTTCTAAAACTGATGTATATATGACTACTGCTAACATTAATTTATAAGAAAGGCAAACTTTAAACTTTTCTATTTTATGGGAATAGGCTTTGCTTCACATTCAAAAGGGCTTAAACTCTTTTTTTTTATTTTGCCCAACATTTTCATTCCATAATGGTGTTTTCACAAAGCAGAAAACCTGGGTCACAGCTCTTCCAGGTAACACCAGTTTGCGCAAGGGACCTCCTCTGAATAGCAATTACATGCTTCAGATGGTATATTTTTTTACCCTGCCAGTATCAGACTGGTTAAGGCTGAAGTCTGTTTCCCCTATTACTAGAAAAACTTACTAGAACAAATAATTTTCTTTCCACTAAGAAGTGCTGCACCTATAATTATGGATCTATGTCCCATACTAGCCATAAACATTGATGAAACAGCTGAAATACAATGGGCAAGGAAGTTTAAACATCTGTCCCATTACACAGAAAAAATGTCTGAACAGCCTAGATTGCTATGAAAGTCTCAATCAAGGTGGGGCAGGAAAAGCTTAATTCATCTACAGCTCCTATTTGTTCAGAACCAAAAAGCAAGTTGTTGGATTACCAAGACCTCTGGAAGAGAAGTGTTTTACTATACATAGTGTGGGTTATGTTTGTGGGAAATTGAAATCTGAAAGTCTCTGACATGCAGGTGAAGATACTAAGAGAGAAAGGCAGGAGTGAGGACTTAGAATACCAGGAAAATTAAGAGCCATGGCAGATTATGACAGTGGTGTTTACGAGGTACAGGACAACCAGGTAAATTTCAGAGGCTGAAGTAATCTGGGTAGAACAGAAGACATATGTGGCCATGAACAGAAATTAACTGTATGGGTTCATGAGGCCAGGTATCGAGATGAAAAGGATGCCCTGAGAGTTCATCAGGATTGTGTGGTGTCAGAACCACTACACAGGAAAAGACAACATCAAGCTCCAGCTTAAAACTAGTCAGGGCTGCTTACTCCCCGTTTCAGAATCTCCCTGTGCCAAGGGCAGAAAACCTGTTTTATCGAAATCCACTAAAGGCTCAGTCCCTGCTATATACTGCAGTGCAAGTGCTTCCTTCCCATTTCCCACCCCCCAACTACCTACCGCCCTAACACAAACCCACAACACAGCAGCCTCCCTTCCTTTCGCTGTTAGACCTGCCCTATTCTCTGACGGCTGCATAGAGCTGTCCCGGGGTGAGAGGAGCTGGGCCCCGGGAGCACAGAACAGGACACCGGGCGCCCCGCCGTGGCCGAGGGGCTCAGGAGCACGTGGCATATATGGAGGCCCGAAGGGCTCAGGCTGTCCCGGCCGGCCCCCACCTCACTTCCAGCGCAGCCTCCTCAGCCGAGGAGGAGCAGCGGCGGTCCCCCGGGGCCTTGGCGCGAGGCTCCTCAGCGGCCGGGGCCGCGCTGCGGGCCTCACCGGCCGCCTCCATCCGCCTTACCCCACCACCGGCCTATGTACACCCGCCTCTTGGAAACAAGAACGGCTCCTGCTATTAGCTGACACGACGCCTCCCGCCAGGCTTAAAACAGACAGCTGATTGGCCTGCGCCCGTGAGCCAACCAACCAATGAGCACGGGTAGGTATTTAAAGGGCCAGCAGCCGTGGAGGGACGGCAGGCGCTCGTGTCCTGGGTGGGTGGGACCTGGGCACTAGGCGGTGGGCAGAGCTCCCTGCAGCCTATCCAGCCGGTCTCACGGAGACACCGGCCTGTGCCTGGTGGGGTAGTTCTGCCCGTGAGTCATTGATATCTGTGGCCTAATCGTTGCTGCTGTGTCTAGAAAGCAGGTAGCTTTATCGGGCGTGGAAGCGAGTCAGCCCTTAGGAGAGCGTCTGTGGGCTCCTTCCCTTGGGCACCCCACGGGTCCTCGCTGCGGCTGCATGCTCGCTGCTCCCGTTCCAGCGGCATTTGGCCTTTCACTTAGCGATACAGCTGTACCTGTCCTCATGTTTCTCCTTTCAGGAGGTACTGCAGTTCTCGGGATGTGTAAGACTGTGCTCCTCAAGCTTCAAAGAGAGCTGACTGCTGGAAAGAAGAGAAAGTACAGCTACGATCTTTCTCTGTACACTTAAGGCTTTTAGTGTGGCAACACAGTAAGAACCTCCAAGTATTTTAAAAGCAAAATTAGCAATAGTATCTCCTCTTCCTAAAGGGATGAATGTCATTTCTAGTGTCTCGCTCGCTTGCATTAGTTCATTAACACTTATCTGTACAGTGGCAGTGTGTGGTTTTGCGATACTGCTATGCACTCGCAGTGCCGTGGAGCAACGATGGGGAGTGGCAGTCCTGTCCAGAGTCAGCAGGATGAGCCTGTATCTTGCTTCTTGTCTCCATGGGTGCTCTATATGCCATGCAAAACCACAGTAGGATGAGGAAATGGGTTTACTCTTCCATGGTGCCTTTGAGGAGCTGTTGTAGCACTCGGATCTTGTGATGCTGCTTTGGGTTCCTATGTGCCTGTCTCTAGGTTGTGAGTCAGCAGACTGCCTATGCTCTTCTTAATTGCTAAAAGAAACTTCAAATGAATTTGCTCTATTTTTATGGCCCAAAACTTTGCCAAATCTTTCCTAGCGTTGTCCCTCAAATGGGGTTTGTTTACCCGATGTGCAAGCCAATAACACACAGAGTTGAGGTATTTTCAAATTAATTTCATTCATGTGCATGAATGGGTGCCTGTCTCAAGACAGCACACCTTTGTCTCAATCCACACATTTATATACTTAAGTAAACATATTCATTATTATTTCCCTAAATGATTGGTTCCTTCTTCTTTGCCTTTCATGTAAATTTGTGTGCACTCTGTCTTCTTCCTTCATTGTCTTCTTTTGAGTAGCTGGTGTCATTTGAGTAGGTGGTCCATGAGTCGGTGGTTGCGATCTCCCCCTGCAGGAATTACCTTTTAGCTACTTCTTACTCTGTCTTGGCAGTTCCAAGTGGTTCTTCAAGATTTGTTGACCAGACCACAATCCATTACCTTTTCTGACATAAACATAAAGCCCCATTGTCTAATAGTTAGTTCCTGAACCCTAAATCATGTCTTGTTATTGTTTCACTATTTTAAATATTAACTGATGGAGGCTGTACACAGGACTTTAGCAGCTCCCTGGTTATTTCAATCATATTCTACATATTAACTGATAACACTAAGGGCAGGCACTCAGAGGAATGAGAAATATGTCTTCTAACAGTTCTTTTAATGGCAGGAGAAATTATTTTGTTGGCAGAGGACATCTTATGTACAGCTTCTGTGTGCCTAGGGTATGGCAGGCTTGTGCAATGAATTACCGCTCCCTTTCACTGCTGAGCTGCTTATTTATTACATAATCAAACAGCAATGACTTAACAAAAATCATGTTGTTCTTCCATTCAAATGGATAATGGTGTCAGGTTCATGGCCACTTTACTAGTGGCCATCTGTGTTTGCCTGCAGGAGAGATCACCATGGAGAATATTGGTCTCTGTGACATGATGCCTGAGGCCCAACTCTGGTGACAAAACCAAACCAAGAGTCACCAACAGGCAAAACTTCCCCACTGTGCAAGCATGGATGCACTGATAAGACTGGGGAAGCTTCAGTTCCTCTATTAGTCTTGGGGTTTTGACAGAGACATGTCCATCACCAGGAGGGCCAGGACCGTCCCTCCCTTCAGCTACGGCTGCACCAGCCTTCTGGTGCCTACAAACTTGCTGTTTCCTAATAATGTTCAGCTCTGACCTGAAGTTTCTGTGGAACCGTGTGGAGCTCCAAGAAGGGAAGCATTTTACTTCTGGAACCATAAACTTGGACACTGTGTGAAACGCATTAAGAGGAAAGCTCCTCCATTTCCACTGTTATACCCCAGGAAAAGCTGGTATAAGGCGGGCCCTGGTGCCCTCACCTCAACTGAAGAGGGAGCAAAAGGGATGGAGAGAGGACTTCAGTCTGTGCTTCGGTTCTCTCTTTCGCTCTATGCATGTACTGACGCTCCCACAGGTCATGTTTGCAGAAACAAGTGTGAATCCCTCTGTGATTGCAAGGTAGTAATTAAATTACATCTAACTTTTGCTACGCGCCCTTATCTGTTAGGTTATCTCTTGTCTCCTCTTGGGTTTTCATCATGAAGCAGAACAGCTGCAGGAGAGAGAAACCCTCGTTACCCTCACGGTGGGATCGGATCAGATCGGATGTTGAAGGGCAATAAGTGATACGGTGCTGCGGTAGCGGGAGAAGGCCCTGTCCAGGGAGGAGGCAGGGAGGGAAGCAGAGGGAGGCCTGGTGCCTCACCAGCTGCTGGAGGCACCACTTGAAGAAAAACAGGCCTATGGGGTGGAGTTCTGCCACAGGTTTCCCACTGAAACGGGAGTGCCGGGCTGGGGTGGGTTATGCTGAGGTTCCAAAGAAGAGCGCGTTGAGAGCAGCCTAATAGCGCCTGTCCCAGCCAGCATCCCCTGTGGGGAGGACTCTCGGCTCGAGGAGGGACCACCGGGCTGCGCGACGCTGCTCCCCCCGAAACCCAAGCTTTCCCCCCCCCCCCTCCGTGGGGGGGCAGCCACCTGCGGCAGGGCGCCGACAACCCCCGAGGGAGGGAGGGAGGCAGGCCCGGCCGGCACACAGGCCCTGACAGCCGGCGGCCGCCCGCGCCCCGCTGAGGGGCGGTGGTTCCCGCCCTCCCCGCGGCCGCCCCCCGCGGGCGGGGCCGGCGGCGGCGTGCGGGGCACGGCCCGGTCCGGCGCAGTACGGCGCAGCGCAACGCGTCGCCATGGCGGGTGATCACTCTCGCAGCCTGGGGAAGGGTAAGCGCCGGCCGCGGCGGGCGGGCTGCCGTGTCGCCTCAGCCCGGGCTGGGCGGCCTGCGGAGGGCGAGTGGGGCTGTGCGTGAGGCGAGTAACGGCTGCAGCGGTTCTCTTCTCTTCTTTCTCCTCAGGCAGCGCGGCCCCGGGGCCTGTGCCCGAGGGGGTGATCCGGCTCTACAGCATGCGGTTCTGCCCCTTCGCCCAGAGGACGCGCCTCGTCCTCCGCGCCAAGGGCATCAGGTGAGCCCTTGCGGGCCGGTGTGGCGCGGTGCGCGGCTGTCCGCCCCGCTCCGCCGCTGTCCGACCCGCTCCCGCGGCGGCCTGTCGGGGCTCGCACGGAGCAGGGCCCGGTTCAAGCTTCCCTTCTTCCCTGGGCATCCTAAGAGGCTCTTAATTAAACATCCCTGAAAGAACTGAATGAAAAGAGGTTTCTGTGGGTGATTTTTGTTGTGAAGTTTGAACTTCTTGAGGCTTTGCAGGGGGAGGGGTGTTTGCTGAAGTGGGAAATAAGTAGGCTGTGTATGAAATCAATTATGTCAAGGTCCAAAGTAAACCCGTAGGGAAAAAGCCCAAGCTGATTGATTTTAATTTTTTTTCCCTCACCTGTCATCCAGAATCTTTGCAATAATAGCATTTGAGTTTGTCCTGGGTAAATGCAAGTAGAGCCTTAATGTATGTTGTTGTTTGGTTCTGATGTAAGCTACAGTGAAAATTTGGGGAGATAACAATATTCAGTGTTTCTGTTATATTACTGCTTAGCAAAACACAATAGTGAGTGACTGGCCTTTTTAAAAGAGGAAAGGTACTGTGTTCCTAATAACATTTTCTCATTCCTGTGTGGTAGTAAGTTAATGGAATTCAGTACTTGTGTTTGTTTCTTTTTCAAGACAGCAGTGTCATTTCAGTGTTTTTAAATGGGGAGTAATGCTTCCCTCAGTTTACAGCTTCAAAGTAACAGGTTTTTCCACCTTTTTCTGATGCCCACCAAGTGCCAGGCCTGCCGGCAGTTTGTTAACTGGCACAGGGCTGGGAGTTCATGTTAGCATAGAGAATGCCTACCACTTAGTTCTGATAGCAAGATGAGAGTTAGGTTGGTTTGTTTTGTTTTTTTCTTGGGTCTTTTTTAAAAAGAGTAAGTGCATTAAAACTTCCAGGTCAGTTTAATTCTGTCTTTATTTAGTGTCTTTGTACTGATTTTGGAGCTGGGAGGTTTGTTTTAGTATAGTGGTTTTAGACGGGTTTTATGGCTGCCTAAATGTGGTAGTTGGCTTCTGGTAACCTTTCAGTGCTTTTGAAGGTTCAGCTGTGCTTAGCAGATCTTTGGGCTTACCAGGAATTTTTGGGGATCACACATACAACACAGCACATAACATGGTTTGTTAACGTAACATAGACATATTTCCCATGTGTCTTTTTTTTATCAATATCTATTTGCTTTTACCCTAAACATCTGTTCTACATGAGGCCGTAAGTGGTGAAGATAAGTAGGTAGGATGCTCTCTTGATTTGCTCTTTGATGTAAGGCCAGATTAAAGTTCAGCTGCATTTCTTAATTGGAGTATAGCTCATTTGCAATCAAGTGCTTCTTTCTTAGAATGCCTCTGAACCTGCATGTTCAAATCACCTCCTAGCGTGCTGCATTCTGAGCTCGACCTTTGGTTTTGGCATGAATGTAAGGGCTGCCTCTGTGGTGTGCTTGCAGACTTTTCATGTGTCTTTTATTAGTTTAACAAACAACTCACTGTAAGTCAGTGCTGATTTTCTCCAGCTAAGGGAAGTGCCCCCTGGCAGTATTTCTAGGTGTCAAATGGTTAGTCCTGCAAAGTACTTCAGGGAGGACAGGGGAGAGCAGGCGAGTAAGGATTCAGCTTCTCAAGTACTGTAGCTTTTGAGGTGTAATGACTGCATTTCACCATGGTATGGAGTGGACTGTAGCAGAATTGAGCCTGTTTGGGTCTTGTTTCTTTTGCTCTTTTAGCCATGAAGTAGTCAACATCAATCTGAAAAACAAACCTGACTGGTTCTTTGAGAAGAACCCCTTTGGGCTGGTTCCTGTTCTGGAGAACAGCAAGGGCCAGCTGATCTATGAGTCCCCAATCACTTGCGAATATTTGGATGAAGCATTTCCAGGGAAGAAGTTGATGCCTTCGGACCCATATGAGCGAGCCTTTCAGAAGATGCTCTTGGAACACTTCTCAAAGGTACTGCATCATCAGGGTGGGATTGTGTTTCTTATTTTACCATAGGACCAAAACCTGCAGCTCTGTTGCCAATGTTGCTTTCATCCTTTAAGGCAGGTGTTGTGTTTGGGAAAAGCATTTAAATAACCAGAGGGGTTATTTGGGGTCTCTTGCTATGAGCACATACAAACCACTGTGTATCTGAATTGCTCCCAGCGTTTATGTGCAGGGATGGATGCAGGAACGCAGCCAAGCTAGTGAAAGTGTATATGACTGAGGCAGGATTTTGAGTATCCTACAGTAGAGCAAACGTTAGTAGACCAAACCTGCTGAATGCTTGAGACCTAAGTAGTGACAATTGCTGTATTTTAAACAGTTTTTCTATAGGAAGTATTATATGGATGTGGAATGTGAAGTGTGCCTGACTCGGAGCCCCTACAGCCATGGACAAGAGATGGCAGGTGGTGTAGACATGGGACATGTATAATAAGGAGACTGGTTTTGGCCCTCAGTAGGGGTTGGATGTGGGCACTGTGGCTGACTGGAAGTAACTTCTCTGTACAAGCATGTGCTTTGAAGGGTCTAGGAAGTGAAAGAAGCCAGCTTGGATATGAGGCAGTAGAGGAGAGGAAGCAACAGAAGATGCAAAGAGATGTGGACAAAGAAGGGGAATAGAAGGGAGGATATACTTACAACAGGCCTTTCTGAAAAAGCATGATGGGAAGAGGGTTACAGGGAAGCACGTTGCAAGAAACTAAATGTGCACTGAATGTTGGTTGTGTGAATGACAAAATCTTAGAAAAATGTTTGTCTATAAGCTTTTAAGGATCTAATTTAGTTAAGCTTGGCTACTGGGCAACTTTCTGGTACTGTATGCTAATTTCTCTGGCAATTACCAAATTAGAAGATGCATAGGTTTGTAGAAGCCTGCATATCCTGGGCTGCATATCTCTTCCTTAAAAGTACCTTAAATGTTGATAATTAAAGTGTGTTTGGATTTAAAAGCTATGTAACTGGGAAAAGAGTACTATGCTGCACCTTGCCACTTGTATTGCTACTTTTTTGGTAGTGTGTGCAAATGGGAAACATGCTCCTCTTCTCGTTGTTCTCCTCTTATTACTAGACTAAAATTCATTAGTATTTGCATTTGTTCTTCATTTAAGCCTTTGCTTACATTTTCTGAAGTATAAAATATTTGTTCATGGACTTCATTTAACTCTTTAAAGTTAAATCTTTAAGATCTAACTTGCATCTAGTATCTTAACATCTTAAGCTCTGAGTGACTTGTATTATTGTAATAGGAACATTAAAAACTTTATCCTTTACTTTGTATAGATAACACCCATAGTTTTCAAGTATTTTGTGGCAGTCAAAGATGGACAGGACGCCTCGGCACTGAAAGCAGAGATTGCTGAAAAGTTTGGCAAACTTGAAGAGGTAGGAGTATTTCATGATAATGAGCAGGTTGCCAGTCATTCTGTGATCCCTTTTTTCTTTCATGCTTTGGCCTTTGGAGCTAGATCTCTTCTCATTCAGCTGGTAGTTATAGCAATGAACAATCTTTCAATTTACTTCCCCCAGTCTAAGGACGCACAACAGCACCATTAGAGTAAATTTCAAGTAGCTAACCTAAGCTTCATGTGTGTGATGAAGGCTGTGTGGACTTGTGGAGTTGGGTTTGTTTTGTTTTTTTAATTCTAGCTGGCTGCTGTTGTCTTAGATACCTTTGTTGTGCTTTAAATGCAAGGAGCCCTTGCAGCATGTTCTAAGAGCAAGGGCTGAGAAGTCTGAGCTGCTGAAAAGCATCTGTGCTGTAGCTCTGCTGAAATCAGTACAGATACACTGGTGATGAAATAAGGTCTTGAACAGAAAATATTCTATCTTTGGAGGGGGGGAGGAAGCAGAATGTAATCTGTCCCTTGCAGAAATCCAGGCCTGGGCTGTGTTCTGCTACAGTGACGTAAGGCAACTTCAGCAGAGGTCCAGGAAGCATCAGGTGGCTTTGCTATATTAGCTAATTCACAACCCTGATTTAGTGTCAGTGGTCCTTGGCTAGTCTGAACAGCTGTCAGACTTGCCTTTATCATGAACCTGTTCCTTTTAGTTGTGGTTGCTAAAACCACAATGCTTTTGTGGCTGGATCAAGAAGCATTCCTCCAGAGTGTTTCTCTTCAGGTGCAAAGCTACCAATAGCTTTCTAGTACTTTCCTAATTCTCCTAACAGTTCTGTGCATTCTGCTTCCCTGCTCCCTAGAGCTGCCAAAGTAAAATTGTTTTCGGAGTAGTCATGTCTGTCTGATTGGGCTGATGCTGGAGTAGTGCAGATGAATGGATTCTTGGGGAAAGCCATGTATGTTTAACTTCCCTAATATACAGGTCTATTAAACGTTAAGGAAGAATTAACCTTCTTCCTGCTTTGTGAATGCTGTGAAATACTTGCTGCTCCTTCAGTGTCTCTATTTTACTACACCCTGAAGGATTTTGCAGCAGCAGCTGAAGGTCAGCTGAGGATGGGAGGAAGGAACCGCCATGCAAACTTCACTCAGTCTATTGCAAGAGATATTGAAGAAGGGAAGTGTTTTGAAACACTTCTGTATTTAGGTTGCTGCTACTCGACAGAGGGAGCTGTGTTCCCGTCTCTGCAACTGTGCAGCTGCTGGGTTATATTCTGCCAGACACCTGGTAATTCAAGCAGCTTGATGCTTTCTGAAGGACTGCTTTAAAATTTCTGCTAGGTCACAGGGATTAGGGGACAGAGAGTAAATGCCATAGGCGTATAGTGTTGCGTGTCCAAAAAGACAACATTTTGTAAGGTCTCTCAAGTTCCACCTTTAAAATGCCAAAGTGCCTGAAAACAGAGGGACTAATCTTATGAAAGAGACCAAGCTCTGGAGGTTCCTTAAAGCATGTTAAACTTGGATGACCATGGCACTCGAAATGTATCAGAAACATAAATGTAACAGGAGAACTCACTGCCTTCTTTGTGGCCTTGCTTCCTGTGCTCAGCTGGAGGGGTCTCTTTCTGGTAGATGTGGATGCTATGCTTGCTTCCTGTTCCCTTTGCACCTGGAATCAAATCCAGTTCTAGATGTGATGTTGTAAATGCTTTCCTGACACCACTTGGCCTCAAGGGCCATGGGAAAAGAGTCCCTGATAAAATGGTGTTCTAGTTTACCTGGATGTTAAATTTAGGTGGATTTATTGCTCAAGAAATGCATGTGCATTGTTATGTTTGATTAGTCTGTGCCATTAATGCTTTTTGACAAGTAAGAAATCATGAACTGACAGATTGAGAGCTAAATTCCTTCTTGTTTGTGCACAAGCTGTAGCTCGCTAGTGATTAATATCTTGTGACAGTTTTTGAACCTCTGGAGAAGAGCTGGACTGACAGTGTATTAAATAGTTAAGCTTGATACTACAGCTGCTTCACTGACTAGCTCTGACTCCCCAGGTATTGCATGCACAGGAGAAATGTGCTGTATCTCTGTTATTTGCTCTCTGATCCCTTCAGTATGCCTGCATTCTACTACAAAGTGGGCTTTTTGTTACTGTAGTGTTCTGTTGTAATTTTCCTTCTGAGGGCAGTTGTCATCTCTTGCTCCTCACAGATTCTGTCCAAACGCAACACTGTGTTTTATGGGGGAGACTCAATCTCCATGCTTGACTACATGATCTGGCCGTGGTTTGAACGTCTGGAACCATTCCAGCTGAAGGAGTGAGTACCTTGCCTAGCTTCTAAGGTGTACTGAACTGCCTCAGTGTAAATATTGTTTGCATACACCCTGCAGCAATGGGCCACTCTTGGGGGCTGTTGAAGAAAGTCTGTATTGTGTTACAGTTTGTGGGAAGCATCTTCTCAAAAGAGAGATGAGTTGTTCAGGGATCTTCTGTAAACAAGCTTTTTTTCACCAGGTCTGTTTTCCTACCAAATAATTTTGACAGAACTGGAAGAAGTGGTCAAAATACAGGACTTTTTTCCATCACTAACATCATAGATGAAAATGGTCTTTATTCGAAGGGGACGAAGATGTGGAGGCCTAGGTTCAAATTTCTTGGTCCAAAACCTCAGACTTGAAATGCAGTCTTCTGTTCCTCTTCGGAAATCCTAGGTTGACAAAGGAGAGTGATTTTGGTTTGAGATCAGAAAAGTGTATCCTGTCTTGCTGTAGCTAATAGATCTGTCGCTGTTGTAATAGCATTTTTTAATATGTAAATAAATGTCTTGGTCTGTTATATCCTTAAACAGCTCCAGTTACCATGGTATTGCATTAATATGTAGGGAAATGGTTTCAAAGGAAAACTATTTTATAGCTGGCTTAAAGCAGGACTAAAGAGTCAATTTGTATGAGGAAGTGCGTGATAAAAGTGGAAGATGAGTATAGAACAGTTAGTTTCACCCTGGTGCCTGAACCATTCTTGCACAAGAAAGATGCAGGGAATCCGTAGCACTGAAGCTTCGTGCACTGTAAAATGAGGGCTTTACTGATGGGTTGTTGATCTACTTTGTCTCCTGTGTGGTCCTTGATTGGAAGGGGAAATATTACAAGATATATAGGAGCATAGGTCTAGAGTTATTAAGGTATTTGAATGACTAAGGATCTGAGCCATTGTATGTTAAGAAAAGATGCTTTCTGGGTAAGGGTTAGGAGTTACGTGGAGAAGTTACGCATCTACTAAACTTGGGAGTTGGAAATATTAATGCAAAGTACTTGGGTCAATCTGCCAGAAGAGAATGAATATAATAGTCTACACTGTTAAGCTTTCAATTTGCCACATGGTGGGTTTTTTTTTGTTTTGTTTTGTTTTGGTTTTTTTTCCCAAATGTGTCTGAGGGGGTATGTAGATTTAGTTGGTTAGTCAAATCCTCAGTTTTGTCAATAGACTACATCTGTGTTTTGAGCTGCTGAGTTGCAGGGTAGTACAAACTGCACAGCTTGTCTTGGTATGCATGAGAGAGGAGAGAAGAGGTTTGTGGGTTGTGGAGGATGACTCAACCCTTGCACACAGTATTTTCTTCAAGAATCACCATTAACAAAGCATTCCAGAGGGAGGCAGTAGTGCACAAGCCTCTGCCCTCAACTCAGAACAGATGATAAGAGCTGTGTCTTTTGCAGCAGGTATAACATAAACAAAAACATGCTGATATCTTGCACGATAAGTGCTTGTTTGTGGTTTTGCTCAGCTTTGCAGAGTGTACAAGCTCTGTAAGAACTCTTTCACTTTTCAAATGCCAGTGTCTTCTATGATCTGATACATATTTCCATCACCTTCTCTGGGCTGAACATTATACTGGGATGGAGAAAGCAAAACAAGCCATAAAATAGAACTGCTCAAGCTGTTTTGCTTCCTTCATGCCCTCCAAGTTTCCCATTTGCGTTACTCAGTCTCTTTCCTTTTCCTGTAGCTCTTTGAGTCACACCCCAAAGCTCCAACGCTGGATGGAGGCCATGAAGGAGGACCCTGCTGTCAAGGCTACAATGACTGACCCTCAGACATTCAAAGATTACCTCCAGCTCTATTTGAAGAACAGCCCTGAGGCATGTGATTATGGGCTCTGAGGTGCCAGTAGGCACGTGCTTGCTGAAGTGTCAGTGCTTCTTTTCAGCCTGAGCTGTGGGGATCTAGTGTAATTTGGTGTGGGCTCTTCTGTGGTTACATTTCATAATGGGGAATAATTCTGTGCTGAAAAGGCTGAGAAATCTTCTGTGAACTCCACTCCTTCCTGTCAGGAGGAGGATGTGCTGGCTTCAGGCAGGGGATGGAAAGTCATTGCTGGCCATGTATATCACGTGAAGGAAAATGTTGGCTTTACTCAGAGGTGATGTTCTGTTATCTCTGGCCTCTTTGCAGGCATTGCTGGTGGGCAGTCCCTGAACTGACTCTGTTACTTGGTTTAAAAATTGTAATACTGGTGTCTTGAAAATAAATAAAAAGTAAACAATGTTGTCTTTAAACACAGGTTTTCCTTCTTCTTTCCAGGCAGCTATTAGTCACTGGACTGATTGTGCAGAGAGGAGCGAGGCACTGTAAAGGCTCGAACAGATAGTGTGGTCTCTGAAGTTAAGATGCGGTTACCTAGTACAAACTGTCCTCTTCTTTAGACAGCACTACTGCCAAACCACTGAACTTGCAACCCTACCCACTTATCCCTGTTGAAGTCATGTTTGCAGGGACCATCTAGTAATGGCTTCCAGTTTGGGCTAGATATGCTAGGGGAGTGTGTGGTTATAATCTTTCTCTTCCTTCTGGAGTAGGGTCATGTTTATTCTAGGTCCTAACCTCAATTATCCCAAAGACTGGAGTAGGGAGTAAAGCTAACAGAAACCATATCCTGAGCAGAAGGACATTTATTTTCTGTTCTGCTCCAGAACTCAGTGTTGCTATACATGTCAAGGTGTAGGTGAAATCAGAGAACTGAAGTAGGAGTTCAGCCAGAGTATTATGTACTGGTGGTGTCTTGCTGCTGGTGAAGGAATGAATATGTTCTGTTCAAGCAGCTAAATGGCAGGATCAGGTCTTTGCAGTTGGACATCTTTTTGAAGCTATCTTACATGCTAATATAGCAGAATGGGGACAAGATTATTTGATTCAGAAGTTCCTCTCTTTCTTTCTTTTTTTCCTCTTTTTTTTCTCTCTACATAGGGGATTAAAAGAGCTATGACCCATTCTGATGTTGCTCAGCTGTGCATGTCTTTCTCTGTCAGACCACTAACAACACAAACTAGCCATAATTCCAGGGAATAAGCATGCAGAAAGAAATAAGGCAAAGCAGTATGTTCAAGGACAGGGCTGTGGTTCCTGTGCTACTGAAGCGGTTGTCATTAGATATACAAGACTGTTCCTATCTGTCTCCTGTTGAAGTGAGGTGAGGTAAGGTAGCATAGCAGAAGGTAGCGGTTCATGGTTTTCCTGGTAATTGAGGCACTGAGTGTCCTGGAGCTTTTTTGGAGGAAAACTGGACTAATCTTTTTTTACCTTTAACATGTTCTACCCCAGCACACGAACTCTGAGGAGTTGCATGTTTGTGTAGGAAAGCAGATATGAAAGACTTTTTGATGAGGAAAAAAAATTAGCGGGCACTTTGGTTTGTCAGCTTGCAGCTATTGAAGGGGATTGTTTATGCTCTTACTAGCTTTAATTCAAATGATACAGCTTTTTCCCTCCTGTTTATCTTTGTGGCTTTTAAACACATCTGGCACTACTTAGATAGCTACTAATTACTCTGCTGTTCCTTCCAGAATGCTAATGTTCTTTAAAAAATTTCCCAGTCCAGATCTGATGCTGTACATGTTTCGTAGATTGTCATTAGAGAACCCAGAGGAAGCATAAAGCTGTGAGGTGTGTTGTCAGAATGTGGATCTAGGCTGTTTCATTAAATGAAAGCAGGGTTTAAGCTTGATGAAGCCACTATCCCTGAAGTGGTGTTGGTGGGATCTCAGTAGCAAACTTCTAAGGATTAACTGCAGAACGTTTTGGTTTTACTAGCTCCCCTGCTTTGTGTAGGGCTTGTTAAAGCTCTTAGTATAGTAGGCTCTATATTGGCTTCTGTAAACATGCTAGGAATATGTTGCAGTTTGCTCCAGCGTATTATTGGTTGCTAGTGGGAGATGTGACATTAAGGAGATCCAATAATGGGTTAAGAGCGGAGACTAGCATCCAAAAACTGAACTGGCTAGGGCCAGACCATGATAACCCGGAGGCTCTGTTATCCGAACAGAAAGATGTGCTCTCCCCATCTTTAGTGGCTGTAGAGTGTACCATTATAAATATGCTATTTCAGCAAAAAAAGTAAAATTAAATATTCTGCCTTATAATTTACTGTTTAATATCAGTGTTCTAAATCGCCAGGCAGACAGCTGGGGTCCTGAACTCATTTCAGCACACCAAGAAATGCAGGCCTCAGGCAGTGTTTTTAATGTGGTAATGAATATGCAACACTTTGGCCCAGTCTTCAAAGGAAAGAAGTTATGTGGAATGGACTGCCTCTCTCCTTTCATGGTGGATGGGTGTGAAGGATACATTGTATTAGTTTAGAGGCCCAGAAAAGAAAACACACATCTTCATTTTTGGTCAACAGAGGAAAAAGATGGAAGTCAATAATGAAATGATCAAGCAGATAAGCAGCTCTGCCCTTTGGTCAGAGCTCTCCTTAAGATCCTCTTGTGGATCAGATTGTACAGCAAGTATTGTATTTACTCACCTCTTACTCCATATTTTGCCCTTGAAAGTTGTTGTTGGTGCTATTGCTTTCGAAAACAATGTTGACTTTTTTTTTTTTGTTCCCTGTTGTTGTGCCACCAAATATAACTGTTCTCAGCACAGGTTAAAAAAAAATAATAAAATTCAGTGTCAAGTGAAAAAGAATGGAGTCTGTCTTATAAAAATAGTGAGTTTAGGAGCATGGTGGATAGATAGTTCAGATTAGCAAGGCATCGGGCCTTGTTCTGTACTGCATTTGTAGCATGTCCCTATATCTTTAATGGTATCCTTGAGATGGTTGTTGGTACCATAATGCAAGATGTGGTCCAGCCTCTTCATAATCATTTTAGGATCCCTTATATTGAAGCAAAGAGCAAGGTAGAAGGGAGCTAAGATGGAGCGAGGGCTGGGGATCCAAGGCTGTCAGATCTGGGAAGGTTTGCTGAGTTTTGGGTAAGTTGAGTGGGAACTTGGGTGAATGGGACTGTGGCTATGACAGAAGGCCCTTGCTTGGGGAAATTGTTGAGAAGAGCCTGTCCAGGGATGTGTTAGAAGGATTTGTGGTTCTTGTGCTGGAAGTGGTAGTAACTGGAGATACTGGTTTGAAGTCTCAAATGTCACATACTAGGGACACCTGAAACACCTGTATGAATTCTTTACAGGTGCCTGCGGCTTTGTTGCTTTTTCAAATCAATTAAAAAGGAAGAGAAAAGGAAATCTCAGCTTCTTGTCATACTTCCTTTAACAGCTGTCTGTCCTGCTCATCAGAGGTGCCTGGCTGTGTGCGAGTGCATGTTCTAGGCATGTGTTGTTGGCACAGTGTTATGTGTCCTGGGCCTGCTCTCCCTAGTTTTCCACTGTCATGGCATCTGTAATGATCCCCTGCATTATCAAGGTTTGAGAACTGGCTGTTTCTTATCCTTTCTCCTTTCTCTGCTGGTAGCCTGATTATTTCACCACTCCCTTCCTTGGACATTGATTTCACTTGGGAATGGCTGACGCAAATGGAGTCTCTTCATAGTCATGAGATCAGATGCAATTTTACTAAATCAACCCCAATTTCTATAAGATGGAAGCAGTCTTTTCTACTGCTGGTCCAAAGCCAACCGAATGGCAGTTGCTGATTTATCTGAGTAATGTTATGTGATGTTGTTAGGATTTTTCCCTCCTAAAAAACTTTGATTTGCTAAAACAGGAATTGTAAAACTTGTCAGTGAGAAAGAGCTGTGTCTGGGGTGGAGTGTGACAGCTGTTTAGCAGTGTGCAGTAACACTGAGTCCACAAGGAGTTAGAAGGCAGCTCATATTAAGGGACCAATGTACTGGGCCTGTTCTATGCCTTTCACAGCTGTCTTCTGATGCACAGGAGGCAGTCTGTGAGAATTACAGCGTATGCTGCAGCTTTGCATCTTAGAACCACCACTTATGGCAAAACTGATGAAAAAAGCCATCTCTCCAGGGGAAATGAGGCCGACAAAAGTGGCACTGAATAGTCACAAGCTGAGTAGGGAGCGCACAGTGTTTCCTGTAAGCTGCAGACCATTTGCATGAGTCACCTATGTGGCTGCACAGCAAAGGCATATAAGGGTTGGGGGAAAAGGAGGAAAAAGCTGTCAACTTTAGACCACCTGAAGAATCAATGAGGACTAAAGTGAGACATTATGGCTTAATACTGTCCTTCCCCCAGCTATCTATATGCATTCCCATTTCCCCAAAGGATGCTTTTGTGCCTTTCCCCCTGTCACTCAAACCATCCTCAGAAGGGAGCTCTCAACAAGAATGCACTCTGGGCCAGTCGGTAAGTTGGAGTGTGGTTGTTTTTCTCCCTGTACATGCATCACACAGCTCTTTTCCATGCATGTTTAGGCTTGGAAGCAGAGTCTGTCTCCTCTTACTTGTATTAGCTAAGATGTGGTGATTAATCAGCTGTTTCTCTTTGTGGGAAGACAGCTCTGATATAACCCATGCCTTCAAACCCACAGGCTTGGTGCCTCTCAGTTCCTCTTCATATGCTTTATGTAGCTTGACTGTGTTGTGCTGGTGTATGTCTGCTCTGGATCAAACCTTTCACCTCCAAAGTTATGCAAGGTGTGGCTCTGGCAGGAGGGAGTCAGTGTGGGGCCATTGGTAGAAACCTGCATGTGGACAAGCCTTGATTTCTCTAGGTTTGCATATAGGAGCTTCATAACACTGACGTGATGCGATAACCCTGAAGGTGAACTGAACTGGCAGGAATATCGTGCTGACAGCACAGAACGCCTCTGTCCCATGGGAACGCCTCTGCGATGGAGGCCAGGCAGAGCTGCTATGCATCACTTGTACTTAGAGGCACAAGAACCACTCAGGGCTGCCCTGCCCTGCCTGGTTGGGATGGCAAGCTGGCAAGGGATGAGACCTGGAACATGTTAGCAAGCTAAGTACTATCTCCTGTGGATTTGGGAAACCCCTCCGTGTGGTTTGAATCCCAGCAGAGGGCTGGAGAGCAAGACTGAAGGTTAAGAGCAATATAACGAATTTCTCCCTTGATGCACCTGGGGAGGTGAAGTGACTGATGAGTCAGGCTGCAAACAGTGTGGTTTACTGATCCCAGCGCTGCCTAGCTCTGCCCGCTGGGCCTGTATTGCACTGTTGGATCCTGAATGTTAGATTGTCTGCTGAAAGGTGCCTAATTGGATTTCCAATGACATTATAAGTGTTGTGGCACATCTGGAAAGCAGCACAATACAGACAGAAATTTAATCTTGGCTCCTTACACGATTAAGGCTTTGCTGAGTTGAGACTGTTAATGGCTGTGGGTCTGTCGGTGGGTTTGAACGTTGTTTTGCATCTAAAATTAACTCCTTGTCCTGCGGAGTGCCTAAAACACTTTTAAGAACTTCACTGGGGTTCTAATCTTCATTCTTGTGCACAATTTTTAAAATAGTGCCACAGTCATTTTACAAGCACTCAAATGCCTAAACAGTGAGGGCTGTATTTATATATTTCACCTCAGCACCTCCTGCACTTCAACCTCAGAGCAGATGAATAAAGCAAAGATGCCTACCTTCAAGATAGGAATTGCTGCTGATCATTGTTTTTTTTTTTCTTCTCCTCTAAAGTTTCGGTAAGCTCTGGTTTTAGCTAAACAGATTGATAATTAGTTAAAAACTCAGTGCCTTTATTCAAAGGCAGCACCTCTGCAAACAATGACTGAAAAGCTTTGCTCTACAGTCCCCCAAGCTTCTGCAGCCAAAGGTTTTGCTTCTAGCAGCTGAGGAGTCCAAGATGTTACATCCTAAATGTAACATAACTAGAAAGTGAAGTTTCTTTTGAATGCTGTAACATTAATTGATTCACAGCATGGGCTTGTTCAGATTTCTGTTTTGGGACCATACTTGTCCAATAGATATGATAGGACTATGTGTCTGTTTGCCTCCTTCCTCTTCTCTCAACGCTCTGCTACAAAGTTGTGTGGATCATTTTGGGAGTAGCAGAAGTAACACAACCCTGTTTCCTCATAGCTTCCTTCTTCAGGAAGGCATGACTACCAACAGCCTTTTACTGCGCTGGGGACATTTAAAAGATCTCTTGTGCACTTCTCAGCATTATGAGAGTCTGTTTCCTCTATCCATCTGCCTGCTTGCCTCAAATTTATTGCAGCTGAGTATTTCTGAGCTCTCTACAGATCTGTCAAATTTGGTCAAAGTTGGTTGATTCAAAAGTTACTTGGCAGGAGATGAAGGCATAGACCCTCCTCTTTGCACCTCCCCCCTGTCCCCTCCATGCATGCACACACTGACTGCATAGGAAGCTGGCTAAAAATAACCTAGTTTATGTTGCCATAATGAATCAATCATTTTAGAAAAAGGCAGGACTGCCTGGAATTTTACTTGGAAGGTGTACAACAGGTCAAATGTTTGGTTGGAGCCACTGAACCAATACCTTGAGAAATCCTCTTTCCACATAGACACAATCCAGATAAATATAAGACATGTATCTGATACTGTGCCAATGGCACCTGGGGACAGACCTGAGTCAGCTTTTAGACCTGCAAGCAAAGAACCATAACAGAGTTAGGCAGAGAGGATGAAACCTGCTGAAGAAGTGGGCAAATCGTGAGCAGTATCCCATTCTGAGAGCAGTGCTCCCAGCTTGACTGCTAGTGGTACCTGTGCAAATTAATGTTAACATTCCTGTAGGTCACCGTAACCTCTGAGGTTGCTCTTGCTTTTTTATAGCATAGACATTTCTGCCTACTTGAAATAAAGGATATTCTGTCCTTGCTTGTGGATATTCCATGAGTGGTAAAAAGTCATTAGATAAATTATTAGCTGCAAATTATTATCTTGGCTTTTCTGTCCTGCCTGCCTCCCTGGATGACTTAACGCTTGAAAAGTGCTAATTTGTATCAACAAAAACATCACCCTGATTTGCATAGTAGCAAAACAACATTGTGCAGAGTTGGGAAACAGAAATGCATTCCTGTGGGGAATAAACAATTTTTCTAAGGTCTGCAGCTCTTTAGTATTAACCACACATCAGAATTATGTACCTGATTACCATGAAGGGTATGAGATACAGGGGTGTTTCATGTCAAATCCATAAGAACTGCCCAATATAAGTTACATATGCAGGCAGTGCATAAAAGGAGATCTTTTTCTTGTGCTTGTGGAAAAGGCTGCTTATTGCATTTGCAAGCGTTACCTGTCCAGTGAAGTCTGTCACTGTGATGGGGGACCAGGGATGCAGACTAGACCTGCATTTATAAGCTTTTCATGACCTTCTGAGTTTTCCTTAAAGTCAGGGGTTAACTTGATTTCAATCTTAAATGTCATGGGGAAACTTGTGTAGAGAGAGGAGGACCAGGCTGTAGCAAGTACAGCAGCTTATCACACTGGAGAGACATGCTACAGACATCTGTGCTAGTACATCCATCTAAATGCTGATGTGACTCAACTTGGGCTTATTGGCAGGACAGTCTACCTAAGAGAGCTCCTAGTAGACAGCAAGCAGCTGAAACAACCCCAGTCTGAAGGAACTAATCTGAGAGGTGTGTATCCCTCAGTGGGTTTGGAGAGGGTTGTTGATGATGGACTTCAGTGAACTCAGATGATTTGGGAATTTTGGGAAACTGAAAGAACTCTGAACTGTGTTTGAAAACCTCCACTAAGATGAAAAGTTTCACAGTTAACATTATACCTGCCATTCTTGTGTTCTTTTATTTGATCTGTTTCCAAATTTCCAGCATTTAAAATGCTATTTTGAAGTTTTCAAATGAAGCAGCAGTCAATGCCCAATGTCATAGCAACTTTACGGGGCCAGATTGGAGGCCCTAACACAGAATAATAGACTGTTACTGTGACTTCTGAGTTTATGGCTTAGAGACACAGATGTAAACCAGCAAAGTCTTTATTATAAGCGTTACAAGGAAACTTTATGGGAAGCTTTTAATGACCAAAAGAGGGGTTTTATCGGACAATAGAGAGAAGGAGATAAATGTTACTTGCATTCTTGCCCCCAAAGAGAAATTGTAAATGCCTAAGACCTCTCCCCGTAATTATTGGGTCAGTTTCTGCCATCTAAAACGTTTAAACAACATATGGTATTGAAAGCAAAAATACCCAGGTCTTTAAGGTCTCATCATCTACTAAACCAGGACAGTGGAGATACTCACTCTGCTATGTGTTAGTTGTTTTAATCTTGAAGTCATCTTCCCACACAGGCTTGACAGCATCAGAAGCCAAAAGCTGCTGGAGGTTTTCTGGCATGTGACAGACTTGATTTGCTTTGTGTAACTTCCCCATATTCAGCTATTTATTCTCAGTGTGCTGAAAAAATGTCAAAGTACACCACAAACTCATCTCTCTTCTCAGGGATTATTTTAAAGTGGTAATAAAAACTGAGATTAGAGATGCCTCTAGCTGGAATAGAGAGTGCTGCTTTCCAAATCTAATTAAAATCAGCCTTTTTTTCGTGAAGTTTTTCCTGTGAGTTTTGATTTTAGAAGAAGTTGAATCTTGAAGGGGAGAGAGACCTGGAACATGACATAGAGCAACTAACCATGCAGCCGCAGGAGGGAATGGCTGGTATGCACACCATTTCCAGGTCCACGACATGGGGCTTTAAGTGCACGAACGCTGTGCTGTGCTGGTGGGGTACAATCGTTAAGAAAAGGCAGTTCCTTTTTTTTTATAAATACAGTTACAAGTGAAAGGCAATTGCGTATTGGTGAGACTGAGAGGACAAGACCAAGAGGTTTATTCTCAGTTCAAGTTCATGTGCTCATTAGCCAAGCTTGGGATGATCTGACCCTCTGCTCAAGTCATGAAGGACTTCCCAGGACAGTGACTTTACACGCCAACCAAGCATAAACAGGTAGCCATGTCTACATGTGCTAGCTAAATCTGCAGCTATAAAGCACACATTTAAGGTTTGAGCTGCAGGGTGGTTGTTACTTCAGGAGCTTTTGTCCACCTCTAGGAATATTGTCTGCAGGTGTGTGAAGTACATTTCTAGACTGCAGTGTAGCCATAATTGTATGCCAAAATTCTAGGCTGCTAGACTGATGAAAGCCAGCACATTGGAATCAGGGCTTTAAGAAAGCCTGGAAATAAGGAAAACACAAGAATGTGAATCTCTGAAGAAAGAATCCAGGTCAAAGCCTAGAGGAAGACTGTTCTACTACTAGAAGAGGAGGCCAAAACCAATCTCTAGTGGCTGGGGTTGGCCTCCATCTGTCTCTACATCTGCCTACTCTATGGCATGGCACGGACCAAAAATCTGCTAACTGCCCTTCTGAAAAAGGATTTTATATTGATGTTACCCCTTCTGTTACATGGCAACACAGAAGCAGTAAAAAATGCTCCAGGAAGTCAACAGCTCAATGGAGAAAATGATGCTGAGCTTGTCAGACTGAGGTTTAAAGCATGGTGAGTTTATTTTGGGGGTTATATTTATTTATTTTAAATAGCAAAGTTGCACTAAAACAACCAAGGCTGCTGATGATCCTGGGCCACAGGACTCACAAGCACCATTTACTGCAGTGTGTGGTTGACCCTGGGAAACTGTAACCCCTGGCTAGGTAGACTTGTGCTGCCACTCTTAAGCCAGCTGCTTCTCAGACCCTTTCAATGCTGATTCAGCCCCAGTGATCACTGGAAGGCAGTTATTAATTAAAGGTGTGGAGAGCATTCTGTGGGGCTGGAAGACATGATGCCAAGGAAACAGTGGTGGTTTTATTATATGAATTCCTAACTAGCTTTGGATTTCCTTCCAGAGTCAGAGCACATTAGAATATTAATAAGGAGGTACCAGTCCCTTA
Source organism: Astur gentilis (assembly GCF_929443795.1). Lineage (NCBI taxonomy): Eukaryota > Metazoa > Chordata > Aves > Accipitriformes > Accipitridae > Astur > Astur gentilis. The sequence continues at coordinate 30,605,031 of NC_064888.1, forward strand.
AACCAGGGAAAGCAGTTAAGCAGGAGGCTAAGTGGTGGTGGGTGGTTGCTGGAACTTGGCTGCAGATACCTGTAAAACGAGCAGGTAACAAGGATTCTTCTAGCTGAACTGGAAATTCAGGAGATTTTTGGTTCTGTCAATAAGGGCAACATCTATCAGCAATATTTAGGGCTTGCCACAAAAGGGTGTTTTTTGAGCAGAGATATCCAGAATAATTATTTTGAATTCCTGTGGAGTCATATTCTCAGGAAGTCTGGAATTCCACTTTATGTTCATGTTGCATCTGACTCTGGAACAATTTCTACAGGCAGTCAGAAATCACAGGGAATCTCGCCATTGTGCTCACTGTGCTAGGATCGCACTGGACATATGCCCACTCCATCCTTCCACGCTCTCAGAAGCATTTTGGGGGGAACTAGAAACAAAACAGACTTCACATTTCTTTAGATTTTGCACAAGACTTCCTTTATTATAAATAAAGCTGAATGAGAAGATCTATACAAATTCAACAGTGTCCTGCTATAAAAGCAGCGGTTTGAGTACAGCATTGTCAATCAAGGAAGACCTTACTTTGGAGAGTTTTGGTGTTATTGCCCATTTCAGCATTGACAAGATAGATTCATCTTCATACTGCAGTTTTACTTCTGAGCTAACATATTACACACACGCCCCCAGTCCTAAAAAAAAAGACAAGTAATAAATAAAGCTGTTTACTATGTAGGATCCTGTGAGAACTAAGCCCTCAATGACCAGCAGCCAAGCTGTTAGAGGTGGTTAATTCTCATTTCTTCACCACAGAGAAAACATTGCAAAGGCTTTGCATTAAAAATGTTTGGTGAACAAGCACCAAATCCTGCTGCTTGAACACTGGATAAAATTTTGGATCTCTTTGCTGAAATACATCTTTATACACCCATAAGACCTGTGTACAGCGCAACTCGGAGAGAGAGAAACCATATTCTATGGTTGCCACATACTAAAGAGTGAACTACCAACAGCTCCCCTTAGAAGACATTCGGCACCTGAACAATAATAATCTTAGACCAAGACATTTCCTAAAGGCAAATGGCTCCTGAGGCTATGTAGTAGATCAGTGGCTGCTATCAAGCCATCACTAATCCCATTGCTTTGACAGAGCCTATAATAAAATATTAAAACCACAAGTTGAGGGTGGAGGGAGTGGCTGGAAACTGGCAGAAGGCAACAGGAGTTCATCTGTTTAATTCACCTGGTTAGCAAATAGCAAGAACAGCACTGAGACACAAGAAAGGGGTCTGGGACAGGCAGTTTACCCTTCCTTAGGATCTCTCAGAGAGATACAGGAATTACTAAAGAGATGTTGTGTGTTTGTTACTCATGTGTCATACGCTGTTTGGTTTCAAAAGAATGTTATTCACTTTAAACCACAAACGCCCACTTCCACCCCCACCCTTTAAAGCTGCTTCCTATGAATGCCCAGCCAGACTTCAATCAAAGCAGAGCTAAACATGGGCAGCCCTAAAATGTCTTAGGACGTTTTTACTGGCTGACAGCTGATGGAGCTGAACTGTCTTATAAACCTTTTTTATGAAATGTGAGTGTGGCCTTTTACTGATAGGGCTAGTACTTGGTGGGAAAAGATTTAATACAGGAGAGACAAGGCTGTCCAAGGAATGATGTGCTTCACATCATGGCCTCCTTGTACCACTGCAGAGGTCTGATCCAGAGAAATGCTGTGTACCCACATCTTCTCAGATGGGACATGTATATATACTGCTATACGGCTTACAAAGAAGATCTCTGCCTTGAGGCTTACTGGAGCACAGCTTATAATCACAGAGCACTTCTCCCCCTGGATAGGTATGGGTGGGTTCCCTCACAGCCTAAATGCACAGAACAGACCTCTTAAAATGTGCTCAGGGCAAAATAAGCATATTGCGTGTAGGAAAATTAAGCCAAGCAATTTGCTTTCAGGGGAAGCAAATCCATAAATTCCTTGGTTCAGCTCCAGCTTGGGTTCAACTAAACCCCATGGGAACACTTCAGGGTCAGTTTGGGCTTAAGAGAGAACAGGCATACAAATACAGAAAATGAAGAACAAAAGATTCAATCTACTTATCAGTTTAGGTTCCCTTTGACTCTGAGCAGCAGTGCTTGGAGCTGTGTAAAGATGAGTTTAGGCATGTTTACAAGCCTGTAGGACTGGTGTTACAAAGCTCTGTTCTGCCATTTTAACAGGGGAGTTACCTTATTCTGTTCAACAGCCTTTTCTTCTCATCCTCCCCCTGCTCAACTTTATATAAAAGTTATTTTTCAACCCTGAATGTCATTTCCTGAGAGACCTGGGTCACAAAATTGTTTCTGTTCTTTGGACGGGCTAAATTTAGACTCCTGACAGGAAATGGCAGAGAAATTTTTATTTCTCGCTGGCTAGGCAGGGAATACATTTAGAAGATCTGACCACAACTGCTTCAGCATGACCTGCCTGCCAGCAGCCCATGCAAAGCTGGATCTACTACAGGCGCTGTGCAGTAAACCTGGGCAGGCAAAAATGGCAAATTGCTTGGGTTTGCAAACAACTTACACAGCTTCCAATGTAGCCTCCAGGCTCCAGTATTCACCCGCTCTCCCTGTACCTCTGCTTGTCACTACCTGCTTGCCATGTTCCCCGAGATTGCTCCTGGCCTCTTTCTTACTGGGGAAGGCTTGCTTGCTTGTGCTAATGAAAGCCAGGGGCTTACAGCAGTCTTTGGCGTTAGCAATTAGTCCTGCCCTGTTGCTCTGCCAGCCCTGGCAGTCTCCCAGGCACTCATCGCCAAGGGTGCTGAAGCAAGCACTGATGATCCATGACTCTTTCCTACTGGCACTACCCACCAGCCTCTTTTCTCCCTTTTTGCTTCCTACCCCTTACTTTCTGCTGAGAAATATTTCTTAACCACCCTATAGCTGTGATGATAAAAGCCAAGGGGAGCAGCAATTTGAGTGGAGTTCCCTGTCCCCACTTGCACTTTCTTATAAACCAGGTGTGAAAACTGGAGTTACAGCTTTCTCTGCCTTTGTGCATGAAATGTCCCTCACTGGTGGAGGGACAGACAAGAGCAGACATGAAGGAGGTGGTGAAATGGTTTTTACTAGAAAAAGGCAGAGGACACGTCTATGGAAAGTTTGCTTATCAACAGGCTGGATAATAAGCCTCACACTATATGCTGTCCCTAGTAGTGACACAGGATTAAATCTTTGCTCTGATGCATGTGATTGATAGAGAGGACTGATAAAAAGATACCTGTGGAGTCATGGTAATATCATCCCTGATGACTCTTACCACCCAGAACCACCACCCTCTTGTAAACAGGATTCAGAGAAGCCCTAGTGTAAAACATTGCAGGAAAGCCTAGTGTAAGAAAATGGTAGGAAATGCCCCTTACCATTGGAGGCCAGGCCTCTGGGACCAGCACAAGGCAGATCTGCACTGAGGCCCTGGCTTGGATCCTGTACAAAGCACACGAAGGCAAGTGAGGAGCTACTGAGCCCTCTCGGCCAGCAAAGCCACCTCACCAGGGCTGGGCAGCCCGCTGGCTCAGCGCTAATGTGCTGCTTCCTGAGGGAGTTCAGGCGCTTCCATTTCTGCATTGGGGTTTTTAGCACGTGGCTCAAGATTCTCCCCTGGCTTAAAAGCCTGCAGAAGCTGTCATTTCCCCATCGCACTCCCAGCTCAGCAAATTACAGTCTACTAGCAGCAGCTCCTCAGACTCTCATCAGAGCAGCAGTCTTTAAAAGGACTGAGGAGACCCTGCATGGAGGCAAACAGGTAGCTTTTGCCTGGGTATGGGAGCAAAAGGGATGTGACACAGACCACAAGGCAGCTGCAGAGACAGTGCTGCCAAGCTCTGCTATGTGTGCACCTCTTCCATACCCTCCTCCTAACTCAGAGCCATCCTGCTGGTCTTGGCCTCATTAAAACCACACTCTCATTTGGAGGGTGATTGTTCCCTCCTGCTACCAGACTGCTGAGATTGGCTTCATTACAGGATAATTTTGGAGAACTGCTTCTTTTATTAAAGCAAAACCTGTAGCAGTCCTTTCTCTCTTGGCTGTTCTCAGCCTTGCTGCCCTGAGGTAAGGAAAACAAACAAATAAGCCAAAATGCCAGAACCCAATAACGGTTTCTCTCCTTTATCTATCTAAGGTAAAAAAAAGGTTTCTGTCCATTTATCCATGGAAAGTGGCCAGGAATATAACCTGCTAGCCATGTTACCATGAAGAAAATGGAAGACTAATGAAATGGTCTGAAGACACAGACCCTGCTGCTTGCTCTGCTACATCCTCCCAAGGGAGAAGAAATGTGCAGGGGTATTTTTGAAGGACAGGACAAGCCATTTAAACTACTGCTGCAAGTCCTATCAAGAAGGCTTTTTTTTTTTACAACTACAGTTCCCTTTTGATTAAAGAGCTGTGGTTGATTTAAGGATCTCCATCCAGTCCAGATCTTGTGCATGACCCTTCTTCCCACATCAGCACTGAGTCTTATGTTGTGCTTCTCATCAGTCCCAGAGCTCCTGCTGTCTGCAAGCAGACAGGCTCTTGCAATCCCAAGATCCCGTCTCTGATTCCTCCACCCTTTTCTTATCTCCCCCTTCCAAAGGAAATGAAGTATTTGGCCACCACCACTGTTTGCATTGCAGGCATCTGAATAAATTAGTCGTATTTGTTGCTCACCACCACTGTAGCATGACTGAGGCACAATAGAAAAATATATTCTTAGCTGCATAAACCCCAGCCAGCATACCAGTGGAACAGAAACTTACTTTTATACCATGTGTTCCAGTTTCTCCCTATCCTCCCCCCATCCCCTCTCCCTTACTGCAGAAACCATGGCCCAGGACTGGTTCAGCTGCAGACAATAAGCTGTACTGGCAAAGTCAGTTGTCTCCAGGAGGCTTCAGAAAGCTGCACTCTGGACTTGTGCTTAGAGGAACAAGTGTCTTCCTGCTGGCTTTGGTTAAAGGGATTCCTTATGGATCCCATTGGTGTGTGCAAGGGGAATGTGCACTGTGTACTCATTTATCAGTGCAGACATGTTCCTGAGCATCTCGTGGAATGTGTCTACTGTCTTCCTGTAAACGTCCCTGTGTAGCACAAAGGGACGAAAAAGGTTGAGAGGCTCAGCCCTCTGGAATATGATGGGGAAGCCCAGCTCTGCTGGTACCTTCCTATTGCCAATGAAGAAGTGGTAGAGTTTCTTCTCATGCAAACATTTCTCCAGGAATTTCAGCATGTCCTGTAGACGGGCCTCCAACTTCTCTGGGGCCCAGTCCTGACTGGGACGTGCCTGCAGAAGATGCAGCATTACTGTCTTCAGGTGGTAGTTGGTAAGCCCGCTTGGACCTGTGAGGCTGCATTGCTTCCCATGAAGGAAGGAGAGGATCTGAAGGCAGCTGACATGGCAGGCATTAGCAGGCAGCATTTTGGAGACCAGCTGGATGAACCTCCTCTCATACACTGCGAAGGTGAGAAACCAGTGAGTGCTGGAGGGGAGGTCTGCTGCCAGGCCACTCCAAGGGAAATGAGAGATGAAGTAAACATCGGAGTTCTCGTACTGCACCACAGGGGTGAGGTTGAAGGCAATCGATTTCCCTGACCTAAATTTTATCTTCAGGGCTCCTGGGGAGTCCAGGAGGCTGAAGGAGAGGTCAAATTCATACTTGTGGGAGATTCTGTTCCAGGCCTTGGTGACTGCAATCTGGAACCACTTCATGACTTGGTCAGCATCCAGATATTGAGTATTTTTGAAGCACAGGAGGTCTTCCATCTCACTGCTGGGCCTGGTAGTATTGGCTTGGCTGTGGAGGAGGCACAGCATATCTTCCCCTAGTTTAGTCTTGTCACAGATGCAACCCGTCACATCCTCATCTGCCCTACATACCTTGATAGTGCCATAGCCTTGTTCATCTGGGGGAAAAGAGTCACCAGAGCACCAGGTCTGGGACCGAAAACAGTATGGCTCTGGGGGCGCAAAAGGCACTATCAGATCACAGACAAAAGGTTTACGCACTCTCCAGTTCTCATACATGCTCCCCACACCCATGCAGTCCTCCACTTCCATGTCAGCATCCCGGTTACAAACACTCCTCAGGGCTTCCAACAGGTCATCTGCAAAGCCTTCCACCATCTCCCGCATCCTGGCCATGTCTCCGGTGGTACCCAGGATGCGCTTCTCATAGAAGCTGGCCAAGACGGCCTTGTCAGGGAAGGCCACACCTTTAAACGCTTTCCCCAGGACAGCCATGTCATCCTCTTCCCCTCCTGTGTCCTGCCAAATCCCTTCCTGGAAATCCTGCCTCCAGAGCTCGATCAGCAGGAAGATGACCATGGAAAGGGCAGTCCACATATCCCATCGGACCTTTTCCTCTTTGCTTTCCTCCACCACCTCTGCAGCCTTTTCCAGAGTCTTCTGCGTGGCTTCCTGGTGTGCGATTTCCTGCTCCAAGCGCAACTTCTCCAGCCGAAGGCTCTCCTCCCGCTCCTTCATCTTCCGGATGATTTCTTCCGTGTTCTCGGGGACAGTGCCATTCTCTTTAGGGAAGAGGAGCGGGTGGTTGACAATAGCTGTAATCACCACTAGGCATACGCGGAAGATTCCCACAGGCATGGCAGTTTCTTCCCTGGAAAAGAAAGAAAGGCAGAATGACCCACAGTTCAGAGCATACTCCCTCAAGAAGAAAAATGAAAGTAAGTCCCTGCTTGAATAAAAGCTTTGGTATACCTTCTAGCCCTGAAAAGAGTCTAGAAGCTCCTAAGCACATCAACCGAGCTTCCCTTTATCAGCAGATGGTGAGGATGAAAGTCTCCTCTTATCAAATTAACGTCAAAGAACAGAACTGTGAAGACACTTGCTACTGTCAATGCCCTGTGACGCTGCTGGGGCACTGTGGGAGGGCATGTCCTTCCTCTCTCCTTTAAAGTTCCCTGGAACTGAATGGAAAAGAAGCAGGCAGGACCTCCTCAGGTGTAAAAAAGCAGGACGGGAGATGAGCGCTGCTTTCCCTCAATATAACGCTAATGTTGGAGACGTGGCCATGGCATAGGCAGGGCTGTCCTGACCGCCTTCCACATAAAGCGTGTCTGGGGACCCACACAGCCAGCTTAGATCAGGGCAATCTTCACTGCCAGTGCTGGTATGTGCACCTGGGTGGGAACAAGCCTGCACAGTTTTCTGCTGCTACACAGGCACTACAGGCAACGTTCTTCCTGCCTTTCAGCACCATCAGGATCAGGCTGTGGTAAATCCTCCCAGCCCCCAGGATGCCTCATGACTGCAGTCCCCTGAAAAAGGGTAGAGCCACAAAGACTGCTAAACCAGAAAGGGTTTCCTTCACCCCAGTGTTTTTAAAAGCATCGGGTTGTTTATTTTTGGTGCTTACTTCACTGTTAATCTGTAGAAGGCATTAGTAAACACCATGGCTTCGATCTGAGCCATCTCCCCCAAGCACCCCCTTCACAGCTGTGCTCGCAGCCAGCTCGCTCCTATTTGAAGTGACCCCAGCGTGGCCGAGAGACTCCCCGGGTCTCGGTGTCGCGGCGCTTGCCACAGGCAGCCGTGTCCCAGCAGCAGTTCCGTGTGCCACCCCTTGCACAGACCCTTGGCACGACTGAGACTGCTATGGTGTTTTGTGTGGTTACTGGCTCTGCTGCTCAGACCTCACACTTAATAAAGCTTTCCATGCCATGGGGCTCATGATGAAAGAATTTAATTCCCAGCTTTCCGGAACACAGTCTCATTGCTGGGGCATCCGCCTGGCCCTGACGAGGCCTCCCAGAAGTCTGGGCCAGAGGGTGCTCAGGCTGAAGCCTGGGCTGTTTCCTCCCAGGTGGCATTTCTGTTTCTGGAGGCCCGGCATTGCTGTCAAGATCCCAAGCGCCTGCTCAGGGCAGGACAATCTGAGGTTGTCACCCACCGCTGAGACGTGGCAAGCTCACCAGTCCCACTTTCTAGCAACATCACCCCACAGTCCTAGCACAGGGAGATCAGAAGGACAAGGTGACAAGGAGGGGTATTTCTTCTTCCAGCTGGGACATTTTAACGCAGCCCCCTTAATGCCTCAAAAGTGTGTTTGAGAGAGAAGGGTTTCTGGTTCAGAAATAAAGTCTATCCATAAAATACCTAATCAGTCAGACCAGAAATAGGAATTTCATTCTTAACAAACCAATTCATCCTGCTGTGGGAATGAGGCTGCTTCACAGAGCCAAGAGGTGGTGGGGTACCACGTGTGCCCGGGGAGCTGAGGGTTGTAATTCCCTCCCCCTGCAATAGCTCCCTCCCGGCCTGAACCCAGCATGTTTTGGTGCCACAGCAACCCTGCTGCCCAAGCATCTAGGCAAGGAGAACATCTCTGGCAATTTCATTTATGCCTCCACAGGGCATGCAACAAAGATAGATTCATCCCAGTGGGCCTTGTTACCATTACTGCACAACAAACTGCTGGCTTTCGATTGCGGGAACCTAGATTTCCTCAATGTGAGCGCTTACTGTACATGGGAACTGTATCCTTCAGCATGCAATTATCTTTGCTTACAAGAGGGCTGGGACTGGAATAACAAGAGAAGGGAACAGGATTGAGATGCATTGTCCAAGCAGCAAGAAAATTCACACGGTGCTCAGGATAACGCTATGTGCCCCTCCCTGTGTAACATTTACTAACTACCCTTTTTTTAGATCCCATGTACATGCATAGATGAATGCCCTTATGCAGACATTGCTCTGGAGATGGTTTGTGGGCCTTTCTTGTCCTTTTTACATTTATATTAACTCTTTAATTCATCAGGCAATGAATTAAAGCTGAATTAATGCCCAAAGCTGGGTGTTCCAGTTATTCTGTGAGCTCCATGCCTGGCCACATTTTAAAAACAAACTGGGGTCGCCCTGCATTGCAAAGGGCTTTATCAGTTTGCCAGGGCAGGGCAGGAAGTGCTGGCGAGTTCCTTTCCTTAGTGCTATGCTCTTGCAGACCACATGTGCTTTCCAAGCTTAAAAATAACATGGCCAGGGGCCAGGTGCCTCCTCTTGGAGTCTTGACCAGGATGACATTGCTGCTCTCCCCTGCTAGACCTCTGTTCCTGCGGATGAAATGTTTTACTGTTACCAGATTACGTCTTAGATGCATAAGGCTGAAAGAAGTCAGCTTCCTTAAGATCTTCTTGTGCCCTTCAAGACTCCTGTGCCCAGCTGCCGATGGGCACACCACTTCCAGAGGCTACCTGCCCCAAAGCTCTGCTAGCAGAAGGGGTTAGGCCAGACATCCCCAAGTCCACCACTGGCCGGCTCTGCTGAATTCATTCTGGGTCACACTGACAATCTAGGCTAGCCCAGCTGATTTTGCAGGAGTGGCTTAGGAAGCATGCACACAAGCTCTTCCCCCTGCAAACTGTACAGGCATCAACCTCTGGAAGAGAGTCAGGATGAAAACTGGAAGCGACATCATTTCAGGTCACGTGAATTTGCAAGAGGTATGTCTGTTTTGGCCTGAAGAGAGGAAGTTCTCCTGCTCAAAACTGCCCTTTTGCTACTGTTGCTGTTCACACCAGAAAATGAAGCCAAACATTCTATTAACCTCAGTTAAGGCTTAAGGTTAAGGATGCTCAGTGACCAAGGTCAGTGGAGTCTGGCCTTGACAGCAGCAAGGCTGGTACGGGCAGAGCGTTCCCACATCTCATCAGACACAGCTTTCCTGGCTAATATGGAAAGACTAAATAATCCAGGTGAAACCAGTAGCACTTGCCTGCTAGGGTAGTCCAGCCTTCCTCATAACAAAGGCTGCTCTTTTCCTTCGCTTTTAACTTCAGCCCAAGCAATTTAAGTCTGATAAAAATATTTATGCCTGCTTCGGCTGAGACAGCTTTTGTGTGGGGAAGAGAGAGAGAGTCCTAACGTTTCCAAGCTGGAGACTAAGGAAGAGAAACATCATTTCATCTACGCATCAAATTTACCAACATTTCAAGTATTGGGGTAGAAAAAAAAGTATTCATGAGTTTTTAAACAGCAAGTTCCCAAAGCAATCTTCAACCTTTTCCAAATTTCTGGCCCTGGCCAGTTTTTTCCTCATTCAAAGCATAGACAATGTCCAGACTTGGTAACAGGCTTACATCTCTTGCGGCAGTCCCAGGGCTCCAAAGACCCCCTGAGGGAAGGTGCTGTGGTCCTCGCCCCATCGCAAGCACGCCACCTCCGTGAGCAGCCGAGCCTGCCCTCGCCCTATTCCCTGGGCCAGGGCATCCCCTGAGCGAGGGAGCAGAGACCCCATCTCTTGTGCTCCCGTGGGCACAAAGCAGGGAAAGGAGCAGCGAGACAGAGGAAAGCTGCTTGGGGAGGGCAGGAGGGCTGCGGGCAAGCAGGTATGCGGATCCCCACCGTCTTGATGCAACGCTTTGTCTCTGCTCGCTGCCCAGCATGTGATGCCACTTGTTCAAACCTGCTTCTGGCACCAGGATTAGTTTCCTTCTGGGCTTTTCTGTGGCACTCACTGCTTCAGTGACTGGGTGCTTCACCGATTTTAAGGTTAATGACTGCTCTGAACAACCCTGGGAAGTGAGGGGGCAGACATCATCCTACTCTCCAGCTGGGGAGCGAGGGCTCAGAGAGATAAAAGCAGCTGATCACTCCGCTTCCCAATTAGAAACAATGATCAGCTGCATCCTGCAGTGCTTGGTATGTTCAAAGGCTTCACCAAGAGCACCTGCAGCCCTCCACCCTCAGCTCCCAGGCAAGTTAGACCTCATCCTTTCAAGCCTGAAGCAGCCTCCCCAGCTGGAGGATCCTGATCAGCCCCACAGCAGGTCCTGGATGACATGGGGACCCCCAAGAGGGGACGGGCAAAGATGACACTGCTATCATGCAGTTCAGGTTGGTGCCATGAAGCACACGCAGGAGGCGGCCAGCTTTCACACGAGCTGATACGAAAGCTTTTCACTGCACAATTCCGTAATGTTTGGTTCACCCACTCACCTGCAGCATGGTTACAGGTAGTGTGTTGCAAGCAAAGGGAAGCAGCACATGAAGCTCACAGGCACGTAAAGCCTTCACACAGCCAGGCGGCGGCTAGCCTGAGGTCAAGTGACGGCTGGAGAGCATCCTCTGCATGGGCACTTTGAGAGCTGGCTGAAATCCTCTCGTATGCACGTCATAAAAAACAAGGGGTGAGTATGACCAGGGAGGCTTGCCCCAAAACTGCCACTGGAAAAGACTCTTCTCCTTTGCCACATTTGGGCAGCACCAGCCACGCCAAAGGCTGGTGAGGAAATGGGCTGGAGCTCTGAAAATGGTCCCTCAGGTGAGACCTGACTCGCCAGCCGTGCTCAGCCCCTTGGCACTGGCGCAAAGGCAGAGTTGCAGCTTCTCACCAGCACAAATGCAGCCCCCTAAGCTGAAAAAGTGGTGCCGAACTCTGCAAACCAGCACTTGCTATGCCTGCATCTCTGCAGTAACTATCTGCATCACCTGTGCTACCCGGGTCCCTGCACAAGTAGCCTTGAAGGAAAATCACCTTCAGAGACTACTGCAAGACAATATAAAAATAGCCATTGTACTGTTTCCTGACTGCAGTCAGCCCTGAAGATGAATAGTGCTTGCAGTACACACTAGCGCAAGCAGATTTGCTTAGTGGTGTTTTATGTGGCATGGGGGCAGAGGTCGGCTCTACCTTCAGCTTCTGTCTTGAAGACCTCCTCCTCACCTGGGAGCATCACAGAGCTCATCTGGTGTTCCGGTGGGCCAACTTGGGACAGCCACTGCTCTGTGGCAGAGTGTGCTCTCCCCCTTCCCACCAGCCACCCTGCCACGGCACCAACTTGTCCTTCGTAGAGACAATGATGCTTAAAGCCATAACAACATCCTGTCCCTTCCAGCTAAAATGTGCTCAGTTTCTGAAGTCCCCAAGTCTTCCTCATACCCTCTTCCACAGCAGCTTCAGACCCCTTTGCCTCCTGCTCAGTCTGGCAAAGGAAAAGAAAGAGATTTAAATGGCAGCTTGCAACTTGCCTCTGTAGGCTGCTCATGTGCTCTGAGCGCAGATAACCTTCCATCTTTGAAGACACGGGAGAATATTTCCCTTTCATTAACAGTCTCTTTCTTTCCTCAAGAATTCCTCATACAGCTACATTTTTTCCACCTTTTTATTCCCTTAAATCTCGAATCATGGGAAGCAAAACACACTCTGGCTGGTGTTCAGCAATAAAGCAGATAGGAGTGAGCTGAAGCTTTGATTCTTAAATTAGAAAAGCCCAAGTCAAGCCACTGAATGCAGTTCAGTAGTGCACTGGAATATGCCAAGACATCATTTACGACACACTCGATTGCTTCCTGCGATTTGGCTGACACAAAAGGCAGTGAATAGGTGGCTGCCACATTGTGTTTTGCTTTGGTAGGCTGCAAGAAAAGAGGCAATTCGAAGAGATGATAGAAACTACAGCTGGTTGGGAGCTTTTTTCATTGAAAGCTGCCAAGTTTTGAAACCAGAACTTTCATGGGAACAAATACAATTTCTGAGACTCTTTTTGGGAAGGTCCTTGAGGTCTGGAAAGGACTCTACTGCATGTTTTGACTGGAGAGATTAATAGCCCAAAAGAGCCACTAACCTGCACTCGGGACTTTCTTACTGGGAAGATGTGACTCTCAAGCCCAGGGGTTTCAGGCCCAGCCCAGCCATAGTCCCTCACGGCCAAGCTTCTGGGAGCTTCACAATTCCTCCCATTGCTGTAACAGAAAACAAACTGCCTTTTGGCCTTTGAGTGTACAGTCTGAAAATGCTTCTGCTGCATTTATGAAGACCTAGTCAAGACAAAAAGTTTGCTGAAAGCCCTTGGTGATGCACTGTGCCCTTTTCCAATTTGCAATACTGTTGCCTCCTCTGCAGGTATTCAGAGGTATGCCTGGCTGCAGCAGAAAGAAATGATGTTTCCTCTTACTGGGGACTACAAGCTCTGAATTGTAACAAACAGGCACAGTGAAAGAGAAATGGGAATTGCAGAGATGCATGTCAGTATTATTGTTCCTGCCAAAAACTTGGAAAGATGCACTTTATTTAGTCAACCCCATACCATGCTGCTGTTTTTCTACCATCTCCCCATCAACATTTACAGGGCAGTCGAAAGGCCTTTGCTGGCTCAGGACAGACCGTGAGGACAGTTTTCCGTCCAGCTGCTACATGTAAAGCTCAGGAATAGACAAACAGGCTGGATAGGTGTTCATGGAAAAAAGACAAAGGTACCACTAGAGAGAGCAAAACCCTGGTGAAGATATCAGACTGGTCTCTGCCATTAGTTGCTGGGGATTTGTTGTTCAAATTTTGCCTCTTTTGCACTGAGAAGAATGAGAAAATTTTCAGGTTTTAATTTTATATGCACATATTTAAAATACAGAGCACATGTCTATGCCCTTATAGTCTGATCACTTACCTGGGATGACAGAAACTTCTGTTGAAGGCTCTCCTCTAAATTCAGGAGGGAGTGACAGTAACCTAAGTTTTGGTCTACTTCCCAGCCCCTGAGGTTGCTGCCCTCATCACTTGGCTGCTTTAGGTCAATGCTCTGCTCTCCAGGTTTGACCACAGCTTTCACAGGACTTGAGGAATTGGTTTTGGCAGGACTTCACTCAAACCTGTCTTGTTTTTGAGACCATTTTTACTGAAGCAGCATTTTCTGGGGTGGGCAGGGGAAGAGTCCCATTTTGGTGAGGAATTTCAGACCAGAAGCAAGTGAGGTTTCCTCCCAGGTCAGCACCACATTTGTTGGGGCCTGTGCATTATCCAGCACCCTGGTATGATGGACGCTGCCAGCTAAGCCAGCTCCTAGGAGACATCATACCAAAGCACTGCATCTCAAAACAAGTTTCCATGTTCACCTGAGTCAGCAAGGTGGGGCTGTGGCATCAGGTGGGGCTAGTGAGGTGCTGGACCCTCGGGAGGGCTGGAGGGCCCTCATAGCCAAGGCAAACACTCAGAGCCCACGTACTGAAACACACCCCGGGGTGACTAAAGGTTTATTGCACCAGTCTACCCTTCCCACCCCACTGCGTATGCACTGGCACATGACCCTGCCTAGCTTTCACCTGGCACAGGCAGCAAGAGCCCAGATGCTCAGATGAGGATCCTCAGGGTTTCTACCCTCCAGGTCAAAGACCCCACTGCTGCAGAGAGAACATGTCCCCAGACCCATACAGAGCCACGAAGACCCCACACCTCCCACTCCACCATCTGCTGTGACAACACCCAGCACAGCCCACCCAGAGATCATGCAGCATGCGGCAGACAGGAGAGGTTCCTGCTCTCCCATCTCTTGAGCACACAGTCAGCTGCAGCACACACAGCCCAGCCAGGAAAATTAGGAGACACAAAAATGCAATACAGAGCCTGAGCGGCACCAACTTGTGCTGTTCTTTCACCCCTATGCATTAAGCTTGCGTGCAGGTTGTTGGCGTGATGAGCTGCTGTGCTGTTCTAGCACCAGCCACAGCAGCTATAACTCATGCTCTGACATGTCTTTCTGAGCATTAAATTAGTGCTACAGACAAAGTACCAAATTCCAGTTGCCAGCACAGTCACAGTTGGCTCAGCACAGACTGGTGGGATTGGGCTCTGTCGTTGGCTGTCTACCAAAGCCACCAGTGGAAAGGACCAAATGCACCAACGCATGAGGTGCAGAGGCCTGGATGTTGAGACTGGTACCACAACCATGTTTAAAACCAGAACGAGCCAGCTGGCATGCTCAGGACTACAAAAGACAGGTATGGCAGAGCAAGGGCCTTCCAAAACACGCCTGGAAGCCCCACCCCAGATCAGCTGCTTGGCCACAGGACAGCAGTTGGATAAGGCCACTTGCCTGATAACTATTGTTTTGCCGTTGGACTGAGAACGCGTTAGCCTTTCGTAACATCCATGGACATCCTGTCCCGGGCCTGCTGCAGTGCCAACGGGGTCAGTCGCACAGCCCGAGTCGGACATCCTGCCCGACAGGTCTGCTGTGGACTTTCGGAAGCAATATTTTCCTCCCAGGGTCACCAGATCAGGTATTTCCAAGGAAATGCTGATGCTCATCCTGTGTACAGGACTAGGTAGCCCTCCCTTCCCACAGACAGGCGAATTTGGAGTGCATAAGCATGTGAGCGGCACTGACATTGCTCTGGAGACAGACACTACCGGGCAGCCCCAAGTCCAAGCGAGGAGTGATTTTGCCAGCATCTCCCCAAGCAGAGGAGTGCTTGACTTGCCCTGGGAAGGACAGGGAGTCTCTCTCATGTCTTCCAGTCATTCACGACCTTTGCCATCAGGAAGCTTTTTCTGATGCCTCAATAACACTCCCTTGCTGCAGTTTGAACCCCTAACTTTCCAGTAACCACTGTGGGTAAAAGTAGGACAGATTGTTTCTATTCTCCTTGCAGTAGCACTCAAGATGTTGAGAGGTCCTCCCCTTCTGCCTCAGCTTTCGCTGCACATGGACGCATTTGTAAGACTTTGCCATAAAATCCCATGGCCCCTCTTCCCCCAAGGCCTAGACAGTACAAAGATATTTTTTTTTTTGGCTCAGAAGGAGTTATTTGCCTTCTGGGGTTCTTTTCCAAAACCCAAAGATTTTCAGTTTTATCAGCAAGTGTGGGATTTATCTGGTTGTTTCCAAGTTACTATTTTTCAGTGCATACAGGCATCACGCCACAAACCAAAACATGAATCTGGCCTCCTCTTCTTGCCCCAGAAGCCAGCAGCCACTAAAGATGTCTGTAATAACTATTAAATAAACGCAGAACCACGTCATGCCCCCAAAGCACTCACTGTTTACTCACTGTAAGGATGGACCCGAGAGGGGATGCCCACAGAGACCAGAAGATAAAGCTAACAGTGTGAGGAGCGTGTTACTCAGCATCCTACCCGTTGTCTGCATGTGTTTTTTTGCTTTCTGACTGTACAAGCCAGCTCAGCTCTTGTCAGCAAGCAGCACGTGGGCAGTCTGTGCAGTGCCTCAGGTTCCCCCTGCTACGGCCGAGAAGGGGTTTTACAAATTGGAACATAGTGCTGCCTGCAAGGGAGGCAGGAGGGGAAAGGTAGGAAGTGTGCATGTGGGTCCCACCCACGTACTGAGCTGTTGCGGTAGGATCCCGGCCAGGAACAGCTTGGCTTTTTTAGGCCAAATAATTTTTGTCTGCTAATTGTGAGGAAAACAATTGGAGTAGACCTAACTTTTGTGTGTGGTGTTTTTTTGAGGGTTGTTTTTTTTTTTTTTAGGAGGAAAAAAGACACACACCCCAAGGGGAAAAAAAAAAGAAAAAAGTTTGGTTTACCAACCTCACCAGCTCCCTCCCCCTCAAACCCAATGTGATGAGAGCCCAGGCAATAGCTGGTTGTTCCCTTGCATAATCTTTCATCAGCACAGATGGACAGAAACACCCTGCTGCTTTACCAAAAGCCTGACAGAGTCAACCACAATGTATGGAGCAACATCAGTGCACACATGCTCTCTGGCCTCTACCTGGTGCTCATGCTGGGACCCACTCTGGCTGTCACCCTCTCAGCCACACAACCTCCCCTTGCACATGCAGGCAGCCATGGCTCATTGATCCAATCTAGCAGTCACCCCAGGGAAAGGTGGTGAGAGTACAAAACAGGTTCAATTGCCAAGATGGTTGTTTAAATCTGCCCTCCTTTTCCCCACTTAATTCTCAACAAGGTGGAGAAAAAAAAAAAAAATCACACCAGTGTTGTTAAATCAGGCAGTGGTTACTCTGACTCTCCTCTTCCTAAGGTAATATGCCCTACATCGCTACACATCCAACTTAACTGTGTATCATACATCCATTGAAATGAATGCTTTGGTATTAAAAGGTTTGGTGGAAACACTAGTAGAAAGTTGATTTCCCAGCAGGGATACACCACTCCAGCACATCTAAGAAGAGCACATGTAGATATTGGCACAGCTCAGACGTGACTCGTACAATGATTGTTTTACATGTGAAACTATGAAGTCCCATTTCAGTCATGTAACAATGAGCACTTATACATTACAGACAGTAGAAAGCACAGTAGTTGCCAGACACAGTGTCTTCCACACTGAGACACTGAACAAAAACACAGCAAAAAGAAATTGTCATTGCAGGCTGGGAATTTGGTTGATCTGAGATTTTCTACTCCATCACAGTCTTGACTTAGTGACAAAGTCACACTCCTATGTCAGGACACGTGTAGACCCAAGTATCTGCTTAAACAGGACTCACAAACACTGGATGGGATTGGAAGTTTGTGTGATATTGGACTATTGTTTTGCTAACTAGTTACAGCTGTTTGTATTCAAATAGTTGGGGAGGAACAGTATTTAAAAGCTGTCTATTGTAGCCAAAATGTCACCAGAGAAATGAAAAGCAATGCTTTATCCCATTGCCTGAAATCCCAGCTCTTTTATAAAACACAATATAGGTCCTCAAATAAAGTAAAAAACCCAACCAACCAAAAAAAAAAAAAAAAAAAAAAAAAAAGACTGTGAAAGCCCCTGCAGGGATGGTAGAGGGTGTGGAAAGAGGAGAGAGCAAAAAAAGAGCACTTTTACTGCAATCCCCCATTCATTTCCTTGACTCTCACTAGGATGACTCCCTGATCTAAGCAGAGGCACTCCACATTGCATGCCAGCATCTGCAGGAAGAATCAGGCCCTCTTACTTCATTACCTGGTGGCTCTAGAAAAGAGCAGGAGAAACACCACAAATGCTTTGGGAAGCAGTAAGCTCAGTCTTGGCTCACTAGTCATAAACCTAAAAACTGCCAAGAGACACGTATGCACACAAATATGTTGGCTGCAAAGTACTGCTGGCTAACCCTGCTTTTCAAGATGAATTTGAATAAATAAAAATCAGAAGAAAAAAGCAAGAAAACAAACTGCCCACTTCCATACAATATTTCCATGAAGCTCATCCTTTCAGCACCCGTGGCCACCAACTCAGGCATTTTCACCTGAGGGAGCGACTCAGAGACCAGCCTATTGTCACATGCACCCATATTTAATAATTTTCCTGTGCTCTTTTACTCAGTCCCCTCTTCTTACCAACAAAAGAGAACATCTTTAAGCTCTTTCTTTCCCTGAAGAGTTTGTAAACTGAATGCTGGGAGGAAAAACTCTGAAAAGAGTCAATGGGATAAGAGCAATGTAACATGCACTGCTGTAGCAAAAATACCAAACACACATGTTAAGGCTGTGAAGCCACGTGGTTTTCATTTGGGATGTGTGGGGTGAACACATACGCTTGCTTCCTTTATAACATAAAGCACAACAAAGGAAATCTTTGTTTGAAAGCCAAGGGACAGCCTCTCCACACACTTAAAGTCTAAGTTACAACGTAATGGGAGCTCTGAGTCATAGCTGTGGGGCCCCTGCTCATAGACACAAAAATCCCCTCTCCTGCAGCAGGCAAGGAGCTTAGCTTAGCAAAGACAGCTTCCAGCTCCGCATGGGAGACTGAAAGTGCCCAGGACTAGCAGCAAATACAAGGCTGAGCTGAGAGCACGTGTTGTGGATGACTGATGATGCAAACACGTTCCTTTCAGTGGACATTTCTTCCTGTAACTCCTTCAGAGCTTGAGATCATAACCCTGCACTCGTTTCAAGAGCATGAAACAGCTATGACTCGACAGGGAGGTGGGATGGACATCAGCCAAGCACCTTCAGACCATCTTTTGACTTTAGCTGCAGAAGACCATGGCCATAATACTTAGACTGTGCATCACCAGCTTGCTAGGTAGGACCGCAGTAGAGCTCTATGTCCTTAAGTCACCTAGCGTGCCAGATAATTTTTGTCACTGTGTTACAGTAGTGGAGGGTCAGCTGATGGATTCCAGCTACCCAAATTACAGACACCCATCTCATTCTTGCCCCTACTAGCCTGGGGGAAAAAGATAAAGGTTATCTTCAATTATCACAAACATGTTGCAATCTTCAGTGCAGAAGTGGCTGTGCTGCAGAAAATCCAAGTGTTTTCTCTCACATTTCCAACAGTCCCAAGGTATTTGGTTGCTAAATCTCCAGAGAGCTTTGGAAATCAAACTCTCGTCTGAAACCAGTGGCAGTCAGATACCTGAACATCCAGGAAGAAATAGCTTAGGATCTAAGCATTTTGGGTGCAGATAGACACACAAGCCCCTCTGGGAAGCACTATACTGTGAACATCAAATGTCACAGTTTAAGCTTGAGAACACCTCCTTAGCTCCATCTCTGGTATGTATTAACATTTGACAAGAGATTAAAAAATAGTGAAAAAAGAGATCTGAAAAAGCAATAGCGTCTCTCCCCTCTGCCTACACGCATGGCCTACACTGCGCCTGGATGGTTTCTGGCAAGTCTTTGTCTACTTTGTTCTGAAAAGCTTCCAGCAAATCTCCATCTCTGCCTCCCAAGGCAGTCTAGACTACTGCTTAACTACCTCTACCTGTAGGAAAGTCTCCTTATCACTGCATGTGCTTTCTCCAAAGCAAGCTGTAAGCCCTGCTGGGATTCTGGCACATACAGGCAGTATCTTGTCTTAGGGAGCTACTTCCTTCCCCGCAGGCAGCACGGGAACAGTTTGCTCCCACTCCGCATCAGGTGCTCCCTGAGCATCACCAAATCCTCTGCAATTTGGAAGAACTGAAAGCAAAGCACTCTGAAGCTGGTTTTCATTGTTTTCATTTGAGTTTGACCACAAACTCTATCTTTTCAAGTGATGGCACCCACCATCCCTTGAGACAACCCAGAGGAAGATGCAGTTGGTTACACAGGTGGCTCAGCTGATGCCTTATAGTAATGTCTCTTTTCTATTCAGGCGCAAGAACCTTCTCTACGTGCTCTTCCCTCTGGTTTCGAAAGTGAAGGAACAGTACGTTTTCCTTTGCCAGGCAACTGAAATAACCATATGAATCGGAGACTGTGCCTAACACGGTTTAAATTCTGGAACAGTTGGCCTCAATGGTCCTCACCCTTGCCAACATCATGCTTGGTTTTTCCAAGCCACATGCAGGGCAGTGGGGTGGATCAGATGCTTTCCCTGTAAATGGTGAAAAAGCATCTCTGCCTTGAGGCAAATATCACTGATATAAATAATGTGCTAGATCAGCCAGAAAAACCTGCCTCTGGAAGAGGGATAATAATGAAAGACAGTGGGGGGAAAGTAAAAAGAGAGCGAGCTTCATTTACAGACAGGAGGATGGCAATGGGCCAGCTCTCACAGCTTTGATCCAGGCTGGCCGGAGGAACATGCCAGGAAATGTTGTGAGCTGAGCTTTGCTAGAGCAGAGCAGCCGTTTGAACTGACTGGGATGGGAAGAAGGGGACAGACACCACCCAACACAGACGCAGATCCAGAATAAAGGGAAAAATAAATAAATAAATAAATAAATCAATAAATAAATCATGTGGAATAGATGAAGTAACAAGTACTCAGAGCTGTAGCAGGACACTGTGGCTGCCAGGACTGCTGCTCTGGCAGCTCCCTCTGCCATCAGCTCCAGTTCGTCCCTTCCCACCACTGCTACCCACAGAGCCTCCTGTCACACACTCACAGAGCAGCACTGCCAGATGCCTGGGTTTCACCCAGCAGTTTTGCTTTCAGCGGGTTTTTCAGGGGTTTTCATAGAAACTTGAAAACTACACATTGCTGTCTTGTAAAAGCCACTACTTCCCTTCAATCCAGCTGCCTCTGCTGCCTCTCCTGATCATCAGGAGGTTGTCCAGGCGCTTCTAGACCTTTGTTCTCTCTCTAACACCTGGAAGAGGTGGGATTTAGTGCCTTCCCAGTCTGGCTAATGTATCTCTGGCAAGTTCTCCTGCAGAGCAGCAAATGCAGCAATAGCTGCTGTCAGCAAAGCTTGGACCGCTTGGTTCCCTTCTGCCATCATCCTCTGACTAGATCCCAACTGTACCAAGCAGTCAGACAAAAGCAATTTTATGCTGAATGCCAAAAGAGAGAGGCTTTTAACAGCGATCATCTAAACTGAATCCATTTCCCAATTAAACCTTCACAATATTGCTACTTTTGCTCTGCAAGTGCTGTCTGACCCTCGCTGCTGGGATTGTTTACTAAAATATGAGCCACACCACCTTCCTTCTGGCATTTCTGATGTAAGGCTCAAGGTCTCTGAGTGAGAGCCCATCAAGAAACTTTTTCAAATCACATCAAATCTGGAAGGAAGAATGACCCCCGGAGCACTTACCTGCTACACGACTTTGCAGGTGCTCTTTAAACTTCACATTACTACTATCACCGCGATGCCGAGAAGACTATATTCAGTCACCCACAACTGAAGCACAGCCAGGAAGTCTGCAAAACACAGAGAACGAATGAGGAAGTTCAGGCAGAAGATAGGTATGTAATACAGTTATCTAAATTAGGGATTGATTAAAAGAGAGATTAACTCACCCCCTTACCCAATAAAATGATCATAAAAGCTCAAGAGACCAGAAATAACCAGCTTTGAAGTGATCAGGGATGAGTTAAAGTGCTGCTTCTCCTGTGGGAAAGCGTGCAAATCACACAGCAGGTCTGTCAGCTTTGCAGACATACCAGCAAGTGAGGAGCTCCCTTCTCTGACTCCATCCTCACCCACCGGCCCTCTCCTTTTAAAATGGATTAGGGTCAAATTAGCAGCGGTGTAAGTGCAAGGGCTGGGACAGTTTTGTCTGGGATTGCTTTGTCTCAGAAAAGGCATCTAGCTGCTGTAAGCAGCTTGCGAGGTAGAAATACTTGCTCGGGGAGCTGGGTTCAGTGAGCTAATGTGAGAAACAGAAAACACAGGAGAAGAGGCAGGAAGTAAGTCTAAGAGCATACAGGAAGATGTGAAACACAGAACCGCAAAAGATAAACTACCATATTTTAGGAGAGAGAAGTTAAGAAATTTTAGATGAAACAGCAAACAAAGTCCTCCAACCAGAAGGAGGAGAGGATGGGCCCAACAAGCTGGTTGCAGGCTGACAAGGGAGACGTTAGCCAGCTGCACACAAGTGGGCTGGGGAACAGGAATCCACCATGCTCATTACCAGCCACGATCGCCACTTCAAACCCTCCGACCGTCTTGATCCAAAGCCTGATGAAATCATCAATAGCGTGGGCTGAGCTGGGCTTTGGAGCCGGGTCCTTTAAGGGCTCAGTATTAGCTTGACGCGTCCTTGCTCTCCTGAACCCCTTCACTTCGGCAGCCGTTGGGGAGGGGACGGCTCAACCCTCCCTCCTCCCACGTACCTGCTCAGACCAGACCATGTGTACAGTTTCACTTCTCCACTTCAACTGTGAGGCCAGACCGGGTATACGGGCTCTGCCCTGACCTCCCAGCACCTCGCAGCCTGCAGGGCTGCTTGTGCCTCTGCTCAACCACAGCCATGACACTACCAGTAGCAGCACAGACTGCCAAGCACAGGAGCAAGAACACCCCAATCCCAAAAGGGCTGGATCTGTGCTGTACCATCCCAGTGGATGTTTGTTAGCCCCCAGGGCATGCAATGCCTCGTCTCATGGTGGCTCAAGGCCAGTTAGGTACAGCAGGTGCTTCTGCTTGGATGAAAGGAGCTACGAAGTGCTGTACAGGAACTGCTGCTACAGGACTTACATGCTCTCACTTGTTAAAATAATTTTTAAATCTCAAAAGAGAGAGTTAAGTCCGGGTCTCCATCTACTATATGTGTATAGATGTTGGAGAGACCTTGACTGAACCTCAGAGGATGGTCTAAGGTCACTAGAAGAAGGTCCCTCTCAGCAGTGGGCGCATCTGCGCTGCATCCTCACATGCTAGCACAAACCTCCTCTCGCTCCCTTGGAGGCAGTCCGAGCAACACAGAACAGTGTTTGTTCTGGGTCAGCCCTATATGAGAGCCACTTCTTCACGCCAGAAATCAAATCCACCCCTGAAGCTCAGCAGCTAGTCTGGCCTTCAGGTCATGGCAGTAAAACCTGTTTGTTTTGCTGAACTGCTGGTCAAGGTTGGCTCGGCCAACTTTGCATGGCTCACACATGCATGGAAATCAAAACAAGCTAAAAAAAAAATTTTAAAAAAATCCCTGTTGCAGCTGCACCCCTGGGCCACCTCTCCATCCCTCAAGCTGCTTGAAGCTTGGCTACCTGCCTCCCTTTCTATTGCCCACACTGAGGGGTGAACAGGCAGAAGGTTTTGCTTACACAACTGAGCCCACATGCCTGCAAAACCTGGAATTCATGGTCGGACACATGACAATACCACCCAGCGCACACCCTGGCCACATTCCCTCCTTCCCTCCAGCTTGAAAACCAGAGTCTCTACCTCTTTCCACCACCCAGCAATTACATGTGCTGATGGAAAGTATGCTGCCTGGCAGCAAACTTGCTTTTTCCCCCCAGTATAAGTGGATTATCATAACACTTGGGAGGGAAAGAGCTGGCTCACCCAACAGCCCAGTTTAAAGAGGATCTGAGGGAACAAGCCAGGAGCTTTTTTTCAGCTCCCTTCTCCATTGCACCATTGCTATGGATAGCAATTGCAATTCTGCAGAGCAGAGTATGCAGGATGGGACAGCACAGGACAGCAGGGAGAGTCCTGCAGACTCTTCATGGAGTCATAGACTTTATCAGTGCTCCCCAGAACAACTGCTTCTTAATGCTCACCTTGTTGACAGAGGCTGAATTTAGCTTAAGTTTTGCCAGGACAGTTGTTTTAGAGGGGATGCAGATGTGTCAGGAGAAAACCATACAAGTAGAAAAATAAACCACCCCTTTTGCTGTGTACCCATTGCACTGGGGGAACTAATTTAAGCTATCAGGAAAAAAAAATAATAATACATTTGCAGGCAAGCTCCAAGATACTGAAACAACAGTCAGCAGTTGGACAGTCGCAACAGCCATCCTAAAAGTGTCCTTTTGAAAGCCATACAGTTTTTGCTTAAAAAACAGACTCAGAAATTAGTTAGATCAGCTCATGGAAGACCAGTGTTAGGTTTCTACAGGTCAGATTCCCTCCCCCTGTTACTCATTGCCACATAAAGAGGATCACAAGCACTGGCATCCCTCTGAGACCACCATGCAGCAGAGGTACACAGGAGCCCTTATTGCCATGGAGAGAACAAACAAAAAACAAAAGGGGTGCAGGACATGCAGCTTTGGTGGCCCTAGTCATCAGACAGCCCGAAATAATCACTCAGGAAAACCAAATCCCCCAGGCCCCAACCAGGGCTATTTAGTTTGACTTGTAGGGAGAGGGGAAAAAAAAAAAAAAAAAAAAAAAAAAAAAAAAAAAAGGCTGTTCTTGGTATATCATAATGCTCCAAGCAACAAAAAGAGGAAGACAGTTAGGTGGGGAGGGGCCACTGCCTGAGCTCTTGATAAACAGGTACAACATCTTTGGTGTGCACAGGTTGCTTCTTCCTTGCAGATTCCACTGGTGCAAACAGAGATCACTGCATTCTACACATCCAAGTAATGCAGAAAAAAACCCCAAACCCCATCATCTACCAGCCGGGAGCCAAAAAAGCCCTCGGGACTGATCCTGGCACTGACATTGGCACTCTGACCTTTGGCAAATCAATTCACCTCTCTACACATCTGTGGCAATCACACTTAGTAGGTGCATTTCCCACACTGGAGCAGTGTGAAGTGTCTATTCTGCTGAAAACAAGGTTGAAGAGAAGGCTTTAAGTTTCCCTTCCTAACTTCCATGTTCTGCTTTTCCTCAAGGACTGAAAGAACCCCTTTCACATATAATGAGGAAAAACGGGTTTTAAAAGCAGATGCCTATGAAGGTAGACAGAATCACTTCAGTCAGAGCTGCAGAAGAGCATTACCATCATCACCAAACCAAGCTCAAAAACCTCACAGAACAAGCCATACTACACTACAGCTGCTCTCCTGTCCAAGTGTTGCTTACCTGGCAGCTCAGGCCCTTGCCTGGCAGCTCACTGCAAACACTCATGCCCGAAGGAGATGCGCTGGGTATGGTTTAGGCCTATAGCACTCATTAAAAACATGTTAATAGTAATGTTCGCTTAGAGATGCTGCTGGTGCTCTTCTTGCCTGACCACATAAGAGACACCAATAGCAACATGCTGTATTTTCCTCAAGGATTTTAATATGGCAGTCCCAAGAGAATCGCTTCAAGTGGGAGATTGCGAAGCTGAAGATGCAAAGGCCACTAAGGCTCCGGTTCCGTGTGTCAGTTTTACAGCCCATGACTTCCAGTATCCCAGTCCTGGCTGTGATCTGAGCTACAAATACCTACTGGCCATCTTCAAAAAGGTGCCCACACGCACGAACAGCGGCTCCGCTAAACACATCGCTGCTTCTCTCCGGGGTCCTTAGAGAGACATACCGTGTCTCGGAAGAAAGGCAAAGAAGTTTTGTAACACGCTAAGCCCAAGCCACGTAATACTGAACACGCAGCAAAGCTCGGTGATGCATGTACGTGCCCGAGATCATCACTGGCCTAAGGACCCCACGAGCTGTCCTCACCAGCAGAAAGAGGCAGCCGTGGGGTCTCTTTTCAGCGTGACTCGGTCCCGCAGAGGCTCCCCACGTGCTCCCCTGAAGGGGGCTGCAGCCAGTCCTCCTGCAGCTCACCGAGCCCCTGAAAGCAGGCTGCCTTCTGCTCCCAGCCTTCGGCTCCTGCCGGGGCTGCTGGGAGAGGAGAGCCGAAGGATCCGCAGAAACTTTGGTGGGCACGGCAGTCTGCCTCGGGAGCCTGACCCGGCCCGATGCCCGAATTCCCACCGAGACGAGCCACTTGGGCAGGGAGAGAGCGCGGAGCGCAAAACCTACTGCGCAAAGAGAAGCCGGGGAAAGTCACGCCAGCGCGACCTGTTGCGGGCAGACACCGGCCGGCACCCTCCGCACCGAGTCCCGCGGCTCTGCTCCCCAAAACGGCCGCGGCAAACGCTGGCGAAGCCCTTCCCACGGCGGCCGCGCGGGGAAGCGGGACAGCCCCCCCCCCCCCCCCAGCCCCCGCCGTGTGCTCAGGGTCCCCCGGCCGAGACTTACCGGGCCGGGCCGGGCCGGGCCGGGCCTCCGCCGGGGCCGCCGCTCCCCGCGGGAGGTCCGCGCAGACCGGCGGCTGGCGGGGCGGCGGCGGCCGCTCCCCGGGGCGGCGAGGCGTCCCGCGGCGCGGCGGCTCCGCTCGGCGAGGTGCGGGCGAGTCCGCCCAGCCTGGCCGGAGCGGGTTTCCTTTCCTCTTTGGGGTTTGGTGTTTTTTTTGTTGTTTTTTTTTTTTTTTTTTGTTTCTCTCCTCCTTCAAACCACCCCCGCCGCCAGCCCTAGGCGGGCTGCCGTTCGCTCTCTGAGCTCCCTCCCGGCTCCCCCATTAGCTTCCCAGATGGTTTTGTACCGAGGGCACGGGGGACGGAGAGGAAATGCGCTCATTTTGCTTCTCGGATGTATTCTGACCTCCTGGTGGTCGTGCCTGAGCGTCAGGAAAGCAGCTGAAACACGTAACCTCGCTTGTAGCTCTTATCAAAACACTGGAGCGGATCCCAGGGACGCCGAACCATTTTCCTGCTCTGAGCTGGCACGAATAAGACCTGTGACCCTGCCCAACCTCCTTTCGAGGCAGAGAAGTGGCACTAGTTTCCTCATAGGGGTGGGGGAGATGAGGTACAGCAGGGTTAACCTAACTGATGGTAAAGGCCACGGTAAGGGTTTTTAAAAAGTGGTTTCCAACGCTGCCCACGTTCTACAGTTAAAGGGCATCTTCTTACAGATCTAGCAGAGAAAGTTTGCTCAACAACTATCACTTCCACAAAGAAACTTAAGGGCATCAGTTCTGAGCAACAGCATAGTAACATCTATCTGATTTAGGGGAGCTATAGATCCCTTTATTGCACCCTTCCTCTTTCCACAGCATTGCAACAACTGTCTTATATTACCACTGGGTATGGCATGCTGCATGTTCTCCACCACCACTGCTTTGATTTTTTTTATATTTTTTTTTTTTAAGCTCAGGTGGTGGACATGTGCTGCGGTGTCTGTGTGTTACGTTGCGCTAAGACTTTGCAATATCAAGAGGGCACCAGGCAAATGTACTTTGCACTGAAGCCATCTAGCTTGTGAGCAATAACTGGGACTGTTAAGTCAGCCCGTTCTTTGAATTTCCTGAAGTGCTTATTGAATTAAGTAACGATTTTGTTATTCAAAGGGTTTGTGTTCGTAAATGTGTATGTATGGGTATTATTTCCTTAGCGTCTGAATCAAGTTTATTCAGGTTTATTGGCAACCTGGGTGTTGTTAGTACATTCCTTTCTCATTATGCCATAGTCTATGAAAATCATCTCTAGCAAGAGCAGTACTGGAATCTCCCCGCTTCTGTGCTGCAGGACGCAGCCTGTCTTGGTGCATTATTTATTTCCCCTGGGAACTTCACGGCAGCAGCAGGAGAGAAAACAGCTCCTTCTCCAAGATCACAGCTATTCATCACCTAAGCCAAAGGAAAATGTCTATTAAATATCACCTGCATAAAGCCTGACAAGGTAGTAATTACTGATTCTGACCATGTATATACACACACACACACACACACACATAGAACAGTACAAATCACTACAGGTTACAGTGACTGTAATTTACATTCATCTGCAAAATTTCCCTGGGATACAGGGAAAAGGTCTGAGTATTTTTCAAAGGAAGGCTCACATCCCAACAGATTATATTACATATCCACCATCCAATTCAGGATCTACTTTCTGTGCCACCTAAGATGGTATAAAATGATAACACTATGATACATGTAAATGGAAAAGTCAAACCAAGACATTCATTTGATTTATATTAGTTTTTCTGATGCAGTTCAGCAGTTTGAAAGAGGAGGGAAAGCTAGAAGCATGTATCGTGGCAACTCCGGCACATGATTCATTGTTTGAGTATTGCTGCACTGCAGAAGGCTTAAGATCATTATCTTGCTAAAGGTAGTAATTTATTTGATAATGAGCCAAGCTCCGCTAACCTTACTCAGATGTTGGGCAGGACCTAAAGCTGTGAGCAGTGGAGTAACAGTACCACAGTTCCTCGCACGCTGGGACATAACCTGGCTCTGTGACATGGCTGCTACTGCAGCAGAAATTAGACATAACAATATTATTCCTAAAATGGACTCTAAGATCCCATCAGCAGGAGCAGGACAAGAGCAAGATTTGGACTGAGAGTTAAATTCTAGGTGTCTTTCTCAGCTGCTTTCAGACATGTTAGAAGATTGAGGAATTATTTTATTCTTTCCACTAGTATTTCTAATCCATCACAAAACTAGCAATATTTCCTTAAACTACTACAAGCAGTAAATAAAAAAAACATCTTGCAAGATCTACAAAGAGAGAACAGGGATGCGATAGAGAGGCCATGGGTAGGCAGCAGTGAAACAGGTTTTAGTACAGCTCCCAGCTGTCACCTTCACAAGGAGCACAGGAGATGGCTGCCAACCTGGAGCACACAGAGGGATCAAGCTAACACTTAATGTAGAGAAAGCTGGAATGATCACCTTGCTCGAGTCCTAGGCCTTGCTGGGGCCCTACCTTTTATACTGCAAAAGATTCTGTAAGCCTAAAGGAAACTGCAGCAGGACAGTTTTTTAATAGGCACAGGTCAGCGTGACCCAGCAGAGCAGGAGCATGAGCAGACCAAGGGGAGAAGGGAGTGGGGGACTCCCTTACACCCACGAATACTTCACACCTCCTAGCTACCATGCAAGGAAATGTGCAGGCAGATGGGGCCACCTCCTCACAGCTCACCATATGGTGTCCTCATCTACCCCCTTATACCTGACCTTATAAACATCTTAAATCTCTGTGATTTCTATAGCCTTCCCTGGGTATTAAGGTTTTTTTTTTAATAGCCTCTTCCTCCCAGAGGACTCAAATGTCAAGTAGTGAAAGATGCCAGGCAATTTTTCAGCTAGGGAAAGATTTGGTGGTTGAGAATTAAAAGGCTGAAGAATAAAATATGAGGGGAACAGGGATCAGAGATGAGGGCCTGGATTCTGCTGCTGGAACTGAAAGGCTGTTGGAATGCATGAGGGGAAGTTGTTTCTGCTAATGAACAAATGATGACTATAGACATATTTGAAACTAATTTTTAAATACACCCAAATGTTCATGATTGGGAAGACAGCAATGGATCAGAACTGGTAAACAGGTAATGGAAATTGTCCACTGAAGAAACCCGAGTGCTGTGCAGGGCCAAGTGTGTTTCTGTTCCCTTGTAGGCTTTCCTTCAGAGCCTCTCTAGGGATTAATGGTGCTGGGCAGCCAGCATGGGAGGGGGTCACTTCTACCAGACTGTTCCTCCAAATACACAGGAGGAAGCGTCCCCTTCATGTCGCTCTCCAAAGCTGTAGGTCAGAGTGGTAGCATAAACCATAATACTTGTGGTGGTAAGAGGCCGCAGTGGGCAGTGATGGTGATGGGGCTCCACAGAGAATTGCTTTCCTCCAGGAATCTTGGAGAATTCCTGTGTTTGGCTCGGGGAAAGGTAGATGAGAGGAATTTTCTAACAAGTGTGGCAGGCCATCATAATCCTAGTTGCAGAACTGTGAGGAAAAACTGGAACAGAAAACTGTTCTCAGTTTCAAACCACACTAGGGAATGGCAAGTTCAGCTTACTTCCAGGATTATTGACTTAATTTTAGTTGCTTTTCACAATTGTCATCTATTTTATTTTTTATGTAAACCATGTAATTGTACGTTATACACAGACCACGTGTCAGCTTTAGCTTCTGTCTCAGAACTAACTGAGCTCTTTATTTGGGTGTCTCTGTTAATCAAAACATTTCCATAGCTTAACTTTTTATGAAAATGGTAATGTTTCTTCCTCTTGAGATCACTGGCTCTACTCTAGTGCCAAACATGATCAAAGGTTATTGCTATTTGAGAACTGTTGTGTGATCTTTATGAACAAAGTAGAAAGCCTCAATCCAATTTAAACTGAACAACTGTTCACATTATAAAACTATCATTTAGTTTGACAATAACAGGCGGAGAGGACATTCTAAAAGAATACAGTAAAAATATCAGTTAGATAATTAAGTAATTGAGGACCGCATAGCGTTTCCTTATCACTGGAGAAAAAGAAGTATTTTTAGTAAGCTTTTGTTCCTTTTAATACTGCAAAACTGATGTAGCTCTGAGAAGGCAAATTGGCTTCCAGGGTGCATCCCAGGATGTCAGCCCACTGACAGTGTCTGTAGCATCACTCGTGTTTGAGGCCATGAGGTTGTGATGGATTTCCATATCACTGGGGAAATTACAAGACTTGCAGCTAGATAAGTAGTATTTATGTAACATATTTGTAATATATATAAAATACTATCTTAATATTAGTAAATTGTTGGACAAGTTTTACTTTCCTTAGTGGTAATCTCCCATTGATGATATTATCGGAGTAAATTGAGCAAAATTATATGCAAATACAGGACCTCATCCATGAGCACATGTTCACCCAACCATTATGTCTTCATGTGTTAATTAATATGTGTAACATGTTTCTAAGCCACAAAAAGCTTGTCAGGGCCGAAAATAGCTATTGTTTGGGGCGGGGAGGGTGTGCAGTTTATCAAACCTCTGTGGTGGTGGAGTGCCACCTAGTGATGTTCTTCCTTACAACAGCGTGGTGTGAAATGAAACACATTTCACAGCCCCCCCCCCCCGTCCCGAGCCTTTATCAATTCTTCTAATCGCTACCTTCCAGTGTCATTTTACACTTTCCAGAAGACATGTACTGTCATGGTTCCCGCCCCAAATTGCTTACGTTCTCCTGGGTGATGTTATGATGAGATTTTACTTTATTTATTTATATCTCTGCTGTAGCCCATAAATCCTTGCACTCAGGAAGTGATGGCTTATCATTTTCATGCCACTACAGTTTAAAACATGCATTAAATTAACTGCCTGAGGGTTGTGACCTCAAATAAATCAGTGAGCAAATATTTCTTCCCTAGTAACCCTTTCTGCACACGCACAAACACACCCCACTGATGTGAAACTCTCTTATGCAGCTGGTGAAACAGGTGATTCTGCTTATTTACCATAAAGTACAGGTGTCTCTTGAGCAAAGTCAGATATTTCGGGGAAATAAATAACAATCTTTTCAATGAACTAAACTTTCTGAGTCTGGCTTGTTGCTGCTGTTAATGGAGATTTATTTATTTTTATTTGAGGTGATTTATTTATTTATGTCGTCTTCTGTGGCTGTGGGAGTTTTTTGCTCTTACTAGCAGAAAGGTTTTCCCAGAGCTGAAACCATGAGCTCAGCTTAAAAGGGAACATTAAAAAGTGATCCCACTTCAAGACCGCCACCTTGTCTAGAGGTTCACTCTATGACACAAATGTGTCCTTTTTAGCCATGACAGTCACAACACTGTTGCAGGATGGCAGATGTGGTTATTTCCACTTTACTGATGAATATAAAGCACAGGGAATTTTAAGTGGCTGGTCCCAGGCTACAGGAAATTCTTGCTAAGGTTAGAAACCCTGATGTCCTCTTGAGTGTCAGTCCAGATCCTCGGTCATGAATCTGTTGAGGCATTCTGTAGGTTTGCTGCAGAATTAATTCAAAGGAAACATTTGAGTCTTGACACAGATTTGTGTCCTGGTTGCACTTAAAACTATGTGCTATGAGTTGTGGTGTTTCAAGGTATGGTGGCTGACTTACCACAAATGGGCTTTAGCATGAGTTATCATGGACGCCTAACACAGCCACCCTACTATATCTGTACTGCAGTTAGAGGTGCAGCTACCATGATGGTGAGCTCATCGAATTTGAAAGAATTTAGCTCAAATGGCACTTGTTGTGAAGACCAGCCTGTACAGTCACCCTTAGAGGGTCTCACAGGACACAAATCACCAGGAGTTTGAAAAACATGGAACAGAATCGTAGAATGGTTTGCATTGGAAGGGACCTTTAAAGGTCATCTGGTCCACCCCCCCTGCAATGAGCAGGGACATCTTCAACTAGATCAGGAAGCTCATGGCATGGGAATGCCTCAATAAATGGATATAATTTTTGGACATGTTTATGCTGTTACCCACAAGTGCAAACATGAACCTAAAGCACAAAGGTAACT
This sequence comes from Astur gentilis, assembly GCF_929443795.1. Lineage (NCBI taxonomy): Eukaryota > Metazoa > Chordata > Aves > Accipitriformes > Accipitridae > Astur > Astur gentilis. The sequence goes on from NC_064888.1 coordinate 30,637,057, forward strand.
ACCTCCCTTCATAAGTTCCCACTCCTGTTTTGTTGTTAAAGCCATAAGAAGGAGTATAATAAATATCAAGGTTATATATTTAAGAGGTAAATTTGAAGGTATTTTATTTATCATATAATTTATTGTGGGTTTTCTGTTGTTGTTGGTGGTGTTTTTTTTTTTTAGTTCTGAGAATATTCCCTTCCTCCAGTGGTATTTTGCTAGCAAAATTAAAATCATACCTTTTGATATTTATTTACATGTGCAGCTGTTTTGTTTTAAAGGTCTAAGAGTTTGGTCCTCTTGAGAATCTGAAATCCTAGAATCAAGAAATTTATCATGATCATCTTCCTGGTAATTTTATTATGTAAGAAACAGTACAAAAGAAAATGAGGGAAAAGAAGAGTGCAAAACTTAGAAAAGGAACTTTATTGATTTTTTTTTTTTTCTTAGAAGTCTGCTTGGAAATGATTGAAACTACGTTTCAGCATGTAGGATATTTTGTAAATTAAGTCACATATATAGAGAATACATTATAAAATGTGTATTATTCTCCAGTTCTAATGGTAAAATCAGACCATTTGAAAGCATCCATTCGAAATTGCCTATTTTGCCATGTAATCAGTAAAATGAAGCGCTACAATTCAGGCTTCATTAAACCAGGAAAGAGAAGACGTTTCCCATTGTCATTATTAGTTTCAAGTGGTACTTTAAGGTCATAATCAACATCCATTCTGCTAGGGAGCGTATACGTGGTACAATACATTCCCTGCCCTAAAAAGCTATCAGATGAAACAATTTGTAACCCCATAGAGATAAAACCAAGTATTTCAGGGGTTGGCTGGGAGCGGAGCAAACAGCAGCAGCCGATTCTTGAGCAGCGCGGAGCCGCTGTCCTGCGTGTTCCCTTGTTCTACACCACGGTGTGTACAACATCATTGACGCGCACAGACAAGCCAGCGTGAACAGTCAGGTGCAATGAAACGACAGACGCCAGGCTCCAAATGTAATTTGTGCCCCCCAAACCGCAGAAATCCCCTTTTATCACCTTCCACAGCACCCTGCCCTGAGGGGACGTTTGGCTCTTCCTGCTGCACCTCGCTGCTCTGCTGACCGAGCAGCTCCTGGCCTTTCGTGTCACAGAAATACTCCTCCCTGTCGTTGATTAAAATCCCTGACGGCTGAATTTCAACAGCAAGATGGACAGCTGTGGAAGAAAACCCCGAGGCCGAAGAGAACGGGGGGGTGGATGGGGCTGGGTGACCAGGGCCTTGTACAACAGGGCCGCGACGGGCCTCTTCGAGTAGCCTCCGGGCCGCGGGCCCACACAGCACTGCGGGGCACTGGGAGCCAAACCCGGCCGCCACCGCAGCCCCAACGGCCCGGCCCGGCCCAGCCCGGCGCACTCCGGCCCCGCCCGCCGCCGTTGCTACGATACGGCGCGGCGGCCTCTGCATCGCCGCGGCCTCCGGCCGCCACGGCCACGGCCACGGCCCCGGCCCCGGCCCCGACCCCTACCGCCCCGACCCCTACCGCCCCCAGCCCGCCGGCAGCATGGCTGAGGTAAGCGCCCCCGCCTCCATTCCCCGCCTGTTTTTCGGACAGGACGAATGCCGTGCCTCAGAATAAGCCCAACCACATCATGGATGTGTCATCTCTATCTATACACCGTCTTTGTGTGTCGAGTTCCTCCTGCGAGCAGAGCTCAGTTAGATCCTGTGTTGAAAGCAGGAGCAATTTGGCTATACTTGTACGTAGGCAGTAAGAACACTTCAAATTTAGGAACACCGGTTACTTCTAAGATCATGGGTGTGATCCCCCCCCCGTAGGTATGCCATTACTGCTCTTTTAACTCTACTTACGATCACACACGTAAATGAGATCAAAACTGAGGGTTTGATGCTGGAGAGGAGGATGAAATAAGAAGAAACCCAAATTCGTTGCTGTGGGCGCCAGAGCAGGTTTGAAGGGGCTACGCACCAAACTTGGGCCATGCCGCACAGACCACCCTTCCATGCTAACAGGAGCGTGAGTTTTAATATTCAAGTTGCCTTTGCTGTTTTCCCATTGAAGTTTCTGACACAGAAAAAAACCCCAACCCTCAAATCAGAGCCTTGGGAAGGAGGGGGGATTTGGAGCCGGTGCCTCTGCCTCGGTGCATTGCGCAGCCTGACCTTTCTTTCAAAGTCATAAGGGTCTGTTTTTACCCTTTTAATGTCAGGTTTTTCAGGTTGCATGAGTTTAGATCCTCCCCTCTCCAAAAACAACGAAACGTGTCATTTTTCTCTCAGAATTTATATTTTTTTTTTAGAATTTTGAAAATTCTCACCTTTAAACTGTTACGTTCACATCGTGAGTACTAATCAGACTTTAGAGTGTAGAGAACTGGGAAGAACTGAAGCTAAAATACTGGGCTTCCTGAATAGTTAATGTATTATTTAAACACTATTGCAATGATGGTATTTTATAGACCTATCTTTAAAGTAGTTCTGGCTCAGTAGTACTCAGTTACAGAAACTCTGACTGTTAAAGCTCAAATTATTTCAGTAAAATCAGGGGAGACCTGTTTGAAAAATAGCCTTCAATGTCCATATCATATGCTAGCAAGAGAACTGTTATTTCAGAAAATTTTGTCGTGATTTCTTAGTAGCTGTTACACACTCAGTATATTGCTTTTTTTATATTCTGGGGTCATAAGTGAGATGTTGAATTCCTCCTGTTTGTTGATTATCTATCTAATTTCATTCAGGAAAAGTCTGGCAAACCATATCTAGAAGAAAGTGCATTTGAAGCATTGGAAAAAGACTTCCAAGAAGTCATCAATCTACTTAAGGGAGATAAAACTCTGGAAAAATTCCGAATAGAATATGAGAAGCTCCATGCTGTTATGAAGAAATCTCATGAAAATGAAAAGCGCCTCATGGAGAAATGCAGGGAGCTGAATGCTGAGCTTGTGGTGAATTCATCTAAAGTAGCTGCTCTCACAAAGCTCTCTAAAGATGATCGGGGAACTATAGCATCAATGAAGACGGTAAAGTTTTGAATTGCATTAAATATGATCTGAAATTGCTGATGAAAAACATGGTAATAAGAAAAGCATCTACAAGAACACTTTATTTTATGTAGAAAACTAGCCAGAGGACTAAATATAGAGCTGGCATCTCCAGTTCTTTGACCTCTGCTTTGCTACCAATCGCTTTGTTTCCTCAGCCTGGTATTTTTATAGGTCCCAGTCAAATTCTGTGTTTATTTGCACTAAACCAACTCCATCAGCTTTCAAGTACTCACTAATAGTTTTAGATTAAGACTTCCTTCTGTAAAATAGCACATTTTCAACTTAATATACAGTTTTTGATACAGCTTGGATGTTAACTATTGCCAGAACATAAAAAAAATCTGCTTACTTGCTGAAATATGGATTGTAGACCAGGAAAGTGTCATCAACTCATATAAATAAATGTTTCATGGTGTTTTTGAAAAGGAATCCTATATAGCATTTCAGTGTGATTTTGCCAATTTACTCTGATGTGTTCTTTGTTATTATTGATTTGCACTCTGTCGAATCAAAGTGCTTGACTCACCCCCCCCCCCCAAATTGAAGTTTTTAGCCTTGCAGTGAGGTTTGACTACCAGAAACCTAAAGCTGCCAAATGATCAGAAGACTATATTTTGAACTTTTTTCCTTCTGATGGTTTAAAAACTTAGGCTGCGGTACCTAGACAGGCTTTAATTTAGCATTTAGTTGGGAAACCTCCATGCCTTACAATAAAGTGTTTTGTTCCAATAAAGTAAATTCAGTGTAACAGTCCAGAGCAATCTATGAACACTACAGAAATAGAAGTTCTTTGAAATGAAGTTTCTTGTCCTTAGGATTATGAAGAAAATACACTCAGAATAAATATAAATAGCAATGCTGTCATCCTATGGCTGCAGCTTGCAAGTCCATGGTACTGCTCGAAGTATCCTCAAGGAGGAGGAAAACTGTGTATAAAATCTTGTTGATTTTCACTGCTGCTAATCAAAACCTGCTAGGTGGGCGTCAGGAACTGTGATGATTCTTATAATTTTCTTTCTGCTATTACATGACAATACTCTAAGTGTGTACAGTAGCAGAGGCAATCCTTAAAGATGTTCCCAAGCTGAGAAGACATTGTCTTAGTGATGTCATAAAACTGAGGAGCAGAAGAGTAGGAAAAATGAGACCCTTTCCAATTTCAGCAGCTAATTTGAAGCTCAGGCAAGGTATGGCTTAACAATACCACCTACTATTGAACCAGCTAAGAGATTTTGTAGTGAAAAAGCTGCTTGACAATATGATCCTATTAGAAATGATGTGCAATGCACAACATGTGACATTTCATTTCTAGTGGTGTGCCGTGGGCCAAGTAAACAGCACTGATACTTTTTCAGTTTGGTTATGAGAATTAGTCTTTCCTTTAAATGTTCAGGAATGATTTGAATATTCTTTAAAATGTTCATGTCATGTTTTGGGGTTTTGTTTGGTATACCCTTCATATTTCATGTTACTCTCCTTTCTGAAGGGAAGTTCAATTATGGTTGCAGCATTTCACTAAAATTTTACTAACATTCAAAAACCCTGTTTCGGAAGTGCCCAAGGCAAGTGTTGAGCAAAGTTCAAGTGCTAAAATAGCAAAGAATGTATTCTTCCGCATTAAATTAAACAAACAATCTGCTCCACTCTTTCATTACTTATAAAAGATAAGAGAATCCTGGCGGGACTGTTCCTGAAAAATAGTATAGTTGCTTCAAATTAAGGCCCTAAATCTTAGTGACTTGATGGGTCATCAGGGTAACAGGTGTACAGCCTTCCTCTTCTAGGTCATTGTTTCATATACAAATAAAAGTTGCAAGAGCAAAATTTTTCTCTATGTGAAGCCTGGTTGTGATCAGTAGGATTTGTTTAGGGGCAGGGGTTAACTACACAGATGAGTGGCTCGTAGGACCCAGGTCAGTAATAATCAATAGCTGTTAAACGTCTGATGGTTGTTCAGTGCTCTGTGTTGTAGTTTTAATAAACCGGATGTAATAGTCTGCTGTTTACAGTCATATCAAAGGAGCAAAGGGCCAAGCTGATCATGAAGGCAACACAATTCTCTTTTTCATTGACAGGGATACTGATCCACAAGGCTGCACTGGAAGAATGCTAGAAGGGGAATTTGCAGGAGCTTGTACTGCCCTGCTTGGAATTACCGAGTTTTCAATTTCTGGGGGTATCAATCCAATACACTAAGAAAGCATTTCAGTAATTCTCAGTTTCCAAGCAGTGAAACTGATGTGATCTTTTGGGGTATTTAATGAAAATAAAGTAAGGCAGTCACACGTTATGAATTCTGCTTCACAATTTCCAGAGTTCCAGTACTTCTCCAAAAATTTTTGAATTATTCTAACTGCAAACATCCAGTGTACTTCTATCTTTAATTTATACAACAGACTGCAATGCATGCTACCTACCTAACCATGTGCTGCAATTACCCAGTGATACTGACGCACTGCATTCTTTCAGTTCCCCTCTCCACTGAGTAATAATGTGAATATTTTTTCAATGAAGGCTTCCACCATCAAACATTTCCTCCTCTTTACTTTTGAAGTTAAAGGAAACAATCAAAGTAGAAGACACAACCAAGAAACAACTACAATGAAGCCCAGTTTTGCTGATGCTGAAGTCTGTAGCAAATTCTTATTTAGATTTTGCTTATTAATGGGGCCATCATCTGCCCCTGCTACCTTTATTGATAAAAATTGGTTTTATCCATACAGATTCAATACAATTGTTTTTACACATCAAAAGCAGGATAAAGTTAAAAAACCACAGCTTAGGGTGACCTGAAATCACTGCTGATCTGAATGGCCTCATTGACTACAGGGGATCATTTTGTGAATACTCAAAAGAACAAAATACTCACTGAAGCCAGTAAGACCTCTCAGAGAGCATATTGATTTTATTCACCAGTTCTATCTGCCAAAATTCCAATCATAAAGATTTAATTCACCAATTTTAATCACAGTCTAATCAGCCAGCAGGAAGCTTTGATTTAAGTAATCAGCTTTAATCTCATTTTCCAGTTGTATTTTTTTAGAGAAAGGTTGGTTACCTCTTATTGGTTGGCAAATCTGAAACATGTTTATTTACAGCTATACTTTATGCTTTTCTGCCAGTCAAGATGATACACTATGTCTTCATGCCATTATTTCAGCCTACCGTGCATTTACTTAAATTTCATAATTGAACATTTTTATGTAAGATAATAATGAATGAAAAATTTATTATTTACTAGATGATACTTAGTACTTTATGTGTGATCATTGCTGCATTTGAATGGAAATTAGAACTCAGAATGTATAAAATGTAAAAATTGACTTCAATATTTAAAACTGTCTAAATATGCTTGATATGTAAGTGAAAAGCACATTTTTCAAACTGAATTTTGAACTAAGTAATTTATTAAGTAATGAAAATACTGTTTGTAGGTAGTGAATTTAATTGACTATAATCTCCTTTAGAATTTCTGAACAAGTAAAGCCTACTGTTTAACTCTTTATTAATAGGTTGGGGGAAAAAAAAAAAAAAAAGAAGAGCAAACGTTCCTGATCTTTAAGTTCCAGATGGCTTCTCAAATTTGGATATGCTGAACTAGTTGAATAAATAAAATGAAAATGTATTCCCACTCCAGTTTGAAGAGGCTACAGGTGTTATATTTTATGTTATCTTTTCAGCAAATTCTGGTAGCTTGCTACTTCTGCTAGTTCAATATCTTGAATTTTTAATTTAGGCAGTGAAAAGCTAAGTACTACATTTATTTGGTTTAGAAGAGTTCAATAAATATATTAACAATATACCATAATATAGGTGTCATCATTTTGAGTTTAAAGTTAAATGGTTTTTTTTAGAATGAGAGATATTAATTTCAGCAAAGACCTGCTGTAAACAATGTGATATAAATTAAATGATTTTATATTCTTCATTGTGAAGGTGTTTTTTTTTTTTCCCCTGCCTCATTTTCATATGATGCAAGTAGGAGTTGAAAGGGACGTTACGGCCTGATGTAATGATACTTCTGTCTGGCTCTGCTTAGGGAGACCCTAAAGCTAATGTAGAGCTGCACAGCCACACTTGGAGTCTAAATGTGTATGAGTCCATCAAGCCCAGAACTCTGCCATGAGCCAGCTGAGAAAAGAGCATGAGAGAGAGGACATCATGCTGTGATTTGCAGCTCAGGGACTTCTAGTGTCAGAAGTAGTGTCTTCATTATTTACTGAGTCTTTGGGAACTTTTCTTCCAGTCCACTTGCTTTCTGAATTTATGCATTTTTTAGCACAGGATTCCAGAACTGGTAGGAGCTTGGTTTGAACCTGGCAAGGAATAAGTCTGCTGTATTATTTTTAAGGATCTGATTCAAGGAAGAGAGATGCAGAGGAAGTTAAAAAATCAAGTGAACCCTCCTCCCCTATCCTGTTTGTGCATATCAAACCCTGGGCTTGAGAGGCACACGAGTCTGTCATTCAAGTAATTCCATGTGCCGAAATTTGGCATGAGAATTGTGGCTTGTCTAAATATGTAGTTAAAATAAAAATACACTAGGTGCTCACAGATTAAAATGATCAAAGAGGGAGATAAGCGCAGAGTAACATCTTTTTCTCATCCAAATCAAATTGGATGTTCATTGTCATAACAGCTAATAAGATTTTTACAGACATAAGTGAGCTATTTAAGTAGATGGTACCTTTGTGGGCACTGAATTTTCAGTAAATTTTTAGATATTAGTGGTACTCAGATGACCAAAACCTCATAGAGTGAGATTTGATAATGTTAGGATCGATGTGTCTTAGAGCTTTTGTGGTATAAATTGACATAGCCTGAATGGCTCAAAATGTTTGCTATACCCTTGTCCAAAAGAAAAGACAACTGGTGAGGAAAACTGTTGTGAATCTAAGCATGAAAAGGCATGAAATTCTATTTTCTTAATTAACCAAAATGCAAGGCAATTAATTTTTAATTTGTTGTTCATTTTAAACCCAATTTAATTTATGTAATTGTTTTCCATTTTGTTCCTAGGAGATTGAAAAGGCCTGGAAAATGGTGGATACAGCCTATGAAAAGGAACAGAAAGCGAAGGAAACAATAAATTCACTGCAAGAGGAAACTGCACGCCTAACTAATTTACTGGAGCAAGGATCTGGACCATCCCTGGGACAGGAGTACAAGTAAGGTTTCCCCAGGGAGGGGAAAAGCCTGATCTGATTTTTTATCATTCTACACCTTGTTTAGCCGTTTAGACAGTACAAAGACACTGGAAAACAGAAGGAGAGGTCTTTTCTGCCTTTTGCTTTTCTCATGAATGCACATTTATTAGTCTATGTGTTTATGCAGTGAGCAAGTAAGAATCAGGCTCTGAATGAGTTCATTCAGCATTGGCTTAAGCTGAGAGATCAAATAAAAATCGGTATTACGCACTTCCTCAGTATCTGTCGTATTGTTTTATCTGACTAGCATTTCAACATACTCTGTCTTTGAGAATAGGATCCTGTCAATATTTTTACATGTGATGTCAGCAAGGTCAAGTGAGTAAGTCAAGGAAGCAGGAGGCGTGATTTCGCTTCTGTTCCCAGCTTTGTTATAAGGCATTATCACTGTCTGTATTCTTGTTTGCATTTTATATTTATGCATTTTCAAGACTATGGGTTTTTTTTACTGAATACCTATGCATAGAGGGACCTAGTCTCAGGTGGACCCTCTAGCTGCTACACTGTGCAAATACTAATGATCTTCAAAAGCTGCTCAAAAGCCCTCCAAAAGCTAGTGTTTGTAGTATCAAGTCCTCAGACAGTGCTTATGCTGTAAGATTAAGTGTAAACTCAAAAATAAGATTAAGTATATTTTCCCTATGACCTGTGCACTTTCTATCAAGACTGCTGATGGCTGACCCAGCTGGTTCTGGCTTGAAAATTTCACACAGTGTAAGGTATTTATTTATTATGCATTCAGGATATGCTCATCTCCCCATGCACTGTGTATCCAGGCTGCATAAACAAGACTTGTGTCTGTGAGCAAGGCCTTTAGTGTGCTCAAATATTTCCCCCTCAAGGAATGTGCCAGCACATAAACCACCTGGATGCATGAGAAATCCACTCCTTCACCTTCTGTCCCTGAAATAGTCCGGACTTGTGTAACAGGTTTCCTTGGATCTAAAAGCTTGGTCATTAAGCCTTCCCTAGTATAACTCTCCCTAAAGACAGCTCTCTGTGGCTGCTTTTTGCGTTCTCCTGCAAGAAGAGCCAGGAGCTGTTACGTTGCCAAGACCTCACTCCTGCTGTTTCCAGCTGCTGCCCAGGCTGCTGAGACCTGTTTACTTAAAATTTCTCCTTAAAGTTCCTTCTGTATTGCCCTCCAGTTCCATGCTTAAATACTCTGTCCAGTGACAAGGCCATGGGACTAGACAAGTCCTTATAGTCTTTTAAAACTGTAAGGCTGGTTTTAAAGGTTGAGCTTGAACCCACACTGCTTGGACTTTTCTTTCAGATTGTAAATGTGTCCAAACAGGGAGTCTGTTTTATTCTTATATTAGGTGACTGTAAGGCATAACCTAGCTAGGTGCCCAGTCAGGTAAGCTGCAGAGAGTCTGGTTACAACAATGTAACATTTTTGGTCCCTGAGTAATTTTGGAATGGATGGAGAGAAAGGAATTTTGTTCCCTGTTACCTTTTTGGGAAACTGAAGGTTTCTTCAGACCCATGAGGGTGTATTAAAACAAGAAAGAGTGATTTATTGGACTAGGTTAGCTTTTAAAGCTGCCTATGTTGACAGTGACTAGAATCACAGTAGGTAGAGCATATAATTCAATTGACCAGCAGAGCCTTATTCCAAGAGGAGTTTAAAATGAAACAAATTACTTTCAAACTCCTGTTTCTCACAAAAGATCTTGCTCTGGCGTAGGAGGAAGTACAGAAATGGCCTGTTACACTGCTTGACTGTTATTTCCTTGCTTCCAGTATCCGGGATTTGCTAAAACTTAAAGAAGACATAACAAAGGAGCGAGACCAACTGTTGTCAGAGGTCGTGAAGTTACGTCAAAGTCTAACTCAAGCCACACAGCAGCAGCAGGATACGGAGAGGGCAAAAAATGAGGCAGATCAATCCATTTTGCAGGTCTGTACAGATCACCACGTGGTGATTTTAGGCTTTATGCTGAACCATTCTCCACTCTTGCAAATGATCTTCATTGACTAGTATGCTACTACCTGTTCTTTCACATCTCAGACATTTTCAGGAGTGCTCACAAAGGAGTCTGTTGTGAATCATTTTTATATTTTTTTCTACTTCTAGGCTATGTCCTTTGCAAAGTGTATTGTCATGTACCAGCTGCTTGCGTAGCTTCCCAATACCCTGAATGAGGCCAAGGTTCCTTTGCCTGAGTCATAGTTCTCTCTCATACTGGACATGTGGGTTTTTTCTGCATTGTAAATCCTTATGCCTCCAAAGAACCACTTAAAACATAGACCTGGAATGGAGGTCCTAAGTCCCTTGCTGTTGGCTGTGGTTGTCATATGATGCCATACCATCATTTTTAAGAATGTACCAAATTCTGACATAAAAGAGAATTAGGCTATTTTCTCCCCTGCTTCTTATGGGAAGCTTTTCCAGAACCTAACTTTTCTAATGGTTAGAGACCTCCTACTTTCTTCTTCACATGGATTCCTGCCTGCTGTTTTTGAGCTTAAATAATTTTTCAACTCACCAATGTCTGTAGAGAGCAGTCATATTCCATCTCAGCTTTACTTTTTTGTCTCCTCTTTAAGTTAGGTTCTGTTTTTCTGACCATCTTGAGTAGACAGCTCTTCTTTACTGATCAATATGTATAGCTTCCTTTAAATGTGTACAGCAGCTAGAGATACAGAAGACTGAGCATCAATAGGATACCCACTGAATGGAGAGAAAGTAGAAAATAATGGAAGATGGAATACAGAACTCTGATACATCAAAATATAAAAACATAATAATGAGGCATAAGAGAATTTAAAGCAGAATATAGATAGGGGCTGGAGCAAGACAAGAGGAGAAAGGAAAAGCAGAAAAGAACACTTAAAGAACAGAGAAGAGATAGAAGAAGCATTTTGCTTACAGTTTTGTATTAATCACAAATAGGAAAATAATGACCAGCATAAGTTTCATGCACAGAATGCATTTCTGTTTCTAAAGCAGATGGATGAGAATGTATTATAAGAGAATATAAATCTTTGCTTTTCTGACAGCATTGTGGGCATGGGAGGAAAAAAAGAGAGAGGATTGAAACTCCCGTCAAAACTTAGTGAATCTTGCCAGCCTTAATCTTCTGATACTCACTTCATCAGCCCTTAAATTTATGGGATTGTTACAGCGTTTGTAACCACCTCCCATTCTCCCAGTATGAAATTATTCTCCACTTCAGACTGCTTAAATGACAATGTCTTTTTGAAGATCCTCTTGAAGACCCTGTCAGTTCTGGCAACTTTTCATCTGCGGGCTCAGAGGGAGAGGAGTCTTTCAGCAAAGAACATCTTTCAATTGCCAGTCCCTGGCTGAACGGAGTATTTCCATGTGGATCAGCCCCCTGTGTCTCCTCTCTGCTGATTCTGCTCCATCACATTTTGCGGAAGGGAGAGAGCAGAAGTCACAAGACAGTCTATTAAACATGAGAGAAAGCTCCTCTTTCAAAGTTCCCACAGAGGAACTTTGAGAGGAGAAAGATTGAGAGCAGTTGTGAAAATGAACATTGGTCTGATATCTCTCTCTTTCCTTTAATATCAGTGTAATAAGTGTTTCTGCTGGTGAGATAGAAAAATCAAAATAAAAATCCTTCCAATACAACATCAAGCCCTAATTAGTTTTAATGCTGCATTCAGAAAGTACCACTTTACAAGTAACTTACAACTGAAAATACATTTGTGCCACTGCATCTCCAGAGCAATGCTTTTATGTCTGAACTGTATCAGACCTTTCTGGGTGGGTGAAATGACTGTTGCTTAACAAATTCTTGTCATCAGTAAATAGGTTCCCTCATGCAGGATTTTTTGTTCAACTGTTAGAGAACATATTTACTTCTGAGAAGATCTGGCATATTGCATGTAGTAGTGGGTACAGTAGTATAGAAGCTGTTGTTTTTAAAATCAAGTATAGTGGAAGGAGAGGTGAAAGGCCTTGTTTTCCTGAATAAAAGGCAGCAGAAGTTAAAACTTTTGTCTTTATTATTATAGCTTCAGCAAGAAATCCAGCTGCATCAGAATGAAGCATCACGAGAAGCTCGAAAGAAGGAAAAAATGGAGAGGGAGCTGAAAAATCTTCTAGCTGAAATGGGTAACAAGCAAGCTGAGATCAAGAATTTACAGCAACATATACAGAGGAACAAAGAGGAACAACTGAAAATGGAACAGCATCTAAAAGAGCAGAAGGTAAGGTACATGGCCCACTGTATTCATCAGGTCTAAGGTTAGGGTCAGATGTCAAAAGAAGAAGAAAATGGGTTTTCCTGAAGGGAGAGAGAGGGTGATTATTTTAAGTCAATAAATGTTAATAAATATTTATTTTTATATAAATATTTCTTTACTAATAAGTACATCTTTAAAGCTTGTTGGCAGATTTCAGATAGATTTCTTAACAGAAATCAGTAGTGGATCACAATGATATTGTTAGATCATCTTGAAAAAATCACAGCAAATGAGACAAAGTCCATGAAGAGCATGGATAATCTAATGACAGTAACAGGAGACTGCCGGGTTGGACTTCTGACGTATATTGCCAGTTTTGCCACTGATTGACTGTAGTGGCATTGGTAAAGTCATTTTACCTCCGACCCTTCTTTCTTCTCTGTCACAATAATTTTTTTCTATCTCTCAAGCTTGTGGAAGAGTTTCTGTGAAGCAGCAAAGAACTGTCTTCATAAACCTTTTTGATTGATTTTCCCCATTCTGTTTCTAAAAACTTTATGTGGAAATGTCCTAACATAGTGTTCTGTGAGTGTTTGAATTTTCAGGTTTTCAGTCCATTTCCCCTGACTTTGAGAAACTCTCAGAGAAGCAATTTCAGTAAATGGCAGGGGAGATCTCATCACTGTAAAACAGTCCTACCTCAAGGGAAACTTCTCTGAGAGTTGTGTGTATCTTGTAAATTTATGACTTTTATGGCTTTTTCTTCCCTTCAGGTCCCTGAATTTGTGAAGGTAGAGGTCTGTGACAATTTTTTGTCAACATAGAGTCTTAGTAAAATACTTCACATAAAGAGATACAGAGAAGACTTGATTATTTCTTTGAATATCACTGATTTGATGCAGCTTTTGAGGGCAGCTCCATGATCTGCCAGGACAATCACATTGTTTTTAAATAGGATATCTACAATTCCTGGTTCTGTTCCATTCTTTGTCCTCCTTTCTATAGTTCCTTTCAACCTTTCTAAGTGCAGATTTTAGGGGTGTTCAATTGTCCAAACTACCCTGGAAACCAATAGTTCACATAAAGTGCTGTGCCTAGGCTAATGAACCAGACTACTGCACTGGCTTTGTTGCCTGTGCTGGCTTGAAGGTGTCTGTGGAGACCCTGCATTATCTTTTGCAAAAAATCTGTCCAAAACACCAGCTGTCTAACTGTGCAAGAGTCAGGGTAGACATCTGCAAAAGAAGGTGTCTCAGCTATTGCAATGTCATTGGGTTATTGTTTCTCAACTGAATTGTAGTTGGCTGTTATGCTGGCTCTTATTCCACTGAAATTTCTAATAAAATATCCTTGCTTGCATGACAGTGCTTTCAGCTACTATAGGCTTCATCCCACCCATGTCCAAGTCTCAATAAAGAATCGCCCGAAAAAACAGTGTTATCCTGACATTTGCAACACAAGAAACAGTATTCCTTGTTTTCACATTGTCTTTGCTTCTGCATGCATTCAGAAGAGGGAGATTCTACTCTTCCTTCAATGTTAAGGGCATAGTACATACTGACTTCATCAGTTTATCACACATTAATGCTTGAAGTTAAAAATCTGATGGTTGTGCTTTCCTCACTTATGGAGTAATATCTGTTAGGGGAAGTCCCATCAAGCAGAAGGAAAGACTGGCAGCTCCAGTATTGAGGTATATGTTCTCCACAGAAACCATGAAACTGCTGTTCCAGGCTTTTGACTGAAGACATATTAGAGAGGAAAATGGTTTGTGTCCTGGTCTCAGCAAACCATGTACCTAGAGAAATGTTATCAGCATATTAATGTGGGATTTGCTTGCTAAGAAACAGAGCTCCCCTGCCCTATGCTGATTGAAGTAATTTGAATCTCATATTCATTTTCAGTAATTATAAGTAGCAAGTTGTGTTATGTGATGCTTGCCAAATGCCTAACAAGAAGTAAAATATTTATATACCACCTGCAAGAGAGACCTGCTAAGCTCCCAGAAAAAAATGACACTATGTTATTCATTAGAAATTATAGTTTCCACTAGTCAATATGAACATGTATCATATTTCACATTAGTAATTTCATCAGCAATGAAGAGTGGTTTTTAACCAGACAACAATCTGTAGCAGCTTTTATCTCCTGGGGAGATGGAAGGCTCTGTCTTCATGTATATGTAGAAATTGTAATGAGATTAAAAAGAATTAATAGGATTGTTCTTTAATCTAACAGATCTTGAATGAAAGAGCTGGTAAGGAACTTGAGCAATGTCAGATGAGAAATAATAAGCTCATGCAAGAGAGCGAGCAGCACAGTGTGATGTTTGAAGAGGTGATGCAGGACATCCAGCAGAAGACAGCGGAACTGAAAGTAAGTACCAGAAGGTGCATGCATCTTATCAGCTGTATCACTCTGACGGCAGTCTTACCACTTGGGACAAGGATGAGCTCAGTTCTTGAACTGATAGTTCCCTACGAGCAGTTTTGGAGGAAATCTGAGGAGTTTTTAGGAATAGATCTGGCTGTCACTGGATGTCATTCTTTCTGTGGCAGTACCATGGTGCAGTCTCTAACCCTGTCACCCGACAGTGTAGCACCTGTCCTGCTGGACGAGCTGTGTTTCATAAAACACGTAAAGCAAAATGCTCAACACATTGTGTTGATGAAGGATGCATGGTACTTTTGACAAGCATAAGGTCTTTTTTCGATTGTGAGGTCTTCAGATAAGAGCAACAACTTACTTTCTTATTGTGATTAACATAAACTGAATGTTGCCAAAACCCATTGAAAAATGTTAATAAATTATAATGACAGTGTCCTGGATAGCTTCCACTGAAAGGAGTTGCTTCCAACACTAAAATTCCCCCCCACAGCATCAGTTGGGGAAGTTAATTATAAGTAACCAAGATGGTGTTTACTTTTTGACCTAAAGGGTTTTCTTGCCTGACTTTACATTGTTTAACAGT
This sequence comes from Astur gentilis, assembly GCF_929443795.1. Classification (NCBI taxonomy): domain Eukaryota; kingdom Metazoa; phylum Chordata; class Aves; order Accipitriformes; family Accipitridae; genus Astur; species Astur gentilis. Next base: position 30,652,427 of record NC_064888.1, read on the forward strand.
TGTTTTGTACCACTCAGAAGCTGGTGAGTCTCAGTTGAGGAAGGAGTAAATGATTTCTGCATATGCTTTTTAGGGTACTTTGAGAGCATTTGTGATAAAGGGTAATGTATAAGTGTTAGATGTTATTACTCTGTCTACCATATCTTGCATTTGTATCATCATTGGGGATAAAACACTAAACATTAGAAAATTCATGTAGAAAATCATTATCTTCTCGAAGTTTAGTCAAGTATAACCAATTCACCTAAATAAAAATGTTGTTTGCCAATAGAGAGCTTTTTTTCTTTAAAAAAAAGGGAACTGTTAGTCAGAATGATTAAAACTAACCACTCACAGATTAAAAGCTCGGTTCACAACTAATATAACACAGATAATTCTGATTTGGATCCTTAATGCGCTGTATGGTAGGAGCTCATTTTCTGGTATATTTTGTTAGACTGGAGGATCTTTTTCTTCCCTATTTGAAAAAAAATTTACTGTCTTTTCCAGGTTATCTGGTTTTATCATTACTTCTAGCAACACCATCATTTTTTAAAACTTTACAATGTGTTCAAATGTGACTTACATTTGAGTAAGTCTAGAGTGGCTCTAGAGTGTCAAAAGGAGGATTTTGATTCTATGATCTTATCCTAACTTCAAGAAAAGTTGATGGAACTTGTAGAGTCATGCACACGGACTTCTGGGAACAAAAAAGTAGAAGATACTGCCGGCTTAGTAATTAAGCCTATTGCTAAAGTTTCTAAGCTCTCCAGTCATGATTTGAGATGGCTTTTTTGTGGGCCCTGTGCTTGCAGTTTCATCCTGCAGTGTGCTGAGTGCCTCCACTACGGCGTTGGGCAACCCAAACTGTGAAAGTACTCATAAATGTCCTGAAGGTTACTGTCAGTAAGAATTGAGGAGATTCACATCCTCCCAGAGGATACTCACATAGCAGGATTCACCATCTCACAGAATCAGTATCTGAGCTGTAAGTGGAACACTGTAGTCTGTGATGGCTGTAAAACCTAACCGTGGCACTGAATTATATGAGGAAGTTATATTTACTTCTTAAAAGGAAAGAGACTCATTTCTGTTGTGATTATTGGTTGTGTTTCCTAGTAACCAGTTATGCAGTGTTTTGATTGATTATTTTCTCCTCTGATTGTACAGCAAATGAGATGAACTCTACATTTTGCTTTTTCTTTAAAGCCATAGGTTATAAAAGAGATGGGGATAATAGATACCTGCTATTAGGGACATGCAATCAGACACAGTACAGATATCTTTCTCATCACAGTCACTGTTCCTAATACTTCAAAGGAAATTAGAGCTGCCCATGTTTAATCTGCAGGACTAATTGGGTAGTTCTGTGTGAGGTTTGCAGCTGAGGATTCTTTATTGATTGTTTTCGGCCCTAAAGCATAAGATTTGATTATCATTTTCCTTGCCCTATCTGGCTTTGTTTAAATTATTTTTAATATTGTTCAGTTAACTAATTATCTCTCAGGTGACCCACAGCATTTAGACCTTTGCTTCCTGAATTTCATGGAATAAACATATACCAAGTACAGACGCATTTTCTTTCTGTGAATACTTCCTCTCGCCTTTCCTTCTTGCTGTTCTGTAGGCCAGAGATGATGAAGTGGCTCAAATGCGCCTTGAAATTTCAAAGCTGAACAAAGTAAGAGATGTTCTCCAGAATAAGCTGCGTGTTGCAGAGGAACAAAAAGTTGATGCAGGACATGAGAGAAACACACTAAAAAATCAAATATCTGGACTGGAGAGAGGTTAGTGCCTAACTGATGGGTGGATCTGTCTTCTGATTTGTAATTTATTCATTCAGGCTACATCCTCCTGTTAGGATCATTCTCCTTTAATGTCTAGTATGAGACTGTATAAATGACAGTTGGAATCTACAGGAGCATTTTAAAAACCTTGCAGGCTTACAGAATTTTCATAATGTAGCATATGTGGGGTGAAAATACAACAGACATAACTGAACTTTGGGGTGTGCCAGTTTGTGCCATGTCACATAGAGAGCTGTCTACAACACACCTTCATTGCTCCTGCACTGACCTGTGAGAGAGATACAATCTTGGAGCTTACTGAAATCAGACATGGTTAGGGGACACTTTTTTCCTGATTTGATTCTGCTGAATAGTTACAGCCTGGAAATGTATATGTGCAAGTTAGCTGATAAACTTAGTTTTGGTATGTTTAGAACTTCAGTTGGTCATCGTGGATACTAGAGCTGTCCAAGCATTGACTTTGACTTGTTAGCAGATCTAGAAAACTTTAAGAAGGAACTTTCAACATTTTTGACAGATGGAAATTTCAGAAGAAAATGCCTTGGGTCTAACAAAATATTTTAATTTTAAAAACACACCTTTTGGGGTATTTTTTAGCATTTAAAACAATTTTCTTTTTTTTTAACTTTAAAATGCAAGTAAATTTCAAAATCAAATATGTTTTGAAATAAAATTAGACACATTTTCAAAGTGATTTTCAGAAAAAAACCAGTTTTATAATTTATTTTTTCTAAAATAATATTATGAAGCTGGCAAAATATTTGGGTTGATGAGACTTTATTTTTTGGGGCAGAAAAATCTTCATCTCATTCAAGTTGATATATACTGGCATAAATGCCTCTCCCTGCTCTTGCTTGTTTCTAGCTTGCGACCTGAAGAGACTGCATGTATGAGATATGAATCCTTCCATATAACTGTATTTATGGGAAGTTGTGTCTGTTTTTCATATGTCTCTGTGAGGGTGGAAGAGCTTTCCCACAAGCGTTTTGCTAGTAATGCTTAAGGTCGTGCTCTGTACTAGAAAGGAGAAAGGAGCTTAGGAAATTCAAATCTGTACTGGAACGCCTGAGAATGCAGTGCTAAGATGTGTCAAATATTGCAAAAAGATGTGTCATTAGTAGCCAATGTACTGCATTTCCTGAGCTGCTGTGTTAGTGTAACAGGTTTTAATTAATCTTAAAATATAGTGAAAACATGTCTCCAATTTTTAATATCTTTTTAACAGTATATGTCCAGTGTTAATCTTGACCCATAGCAAGTAGTTTACCTCCACTGAAGCCAGCAGAATCTCACTGCTTCAAAGGAGAACTGGACTTTGCATAGAGGGATTAGAATAATTCTGAAACTCACTGTTTCTGAAAGTGCCTCAGTTTTTGGATGCTCACACTGAAGCTTCTTAATAGGCTCTGATTTTCAGTGTGCTCCATGATTTCTAAAAATACAATTTCTTTGTGGTATCTTGGTTTGAACACCCAAGTATAATAAGTCCTCATACCATTAATTACTGTGCCTGAGTTCTTCTAAGCTCTTCTAAGTACCCAAATAAGTATTAACATCATTAGCTGATACCTGTGGTTGCAAAACCCGGTCATAGCTAATTGAACTGTTCATATAATGTTAAGGCTTTTTAAAAAGTCCACTAAGTTGTTTCTGCATTTTTAACAGCTGTACAGTTTGAACCCAGGATTTATTCTCTTTCCTCCTTTTCTCTAGAGTTGGAGGCTGCCAAAAAGCAGGCGGAGATTGACAAGAAAGCTATAGATGAGCTTGTGAGGGAAAGGGACATGCTAAGCAAGGTGAGCTTGCACTAGGAATACTGATAAACAAATCTCACAGCTTGAGAATTAAATGTCTGTAGTTTAAACACTCACAGCAGCACAGAAATGTTGTAGAATAAATAACATTAAATAAAGCATTCAGATTTCCTTAAGCAGATGTTCACACTGCTTCCTTTCTGTGCATTGAAATAGCATTAGTATCCATAAACACACAAAGGATTTCTAAATTTTAACATATAAACCATTAGGGAGTTAAAAAATGCTACTTGTGTTCACCTTTATTGCAGACCTGTTTTTTGATATCCAAAGAATTCATTACATCTGTGCTTTTACACTCTGTAGCATATGAAGTTTCATATTAATCTAGGCAAACTAAGTCTTTGCTAGTAAAAGAACAAACCAAAATGTTGATGCACCATGTAGTATCTTGGCAGGCTGTGTTAATGTTAATCCTTGCTTTTAGGTCCATTTCTCATACTGATCATTTTCCATCAGCCCAAGGTTCTTGTACTTCAGGATAGCATCTCATGTTTATGGACATTCCTGAAGTGTAATCTAGTAAATTCAATGCTAAAAGATGATTTCTGAGGTGCTTTACTTGGTATAGATTCACTGTCCTGTGTCTTGACTCTAGGAGAGGCTCAGATCTGGCAGGTAACAAATACCTGCTTTGTATAGGGAAAGAAATTTCAAAGTGGGACCAGAAGGCTGATTTTTTTTTAAAGATGGTATCTTGGTGTTTTCTGTTTAACCCTTATGCATAATTTTAAACCAAGCTTGGTTAATTTCCAGTTTGAACTTGCTATTTAGGACATGAGAAGGAAGGGTGTTTGGCTTTATTATTTATTTTACTGACTATTGGCATGTTTTAGAATCTAAATGCCCTAAAGCTGGTAAGGTTTTTCCAGTCATTAGTTATATCCACTTGTAAACAATCCTAGCAATTTTTTTATAAGGCAAACACTAGTGTTTTAACTTTAAATCAGAAAAAGCACTATTTTGCAGCTCTGTTAGAGATTTTTTTAAAAAAAATCAGATTTGAGACTCAAGTATTTAAACTGAACAAATTAGATAAGGGGTAGTAACATTGTGAAGTCCATAATCCACTTAGACAATGGCATGTTTTTGTCATAGTGGTGGCAGTGTTGCCTTTTCAGCTCGAGTCATTATTTTGTCTCCCTTTAGAACTTGGTCAAGGCTACCAGTGCTACTCAGAAGCAGATAAATTTGGTGAAGCTCCATGAACAGTCAAAGAAGAACTTGGAAGAAGAAATCCAAAATTATAAGAATGAAGCTCAGAAACAAAGGAAGATTATTTACCAATTGGAGAAGGAGAGAGATTGTTTCATCAATGAAACCAGTGAGCTCAAACAGAAGGTAGGAACAGCTTTTTGTGCAAGTGGTTCCTTCCTGTCTTACTCTCAAAACTGTGAAGATGCAAAATATTAATTTCCTAATGTGCCAGTGGGAGGAAGCTTAGATCAGTGGTCTTCACACAGTTTACAAATGTTTCTTTTTGTCAGTTGTCAGCGGGTATTGCCTGCTACTGTTTCAGGTCTCTCTGGGGGAACCTCATCAATGGGTGTGTATTCTGTGAGAGACTTGGAGTACAGCCATGTATTTCTCTTATTCAGTGATCATTTGGGAAATGAAACTAGGGCTGGAGATCAAAACAAGGCCTCTGACTCCTGTACCTGAGTCCCACAGCTGAAACTCGTATGCAGTTGGAAATTACTCTTTGGTTGTTCTGTCTTACCTGCAAAAGACCTTATCTTCCATACTACTGGTGTCCTCAAATTGAGGCCAGTGAGAACTGACAGCGCTCAACATCTTTGTAAGAGACTTAGCATTTTGAAGGATTACTCCCAGTATGTGAAAACCTCTGAACATGTTCAAGTTAGTTTGCAAAATTGAAGTTTTCCAGGAACAGCTGCAGAGAAACACTGCATAAAATTTCTGTTGCCTGCTGCCCATTATTATGTACAATTTTATTCCTGATGGTATACTCAGGAACACAGTTGTAACATGTTCCATTAATTGCTGAAGATCACATTGAAGGGCCCTCCAAGAAGGTCATTGATTTACTGGGATTAGCTTTCAAGCTGTTTCAACTCACAAGTTATTTCCTGTCTTTTCACTTTAAAATTATCCTTTCCAACTTCATGTGACCAGGGGCTTTTAAATAATTTTTTGAATAGTATATGCTCCCTTGTCTGGAATACCTTTTGTCATTTCTTTGGAATAATATTCTATAAATGTGAGAATTGTCTTTGTTGCAAAGTCATATTTTACATCTTTCCCTCACAGTGCATTTCTAACAATATAGATATGAGTTAAGAACATTTTAAACTAGAGCCAGGGAGTAATTCATAACACTCAGAACTACAAGGTTCTTGCTTTCAATTCTGATTAGGGTTACTAACAATATTTTGAGGGTGAAAATGACAAAGGTTTACTTGTTTACTTTTTCTTTTTTTCCCCTGCCACTTTGGGTGCAAATTTTCTGTCACTTCTTATAAGGCAGAGCCTCAGTAAATGGGTTATGACACTTGAGCCGTTTGTATAATGATGCCTGTGTTGTGATTGGAAATTTCTGAAGGACTTGCGTGCTTCTGTGGTTCACTAAAGGGGCAATTCCTGACTCAGCTTGCAGGTGAAGAGCAGCAGAAGCAGTTCTGAGCACAGGAGTATGTGAGACAATAGCCTTGTCCCTGCAGAGGTTCCCTACATGAGATTACACATTGTTTGGAAGGATAAGATAGGGCAAAACACAGGGTAGAAGGAGGATATAGGATCAGGAGTATTATATCCACTAGGTAATATTTAGGTTTACTGTTTGACCTATGCAGACTTGAGAAATTGTGGCAAAACTACAGGAGCCATTTCACAGTTGGTGGGGAATGAACTACTGATGGGCAGTAAACATATGGCCAGTCAATGTTCTTCTGTCATCTTTTACCATCAAGCCAGCTCTGAAGCAGCTCTCTGTACACCTTCTGAATTGTGTAAGAGCTGGTAAAGAGCCAAACCCACCTAAGACCAAAGACTTCTTGGAACTTCTGCAAGGCAGACAGAGCCATGCTGGCTCTGAAAGCTGTCTGGTTATTTACAGCAGGACAGAATCTATAGAGCTGCAGAATTCCTCTTTCAAAATCATCATTTACTAATGAGTGACTGATGAACATACAGCAAAGTTATATCCACAGCAGTAAGAGATTTTAGTGGTAAGAATTCATGCTAGCCTTGCTCTTCTAATTATTGGCCTGGCTGACTGCTCATTTGTACCATTTTTAAGCCAGTGTCACTTGTTGAATAGTCTTACTTCTAAATTAGCCAACACAAGAAAAAAAATCTGGCTCTTTGCTCTGTTGTATAGCCTGTATTACTGAGCTACAAATGTTATTAGAGTATTTCTTTTTTGAATTGAAATTCTTAGATTATGAAATCTTAGTTTGCCTGTGGAAGGTTAGGCTGCTGAGAGGAAGCAGTGAAGTATACCCTTCAGTCTCACCTGCAGTGTTCCCTGACTGCACCTTATAAGAGGTTACAAAACCTATCTGTAATATGTTGGGTTTTTTCAAAAAAAGCCATTTACAATGTTAAGTTTACAGTTTAACAACATATCCAGGAACATCAAAAAACCTATTTTCTTTTTTAAATTTGCATAATCTTTTGGAAAACCTAATGCTCAACATTAGGCATATCATTAAGACCATGGCAGCACTTCTCTGAGTGGTTAAATAAAGGTAAGCAGATAAGCATGGCACCATTACTGAGATCTTGAGTAGGTTCATTGAACTAAACAGGTAACTAAGAGTAGATGATAGATAAGTATACAGATAAAAAAACCTTGTGAGGGTACAGAAGAAATCTATGAATATCTAATACTTTCTGCTTAGTTTTGGCATCTCCTCGCCAAATATGAGAGGTGTCGTGTGCTATCAACCAAATCAGAATTGAGAATGCTCAGCCTCCCACAGGGCTCTGCTGGAAAACATTCCATGTATCTTTTCTGTATTTATAAGGGAGAATTATCTGAGCTTAATCATTCCTGAAAAAGCAGAGTCAGCATCCAGCCTGTGAGCACAACTCAGAAAACTTAGTCCACAAGCTTATTACACTTACGTTGTATCAAAACCAAGTAAAAGACTTACAAATGCAGTGACCTACTTTCAAATCTTGCTCCAGCCTATGATCACCTTAGTGATCATGCCTTATTGATTTCTTCTCCCTGCTATTACTATTGGCAGGTTGTTTTAACAGAAAAGGAAGAGGCAGGAGTAAGTTATAAACTGGGACTGTGTTTTTATATTGCACTGTAAGCAGTTCCTGAGATCCTCTGCAGTCAGCTACAAATGTGCTGGAATTGTATTCCTGCTGCTGTAATAAAATTTTCTCTATTTAGCTATCCCCTATCTTCAAAGTTGGTTGGAGGTACCTGGTAGAATGATCAATTAATTAAGCTCCTGCCCCATAATTAGACCTCACAAGGCTTTGCTGCTAAGGGACAACATTGTCAACTGCAAACTTTGCAGTTATTGACTATTTGATGTAAACATATATATATATATTTATTCTTCTGCTTTGACATATGAACATAAATCTTAGCTCAAACTGTTACCTTCAAAAACAGTTTCAGGAGAACTGGGTATGATATGCAGCTGTAAATGGGACATCTCTCCTGGATTTTGTCCATGTGATTCCTCAGCTTTTTCTTTAATGTTTGATCTTTTTCCCAGCTTTAAGGGTGGCATTGTTTTCTCCCCCGGGCAATGAACCTGAAAAATGATGTTCTTGATGTGTGTATTCCTTAGTTTTCTTTTTATTTCTTTTAATCTTCTTTCTTTGTAATGCTGGATTCTGTTTGAATTCTGCTTGTTTGTGCTCCTCAGTTTTCAACTTTGTATGGCAGGAGGAAGGTTCTTATGTCTTAAAAAAATAATTAAGAAGCCCATCATAATGATTAGCAACTATTTGTATTTTTGTTCCTTTAATGTAGTAATTCTTCTGTATTGCTATGGTGATAACTGTTTAATAAAGTTGTATATAAAGTTTTATATTTTTTTATTGATACTGCATGTGATTGATTATCTTCTTTCTACAGTCTACAATTCTCCATTCTCTTTAGCTAATCTTCACATCATTATTTCTAATCCTTCTTAGGGGCAACTAATGGTGATTACCTGCTTATTTAGATCAAGTGTAAGTTACATTAACCTACTTTCTTCTTATTGTAATTATATATCAACAGTTTGTGATCATCAACAGTTTGTGATCGTGTGTTCATTAAAAAAAAGTTGGGTTGATAGAAGATAGGAGTACATGCAGGACTTCTTGGAAAAACATAGGTGTTTTTATTCCTCTTATCATACAGCTGACATCCAAAACAACACACAAAGTCTAGCTTTGCTCTATAAATAACCTAAGGCTATTCTTGGTGAAAGCTGTTTTAGTCTTGAACAAAACCTAGGTATCAGATTAAAATAAAATGTTGTCCCACATAAGCAATCCAGAAAGGTTAAACTTGTAGTTGGACTGAAGGGATTTTTAGCTCTAGCTAAAACTTCTTATCACCGGATTTGAACTTGTCATCTTAGATGAAAATCACAAACTCTGTCCCATCCTTATAATCTTGTGATGATAGTTTAATCATGTTCCCTTCTTTCCGCTCCAGGTCCTCCAGCACCTGAAAGATATTGAAATACGGGAAATGCAGATCTGTGACTATGAGAAGAAAATTGAAGAGTCTGCGATTAAATTAAAACAGCAACAAAACCGCTGTGAAGCTGTGAGAACAGAGAGGAACCTGTGCAGTAAAAAACTGATTGAAGCTAAGGTAGAAGGATACATTGTTTCCTTGCGTTTCTCTCTCTGCTCTTGTTTTTTTTCCTGATGTAATTTTAATTTGTTAAGAGGAAAGCTCACTGGAAAAATGGCAGAAGTGATTTCTTCATTCCTCTGTGTTTTGGGGAAATGAATGTTTTGGGTTTCTGACACTTTATCTGGACATTTGTATTTGGACTGGAAGTAGGTGCCCACAGTCATCGTGTTGCAATATCCCTGCTTCAAACCACACATAAAATCACGGTACACTGTAACTACGGAATCATAAAACCCTATCAGAGAAGAAACTTTTTCCTTTCCATCCTGGTTCCACTCTGTTTTATCCCTTTAGGAGTTGTCTGCATGTATGGGAAATAGGGTATAAGGGGAAATAAGATTGCCTCTTTAGCCCTGAATGTGTATGCACATTTCTGTGAATCATGATTTAGAAAGCAGAAGGAACATTTTCCCAGCTGAAGTGGAATTTTCTGACAGAACTTAACACTTCCACCTGGCTTGCTCCTTTCAGGGAGTGTCTTTTTCCTCAGATAATGATTCTCTCCATTCATCTCTCTTCCTTGGGGATCTCACTAACAATGCTAGAGGAAGCGAACAGATCACTTAATGATATGTTCTGTTATTCTGATGTAAAGATCTAAAATACTACACAAATCCTATTGCAATTGGAAGAGATTTGGGCCTTGGATAGCTGTGACTTACAGCCTTAGGTTATTTCAGAATAAGGATTTGTAACATAAACCTGTATAGTAGATTACCAATTTATACACTGGTTTGCATAGGTAGGTGTTTTGCTTGAGAAACAGATGGGAATGAACTGCCCAAGTTCCTATCCAACTGTGTGCTGAATTTGATTAGGAATTAACTATTTTGCTATTGATGTGGGATGCTTTACTTGACCTTTGTCTGCTTCTCATCAACAGATGCAGTGTTGGGAGTCTTGCTGCTCCTAAACAATTTCTCAGGAGAAATAAGGGTGAAAAATTGCAACACTGATGACTTTTTTTTTTTTAAAATATACAACATAAAGTTGCTTACTTATAAAGAACTGGCATCTATGTGCTGAGTTACAAAATGAAGTAATGAACTCAACAGCCTTTTCAGGTTTTGAATGTTATATGGTGGTATATGCAATGCTGTTTATGGTTCCAGTCATTAGAGACTGGTGTTTAGACTTTAATAGCTTATTTGGCTTACCATAAAACTTCTTTAGCAAGTCCTGTGTGAGAAGATAGCTGACCTTGAAAGATCTTTTGGCCAAGGCAATACTGTGTGTAGCAGTGAAAAAGTAGCCATTCATAGTTCAGTAACAGCCATGAAAGAAAAAAAATAAAAAAGAGGGTTGTGTTAAAAAAATTATGGCAAATTCTTTTTCCTTCTGGGAAGTAGAACAAATTTGCACAAGCCTATTTAGATAAAGCTAGTTGTAAGTATTTTTGGATTGCTTAATGTGGAAAGATCCCCTGTGGCCCACCTTGCTAGTGGTTCTCCAGAGTAACATAATGTTCAGCTCAGTAAAATCTCTCAGAAAAGGCATGCTGGCAGGCTTTTAATATGAGATAAATATCTGATGCTTTCATCCTTGGGGTTTGTTTTGGTGTTAGGAGCTCATTTGTTTAAGCAAGTTGATTAGGAGACCTCTTTGCAAAAACTGTGTGTTCTTACTGTTCTTCATTAAATACAGAATCAGGAATGTATTTGGGTGTATGTCTGGGTACCATATTTTAAATCTCTCTCATCTTTTGCAACATTGAAGAGATTTATAGGCTATTTAGCAAAACCAGCTTTTAATATGACTTTTGCATTCATGGGAGTGACTGAACATGCAAACAGGTGGGCATAATGGCATATTGCCACATTTATTTCTGGTTCATTTAATTTGCCAAGTAAGTGCGGAATCCATGGATTTTGTTTTTGAGGGCTGTCAGACTACTAATCAGTACTTTCTTTGTACTATTTGTGAAGACTGCGATGACTCAAGATCTTGCTTAACTATGTTAAGCATTTCACGCAAGAAAACATCACTCATTTGTCAAGTAAATTCACACCTATGGTGGACAGTGCTGAAAGAGCTCTAAGCTACCCTGGTTTTGTGCTGAAACAGAATGTATTCACATGAAAGGTTATGATGTCCTCTCTGTGAGGTGGCAGCCTCTGGAGGAGGAGTAATAGCTTCTAAAGCTACTTTCATTAGATCCAGAAGAGCATGTCTGTCTAACCATTGAATTTATTAGCTTCCATTTCACATCACAACATGTGCCGTCACTGCAATGAGTTGAAACAGTTTCTTAATTTTGTATGGACAGGCACCTCTCTGCTGTGAGTAGTATTCCTACTGACCTGATCTCTCTGCAGTGCTACCAGGCTTTTTGCTCTGTGTTTTGAGCTTAAAATATATACTAAATATTCTTATACCAGGGACTTCTCAATCTCTGAGCACACTCTTTTCCCCCTTGCACCTATGTGCTCGCTACCACATAGGCAAAATGGAGATAAGCATTTCCTATACTCCCTTAAAGGCATATCAGTATCTTACTTATGGGTATGTTCATTTGCATAAAAACAGCTTCTCTCCAAACATTTGTGCCCAACTGCATACAACCTTATTGAAAAACACATTACTAGAAGCATGAAAACAGATGGGTAGGATCAGAATCTTATTAATTTGGATTGAATGCTAGTTCTTATTGTGTGCCCAGCACTTTAAATTAAATGGCTTATTATACTGTATTGGTTTTGTTTGGCAAGGTTTTGGTAGCGGGGGGGGGTTACAGGGGTGGCTTCTGTAAGAAACTGCTGGAAGCTTCCCCTGTGTTCGAGAGAGAGCGAGCCCATATTAGCCGGCTCTGAGACGGACCCGTCGCCGGCCAAGGCCGAGCCAATCAGTAATAGTGGTAACGCCTCTGTGATAACATTTTTAAGAAGGAAAAAAAGTTGGGACGGAGAGAAACTGCCGCCGGAGTGAGGAGTGAGAACATGTAAGAGAAACAAGCCTGCGGACACCAAGGTCAGTGAAGAAGGAGGGGGAGGAGATGCTCCAGGCGCCGGAGCGAAGATTCCCCTGCAGCCCGTGGGGAAGACCCTGGTGAGGCAGGCTGTCCCCCTGCAGTCCAGGGAGGTCCACGGTGGAGCAGATCTCCACCTGTAGCCCGTGGAGGACCCCACGCCGGAGCAGGTGGGTTCCCGAAGGAGGCTGTGACCCCGTGGGAACCCCGCGCTGGAGCAGGCTCCTGGCAGGACCTGCGGATCTGTGGAGAGAGGAGCCCACGGAGCAGGTTTTCTGGTAGGACTTGTGACCCCGTGGGGGACCCTACGCTGGAGCAGTGTGCTCCTGAAGGACTGCACACCGTGGAATGGACCCATGCTGGAGCAGTTCGTGAAGAACTGCAGCCCGTGGGAATGGCCCACATTGGAGGAGTTCGTGGAGGACTGTCTCCCGTGGGTGGGACCCCACGCTGGAGCAGGGGAAGAGTGTGATCAGCCCTCGTCCTGAGGAGGTGAAGCGGCAGAAAATAATGTGTGATGACCATAAACTCCATCCCTGTCCCCCTGTGCCGCTGGGGGGGGCTTGATGGTGAAATCCGGGAGGGTAGTTGTGCCTGGGAAGAAGGGAGGGGTGGTGGGAAGGTGTTCTGAGATTTCATTTTACTTCTCATTACCTTGCTCTGGTTGATTTGTAATAAATTGAGTTAATTTTGCAAATTGAGTCTGTTTTGCCCATGACGGTAATAGTGAATGATCTCTCCTGTCCTTATCTCGACCCGCGAGCCTTTTGTTATATTTTCTCTCCCCTGTCCAGCTGAGGATGGGGGAGTGATAGAACGGCTTTGGTGGGCACCTGGTGTTCAGCCAGGGTTAACCCATCACATATACTCATAATTGTTGGTCATTATTTTTGTCAATGTATCTTTTAAAGGCTTTTTTACTGTAATGTCATGCTGGCATAAACAAAAAAAATGTCATTTAATGAAACTGTTTCATTCTGTTGGATTAAAAAGTAATGTCTTGTGATATGTACAGCCATAGTTCTTGAGAGGAGATCTGTTGCATTTTCCAGCATCAAAATAGCCTGAACATCCAGTCACAAACTTCCTCTTTTTTGATCCCTCTCTGTGATCACACTTCCTGTCCTATTAGGATGAGATAGCAGAAATGAAGAAGAAATTGAAAACTGTGACACATCAGGTGGATCAGCTGAAAGAAGAGATCACAGACAAAGAAGCAGCCCTTGTGAAAGCACATCTAGAACATCAGCAAACAGAGAAGGAGAAGGAATCATTCAAAGTAAGAGCCCTTACATATACACCTTCTTACAAAGGATGGTTTCCGTAAGTTCACAGACTGCATTATGTTCCTGGTCTGGGCTAGTTGTTTTGCTGTATTTTAATAAACTATTCTGTAATTGCACAAGATTTCACTACACTTTAGAGGTATTAGTTAGACAAATCTTCTGTGTATCTGACAAATTTAATCTCTGCCTATAATTATAATCAGAAAGGTCCTGGATTGTCTGTTGGAAGCTTTAAATCTCTGGGTGACTGAACATTTTTACTAAAAAGTTCCATTTTGCTTGCAGAAATGTGGATTTTGGGGATAGCTTGATTCTAACATACTTTTTAAAATAGACCCTTATAATTCAAGTTTTTTCTTTTTGAAAACTTTTTAGTCTCTGCTGTTTTTAAGTGAAAACCCCATTATATTACACTTCACAATCTTGTATTTCTGTGTGACTAGCAAGCATTAGCCTTCTGAGAGTTAGGCAGTACCTTTTAGTAGGTCCATCTGCACAGAAAGTTATTTTAATATTGTGGTATAAAGCAGCAAGAATCTGTTTTAAATCAAAGGAAAACTGAACTTGAAGCTCTGGTTCTTCTCAGCACTGGCTGCAGCCCATCCTTAGATAAGCTATTAGATTTGTGGTGATATCGCAACCCAATTTACTGCGCTCTCAAAAGATTTAAGGAGTTGGTGTCCACAGCAGCTTATTTTTTCTCTTCATTAAGCACTAGGAAAAAAAACAAAATCAGGAAACAAACAACACCCTCCAAAATCAAAAGTCCCCTGCTACTTTCCACAGTGTTTTCTTTTGTCAGTTTATTGCTACGCTGCAATGACTCCTTGAGTTTTCAGCCCCTCTCAGCATATTACAGTTATGACAAAATGTCAATAGAGCTTTGTAAAAAGGTGATGAATTTGTGTTCTTGTACCTGATCTGTCTCAGAGTTGTTCTATCAGTGATGGAGAAGTCAAACAGTGTTTCATTTCCTGTGTGCAGCTTTCTGCCTTAACTAGTCCCCAATTCTGTCTCATCACCTCAGAACTGTCTGCCATCCATTTGACAAACATGTGATTGCTACATGGTTTACCTACTCAATTATTCACTAGCAAGTATGTCCATACACTGACATCACATTACCAGCTAGCTTTAGGCCATTGTGGTCTTCTACCTGAGTGTCTCTGCTGAATACTAAAGCAGAAGGGGATTCAAAGAGGGAGCTGATTGACACAGGCAAAAGAACCCAATTATTTGTGTAGCAAGCCAGCTTCAATTTGTCCTGTTTGTGCTGATGTGAAGGAAGCAAGCAAGCTGTTCCTGGGAAATCAGTTTAAAGAACATGCTAAATCATGGAGGACTGGGATTTATAGGAGTGAGATTATACAGACATTGGATTTATGCTTGCCTCAGCTAGCACAGAGTTCTTAAATGTGTAATCATGGTAAATGAAATGGAGGATGCTTGATCCCAGCTCCATTAAAGCCAGTACAATGCCATCTTTTGGTTTCACTTGGCCTTCATACAGGCTTGTGGATTGGACTGGTTTGACAAAGCATCCAAATGTTGAAAAATATATATCTGAAAGCTGTAAGAGCTATTGCCCTCTGCTGTCAAGTGCTTTTGTATATTTTTTGTAGATGTTCATGCAGGTTTGGTTTTTTTTTTAAAGCATTTTCTAGAAATCTGGATGTTAAACCTCTGACTTGTTATTATTTCAGCATTCTGTGTCCAGCCCCAGTTATACCTTTTACAAAATTCATATCTTCTTCCCACCTCTAGAACAAATAAAAAAAGTCTTCACTTATGCAAATATTTCAGATTCTAAAGAAGAATTTGGTTTGAGATATTGGCGTTGATCCCATTTAAATTCTTTGTTCTTGCTGACTGTTCTTCAGTTCTTACAAACTCTCTGAACCGACTTCAAACAAGCTGTGCTGATTTACAGCAGTTTTCTACCTGACCATTTTTCTGCTTGCACAGTGACTGCCTATTCATTTTCTTTTCTCTTACCTAATGTACACAGACCCTCATACTGTAGTTTTTAGCATATTTAATCTCACTGAAAGTCCTGTTAGCTTGTGGGGCCTTGGTGTGGCTTAAAGTATTTATGTTCTTTACTATACAAGGCAGTTCATATTTATTATAACTTAGTGCATTCCAGTGAGGAGATTTGTTTATATGAATGTTTGCTCCCAACATCTAATGCCACTTCTTGTTTACAACTCATATTTTTTCTGACATAAGGAGAACATAGAATTTTGATATATTAAAAAAATATTATCCAGCAATGCCAAACACACGAGCAGTTTTACATTTGTAGACAGCTTTTGCACAGTGTTGATTGCATTTCAATATCAAGTGGCTTGCATTTTTATTCAGCTGATGGATTCTGATGAACATCTAACACTGAGTAAGAGAGATATGAGTGTTGCACATATGGGAAAATGAGAATTTTATTAAAGAAAATAACAGTGGAACAAGCTATTTTATTATGACAATGGAACTGTTTCTGTCTTAAATCAATGTTTTTGCAGGTGCAGCCTTCAACACAGCCTCATTCTTTCAGCATTGGATGATGCTCTTTCCCAAAAGGCAGCTTGAACATCATCCTTTATAAGGGTCAGAGTTGTGGCAAAGTCTTTGAGTCAAGGCTTGAAAGTTTCATATCTGTGAAAATGGGCTGTAGTCAGCTAGTTCCATCTTGGCTCTAACTAATTGCCTAGCAATGATAGAAATTTCTCATAATTCAAGAAGACCTTATTAGTTTTTATCTACATACATGCCTTGAATTACAGAGTTCATGATAGTGGGATAGAATTATTGAGCACATTCCAGAGTTAGTTTGTATTAGTGGTGTGCAGTTACTGTAAGAGTGCATTACTACTCCTGTGCTTAGGGACAGCCCCTCTTTTCACAGGTCTTCCTCATCTACACATCCACTAAAAAAGTTCTAAAGCTCTTTAATTTTGCTGTTCCATTCCTGGTTGGCATCTTCTCTACCGATTCTGTTATTCCAGTCTGAAGCCTGTTCGGAGTTGATGCTGGTTTGTAATACGTACCATAGATGTTGCTCTTTCCAGCAGAGTGAACTATCCTTTCTTACATCCCAGACTGACTTTGAAATTTGAATAACAACTCCATTGAAAAGCTTTCCAAATATGACCTATTTAATTTTTTAAAATTTTTTATTAAATGAAGTATCTCTGAATTACAACTTGAACCATTGTCATAGATAAAAATCCATTCAAATTTCTGTTGTGTATAACAAAACGATATTAAAATACTGTTTACAACATTCTTTATGGTTCTTTATGCTTGCTTGTCTTGTTAGTTTTTGAGAACAAATCACTAAAATATGTACCTCTCAGGAAACTAAAAGAACGTGTGAGATTTTATTGAAATCCTGACTCTTAATCCCAGGTTTATGTAATGGGAAGTTGTTACTAAGCACAGGTTACCTATATTCTTTGACTCCCTCAGGCTGAACTGATTAAGATGAAAAAACAGGCTCTGGAAACCAAACACTTTATAGAAAATCAGGAGGCAGAAGAGAGAAGACTCCTAAAAATCATTGCTGAAGCTGATGCTGAGAGGCTGAAGCAGAAGAAGGAATTTGACCAGGTAGGAATCTCTAATTTGACTTTTCAAACACACTGCATTTTGTTCCCTCATTTGTCCAGTGTATTTTTAAGGTCAAGATACTCAGCTACTGTAAATGTGGTACTACTAAAGCTTTATAGTGCCATTGAAACAAAAATGTTAAGATACTGAATTGAACAGAATAAGTAGTTTATACTATTCAGGTGACTGAACCCTTATAGGGGAAACTATTAGGCCCTTGCCATATTTCTTTCACTAATAACAGTGAAACCTCTTCATGTACATGATTTTGACTGATGCAAATATAGTCATGATACTTCAGGATTGTACTGAGGAACTGTGAAATTATTGTTTTGCCCTGTGTCCTTAGGTTATCAATGAGAGAGATATCCTAGGGTCCCAGCTTGTTCGGCGCAATGATGAAGTAGCTCTGCTCTATGAAAAGATAAAAATCCAGCAGTCCATCTTAAACAAGGGTGAAACCCAATACCGACAGAGAATGGAAGACATCCGACTTCTCAAGCTCGAGATCAAAAAACTTCGTCGTGAGAAGGGAATACTTGGCAAGAGTGTGGCTAATGTGGAGGAGCTCAGGTAGAAAAACTGATTAAATACATTTCCATAGTGACTGCATCCATGATTCTGTGTTTGAGACAGAAAATATGTTTTATGCATGGTAAAGATTTGTATCAACAAATATTATACCTTAGAGAAGGGGATTGTTTGGTTTGACCTCAAACACAGACTGGATTAAATTCACAAAACAACTTATCAGCAATTAAGAAAATCAAAATATAAAGAAGGAGGGAAGCAGGAAAAAAGACATCTTGGCCAAAGTTGAACTAGTTTCTGCATTTCCCCTCGTACTGTGAGTTACTGCCTACAGAATAAACTTGACAGACAGCAGCAGAAAAGGTGTTCATAGTTCAGTGAGCTACTTAGTGGTACCCAAGGCCCAAATTAGTGGAACTGCTTTTTATTAGGCAATCCACAGAGGATGGGGAACACTTGACATATTTATAACAAACCCCTGCACATTTTCAGAGCTCTCTCCTTCCAGATTTATATGCAGACTTGCTCTCTAAGAAAGATTTAGCTAAATTTTCATTGAAGGTTGTGTTTCTTTAAAACAGAAGTTTAATAGCCCCAGCCTGATTTATGTCCTCCTTCTCTGGCTTAATGCTTCCCTTCCTTTTTTTTAACCCTCCCATATCTGAGGTGAATTCTTTGCTGATGGGAAACTATTGTCATTTTCTATAGAATCAGTCTTGGTTTGTAAGGGGAGGCAGCTATGTTTTTAGCAGATAATAGTCATACTAATTCTGTGTAGCTACCACAGTTTTGTGTGACATCTTTAGCTTAACTGTATTAGTATAATTCCACGGCTTTCATTGGACCAAATTAACTTCAGTCCATGGTCAGTCCCATTGACTCCAGTGGAATTATGCCAGTTTGATTTGGTGTAACAGAAAAGAGAACTGTGCACAAAACATTAGTGATTGCAGTTTTCATTGACTGACTGCAGACAGGAATAGGATTTGAACTTGCTGCCCAAATGCGTTCAGCTGAAAGTCTGTACTGTATTGAAACTCAGTGACGATATTGAAGTATAGTGCAATGCATGCCATGATGGGTGGATCAATTCTTGCTAACTGCAGCAGCAATCACATACTTTAATGAAGTCCAAAATCGTCATGAAAACTGCCTGTCGAAAGACTCCATTTATCACTGGTGCTGCTAATTAGCTTTCTTGATTTGCCAATTGGAGATGTGGGGTTTTTTTGTCTTCCATAACCTTGTCCAACCTCACAGTTAAAAAAGGCCTTTTTCTCTCTGGTGATCTAAATGCAACTCTGAGCTTGGCAGGAAAAGATTCAGTGGCAGAGTAGACACGTGGTGATCCTTCACCCCCTTTCCCCTTGGAGAACTTACAGAATCCACACACTAAAGTGATAAGGGTTGGACCATTGTAAAATGTGCCTTTTTTTCTGCTCCTCCACCACTTATCCCCACTGTAAGAGCCTAGCTGTCAAAGCATCCTGGGAGTCCTTAATTAATTTTAATTTCAGCAACAAATCACCCCTGAAATTCCTTGAGGAGAGGTAATAAAAGGAATCAAACTTGAGTTCTCTAAAGAACAGTGTCCATCATACTTAGGTCCTAGAGTGTGTTTTATTTACTGGGTTGTGTGAGCCATGTAGATTTAAAACCTTCTTTCAAACACAGGCTGTTACTTTCAATACAGCAGTAACTGGATATGACTCCATAACTGATTTGTAGGTTACTCTAGATGAATTAACTGTCCTTCTGGCTTTAATGTATATTGGAAGATGTGGGCAGTGAGATCCAGTAGGCTGTGGAGTAGATTCCACAGGAAATGAGGAAAAGTCCCTTTTTTTGAGCCATTCTTACTGAAGTGAGTGTAGAGGTCTAACTGTGTTATCTTATGGTTCCACCTGTTTAGTGGTATCAGTGTTGACTATTAATCACAAGACACACTTTGCCAGTGCTGTAGTGCTTGGGAGAATGATTTGTTAATGTCCATATTAGTGCCTTGGTCACACTGATGTGGTTTCATTGTGGTTTCTTTTCTGTTTGTTTTATGCTGGTCTTAAGGCAGGAGGTTCATCACATGCGGAAGGAACTATTAAGGGAACAGACTCGGTGCAAAGTTTTGGAAGAAGAACTGGAGAATCCCTTGAATGTTCACAGATGGAGAAAATTAGAGGTGATGTGTCAGCAGGTCAAGTTCCTGAAGCCTATATTGCCAAATCAGTGAGACAGCATAAAGCCTATTTCGTTTACTGTTATGCAAATTATGTGGAGGGCCAGGCAGACTGAAATTTCCATAGTGCCAGTGGAATGGTTAACTGCTGAATGGTTTCCTTGCACAATGCAATCAGTGTTATTTTTGTGTCACTTTCTCAATGAAAAATTGCAGAGGGATTTGTAAGGAGCCAGTCAAATGCTAAAGGGAATAAGAATGCATAAGGCGAATTTAGAAGGGGGTGATTCCTTAACGTGGATGATGAGAAAGAGGATGATAGGGGAAAGATACAAACCTACCCTTGCCAGTTAGGGAGATGTATATGGGAAGAAAGCCGGAATTAGAAAGGTTCATAGAACGGGTAGACTGGGGAGTAGACAGACATGAAGTCAGAAGGTAAATTACATCTGTGAGAAACGGAAGAGGCTTCCACATAAACAGTGGTGGCCTCCCAAAGATAGCCATTCCAGGTAATGTGAGTTCAACTGTTATGTAAGCAGCAAATCTAAATTTTCACACTATTTGAACCTGTCAAATAAAGGGGAAAAATAAAAAATCTGTCAAGCACAGACCAAATATATGAACATCAATTGGGATCACTGGATATTTTTGAAGTCGGAGCTAGCTGAGATTTCTCTGTTGCATGGATCTCTGATCTGATGCCAGCCTGGGTTGCTTAGCTGCTCTAATAATGAGTGGCAACATGCTAGTCTGTACAGAAGCAGAGCTGAATATTTTGTCTGTGCTTACTAGCTTGATAGTTACTGTCTGATCTTTCCATGCTGAGCTTAAAGCTGAATGGTGTGGTTAGCTTTTCTTGTGCAAGGGAGATGAAACGCAGGATGCTGAACTAGGTTAAAGACATGTAGGTACAATCTCCAGCAGCACCTTGTAACAAAGGAAAATCAGGTCAGTCAAAACATCCAGTGCTGGGAAAATGAATGTATGAAGAGACTGATAATGGGAAATGATGTCTTTCCATCCTACGTCACTGGTTTGTATTTGGAACACAGAAAGGCCAGCAGATGGCAAGATCCATATGAAATAATCCTGACGTGGTTTTGGTTCAATTCCTAAAGAACAAACACCCTCATATCATTACAATTGTTACAAATTGACACCATGTTTGGGCAATGCTATAAAAAAATCAAGGTCTGAGTGGGTCGCGGGAACTCAACTACTTTTTAGCCTCGTTTCTCAGGAAATGATGTTGTGTTGTGAGTGCTGCATGTGTATCTGTGTTAGTGTCCCAGTTACACTTCAATTGATTAGTCAATTTAGATAAAATCAGACAAAAGATTGAGCCATGAGATACCAAGTTCCTTATAAACTCAAGCAAATATACAGAGAGCAGGACTTTATCGGAGCCTTTACTGCAGTGTGAGTTTAATCCTTATGAGACACCACATGAGAGAGGAAAAACCACATGGGAGAGAGGTGTTGTGAAACCCCAAGTGGGGAAAAGCTTCAGTCAGAGTTTGCCCTTCATTAAAGGATCCAACAAGAAGATAAAAAGTGGTGGGAAAATGAGCTTTGCTGGCTGCTCCTCACAGAATTATTTGTTTGCTCATTAAAGCTTCCTCCAGATGCAATCTCTGACAAAAGAATGAAAAAGGAAGGAGAGACAGACATCTACTAGCTCCTGGTCTTTACAGGCTATGTAGATAGAGGGCAGCAGTATAGTGCCTACACTCTGTCACCTCTTTAAGCACTTCCATTGAAGAACGAGATTCCACATGTATGGAGACTTTAAAGCCTCATAATAATTTATCAATGTAATGTACCCCTATAATTTGTTCCTCTTAACTTCTCGACCTGTTTCAAGACTATTGCAGTTAGTCTTTTCTTTTGTTCAAGAGAAAAATCTTCCTCTCCTTAAAACTCAATTGGCACTCTGAAGTTTTTAAAACAGTAGGAATTACTTGCACTGCTCTTCATTTGTCAGTGGACAGTTTCAGTTTCTGCTAAAAATGATATACTAGCCTCCTTTTCCTTCCCTGCCACGTGGTTCTACCGATCTTTGTTGGTTTGGGGGTTAAGCTCTGATGGACTCCTTTTTATATTACTTGTTTTGAGGACAATTCATAAGGGTAATAGTGTTAAACATGAGCATGCTCCAACTGATCTTCAAGACGCAGAGATTCCAGTTGCAGGACTGCTTGTGTACATGCCATTTAAAAAAGCCCCAACACTACCCCCCCTTTATATTTGTCACTTTTGAACACTTAAATATTATAGATTTCATTTGCAAGCAAGAAACACTAACTTCTTATAATGTATAATTTTTGAGACTGCTTTGCTCTTGTCTAGGCCAGTGACCCAAGTACCTATGAGCTGATTCAGAAAATACAAAGACTACAGAAGCAGCTTATCAGCAAGACAGGTGAAGTGATAGAGAAAGAATTGCTCCTTCAGGTACTACAGCATCATTATTTTATTGTATCTTATTGACTTATTTGACTTACCCTGCATTCTCTGTCTACTCAGATGTGCTTGCTGAATGTTATATTCATGTTATATGCATGACTTTGAATTTCTTTTGCATGCCCCTTAGATAGCTTTAGATGGCAGCACTGACTCACTGAAAGAGAACAAATAGCATCTGATTAGTTGATTTTTATATTCTGGTTACTGATACCTGGACAACTCTGGAAAATAAAATTAAAGGTTTGCTTTAGTTTATTCATGTCATAGATTAAGCTTCAAGTCAGTGTTAGACTTTTGGAAAGGCTTTTTTGTCCTTTTAAACATGCCTGTTATGACCAGGACATGAAGGAAAATCCTTGCTTGATTCCATTTGTGCTTAGCTTGGCTTTTGGCAGAAAGAATCCTACACAGTTTGCGTGATTTTGATATGTTGCTGTCTGAACGATATTTGACTTCAAAGTCTTTGTGCCGAACTTTGCCAAAAAATAATTTTTGTAATAGCTTATCTTTTTTTAACTGTATCAGATGTCCCTTAACCCCAGTGATACCAGTAAGATTTATGTTGTAGAATCAAGGAGATACTATATTCCTGTAGTACAAACATTGTCTCAAATATAACAAAAAAGGACTGTCTCTGGGCTTCAACCATAGGTGTAAAACTGGGAAATATTTCTCCCTCTTTTTGGTGACTGTAGGGATAGCTACAGTTTGCCAGTCTAGGTATGATTTTAACATCTTGGTCTTAAATACTCTAACAGTCTTGATGCCTATGTGGGGTATCACTCAACGGAGAGTGGAATGTGACCTGAATCTCCTTCTGTCTTAAGAAGCCCAGCAGATGTTATCAAGGCAGGATTTGTCTCTTTCTATTGTTTTGTAGGAAAAAATAGATCTGCAATTTCATTTGAAGGTAATGTATGGTATATTATGCCTTTGCTTGGAAAAATGTAATTTTTGTTGCATAGCACTGAAATGCTGTCAGTGAAATAGTTTGTTAGCTTAAACAAAATGTAGCAGAAATAGTTTCAAATTTACTGTGCTTTACCCATGCACAAACCCAATTCTGTTAGATTTTTACATAGTCTCTATTGTGTACCTTGCCTTATCCTTAGAGTGCTCCCATTTAGCTACTATCTTTATTTAGAAGTGAAGAACTGAGATACAGAGGCATTAAGTTGCCTGCCCAAGAAAATCTTTGAAATGATAGGTATTTGAGCTTACTTTACTATACTAGCCATTGGCACAATCTTTCTGTCTATGCAGCAGTCCTTCTATGGCAACTCTTTTTTTTTTTAGATTTTCCTAGATTTAAGTCAGAGTTTGGCTATATAAAAAAATAATTATTATGCCTAGAATTGTTAATGAGAACCTTTGAGTCCTTAATTCAGGCACTGATATCTGTGCAACAATGCTGAACTTAAGGTCTCGCTCAGAGAGACTGATAGTAAAGAAAAGGCCAAAAATACCATGCTCCACATTCTGTTCAGGGCTTTACCATCAACATTTCTGAGCTCTTTTCTGTTTAACCACAGTGTTTCTGAGTCCTTCACAATGACTGAAATGGGGCTCTTTCATAGCAGGGCGTGGGTAAGGAGAGGTAACCAGAGACGGAGGACATCCCCCAGCTCATTTCCTCAAAGGGTATGTCCTACTGGATAGGTCATTGGCATAGGGCTTGCATGTTAAGTGTACTAGCTGAGCTGCTTCTGCTAAGTGTCTGGATAATCTTGTACAAGTAATTTTATTATTCTTTGGACTTGTTTTCCTTGGCATGACGATAATGTCTGTTTTGTAAAGTGATACTCTGATACTCACTGAAGCAAAATGTTGGCTAATAACTTATGAAACTGATGCTGTCATGTTCCAAACTTCTCTGGTGAAAAAGCAGGCCTGAGGAGCACCTCCAGCAGAAGGAAAGTAATGGAGAGCAGTAATATTAACTTTCCAGAGGGAGTTGAGCTGTATGCACCAGGATGATTGCTTCACCAGATCCCCTTCTGGGCA
Source organism: Astur gentilis (assembly GCF_929443795.1). Lineage (NCBI taxonomy): Eukaryota > Metazoa > Chordata > Aves > Accipitriformes > Accipitridae > Astur > Astur gentilis. Next base: position 30,676,907 of record NC_064888.1, read on the forward strand.
GTGTATCCTTATTTGATAGAGAATGTAGGGTTTGATCATGACTGAAATTTAGAATTATGGGAAACAGCAGAAATTTAGTTTCCATTTCTGGAATTTTAAATTTTTTTTCCCTCAATATAATTTGTCTTGCTTAGTGAGTTTTGCTGTCTGATCAATATAACAGCCAGTGTATAAGGCATTGCTCCCCCATAAGGCCTAATCATTCCTTTAAATCCTGGTAAACCCCTCATGCTTAAAGGCATTCTTTTTTTTTCATGGGTCTCTGCTGGAAGTCAGCTCAGTTCAGTTTAGTCTCCACTCATTTGCAGGAGTGGGAGAATTGCTGATGACTTGGCCTGTGCCTAGTTGGCGTAACATCCCCTGTATTCAGAGTTAGAGACTGCAGGAGCTGAGGGATACGAACCTACTAGGTCAGATAACTGCTTTGCCCATGTTGTATTTGCTCGCATAAGTGACACCTCTGCACTCCCAGTTGTCTTCATCTACATCTTGCCCTGTGACAAGGGCATAGCCATTGAATGTATCTGCTTTGAACTGACCTTAATCTCTTGCTTCCCATACATAACTGTTTTAACGTATATTTGTTGAAGGCGAAGCTTGTGAGTGTCTGTGTCTATGATTTCTGTGTGTGCATATTATATAACTTAAATGCCCTCACATCGAAGTGTAGTATTGAAATGGAGTGCAAAAAAAAAAATGTGGATTGAATATTGAGTATTAAAACACCTTTGGAATTTAGAAGTAACCCACGTCTGGAAATGGTTGAGCCCAGTGTCAGCAACCTGCAGTTTGATTTGTAGGGTATTCATCTTGCTGCATCCTCATGAAGAGCCATAATGTTTGTATAAGGAAAAAATAATTCCATTTGTATTATATGCACTGTAGTTCTGTCTTCTGACTGTTACTTTTTTTTTTTTTTTTTTTGTAAATGGTCTTTTAAATAAAAGCTGGTTTATGCAGGGAACAATGTTTCAGGATGAGCTGGATAAATAAACAGAAATTTTTGCTAAGTAAGGATCACAGTATATAGATTAATGTAGAAAAGCATTTGCTTACCTTACCCGCTCCTGATGTGTATTTGATCATATCCTTTTTGTTAGCTTTTTCACTATTTTCCACCTGTTAGTTCTTTAAAAATGATGCAGCTGTAAAAGCATGCTACAATCCATGCTATGTGATTAAAGAAAGATACACTACGTTTCAATCAGAAAATGTTGATTGCTGACAGTACAGGAAGAACCCAGCTTGACTCTAAAATCCCATACAAAAATATCGCTTAACCTGTCAGCAGGGCACATTTTTTGTATCAGACATTTACTGAGAGGTATTGAATATGCAACATGATGAATGTTGTTTTTCTTGGAAAGACTTTTCAGGGTTGAATGCTTAATAAAGGTGTAGAATGATGTCCCATGTTATAGAAATTATTAAACTTTTTTCTTGTTTCTGATTTATCTATGACCTGTAGCCACAGCATCTTGGTTTATAACCTATCAGCTCTCATACACCAAATAAGTGTGGAAATCCTGAGACTTTGAAGAGTAGCTGCAAAGCAGGCGGTCATACTTTCTCCTTTAACTCGGACATTCTCACAGTTGTGAGCTGCTGTGCTGATGAAAAATGCTGTCTTAAAAATCAGATCCAAAAACTGAGGTCTTGAATACTTATGGTCAATAAAAATCCAATGGCATTTTTGCCAAACATAGGAAATGTTACTTCAGGGTTAGCCAACTTCCATGTTTGAGTCTTTACCTTCCTTCTGAATTTGTGCAGTTAAAAGGTACAGCATTTTTGGTTCTTTTCTAAACCATTGAGTAATACTGGCAGGGCTTTGTGGAGAAATACGTTGTGTGTTAAACAAGGACTTTCAATGATGGGTGAAGGTCTTTGTGAACACATGTGGTATGAACAAAATGTGTTGTATGGCCATAAGGTATAATTATTAAAAAACAGAAGGCTTTGCTGAACAACTCCTGACTGCAAAAAACCTACTCGTTCACTTTGCATGTAAGGCAAATCCCTCACGTGACTGAAGCTCTACTGCATACTGAACAGTGGTGTGGTAAACTCACAATGTAATGTATTACCTTGTTAGGATTATGATTAGTGTGGTTTAGGAACTCATGCCATTAAAAGTGAATTATGCACTGCTTTATTTGTTTCAAATTTAGTTCTTTCTCTTCAGAGTGAACTCCTCTAATTTGATTTTATGTCTGACTGAGTGGAATTTTATTCAGCTGCACATCTTGGAATGGATAACAGTGGGAAGATTCACATTATATGTCATTTACCTCTGTTGTCAGTCATCTCAGAAGATTGTTCATAAATGTAAAAGAGATGTGCAACCAAGACTATTTGTGGAGGGAGGCAAAGGCAAATGTGTGTCATTTAAGCCTTGCATGTAGTAGTGAAAGTATTGTTTTTCTGTACATATATATTTTTAATCACTATTGTTTTAAGTTGTCAACAATCAAAGACCAGGACTGGGCAGTCAGGATGTGATGCTTCCAGACTGTTAGCATCTTGAGCTCATAGTTTCAAAGAGTGCAAGGGCAAAAGGCATGATTAGCTCATATATCTGACTCAGACATTACAGCCAGATAACACCCACATGTCCTTGTGTTGAGCCAAGTTTTGAGCTAAGTTTCAATCCCCCCAAAGAACTGACAGTCCCACTGACAGAGAGTAGGAGGAGTAGAGGGGATGCTGCTGTCTCCAGTATAAATCAGCAGAGTTTCATTTCAGGTATTGTAAGATACAGGGAGGAGAGAGCAGAAGAGACTTTCTGTGTGACCTTGGGCCGCTTACTTAGCTTTTGCATGCCTCACATCAAGTAAAAAGGGTATAAAATAATTTCCACTCTTATAGCGGTATGTGAATGAATATATTGGAGACATGACTCAATTCAGTAGTAACGATAGCTAGCTAAACACTCAAAATAGGCAGATGTTTTATTTCATTTGTACTAACTTGGTAGTAGAGCTATTCTATCCCATTTGAGGTGCTTGTTGCTATAGTGTCGGAACATATACATAACCGTCTTTGTTTCTCAGAGCTGGTATGATAGTTTCATAAAGAAATCTGCTTTAGAACAGTGTGTTACCATGTGGGTTTATGCAGGCTGGCAGCTACTGAAATCAAAGTTTCCTCCCAACTAATGGAGGAGCTTTGGGATTTGCTTCCATGTATACAAAAAATTTCTGCTCATTCATTATCTAAAATACTATTTTTTCAATCTTGCATCACTTTTTTTCAGCCCAGGCTATGAGAGCCTAGTTCTTCTGAAAATCATTTCTTTCCCTAGCTTGGCAGTTTCATGAAGCATGCTTCTGCTAGGTTCTTCATTGCTTTTGCAGTGCTCGTGTAGCTTCCATTATACAGCATGTAATATAGAAAAGTGTGCTCAAATGTAGAGTAAGAGATTTTCTCATCAACCAGTCTGCTAGGGAAAATAGGAGAATACTCTCCTATTACCTGCCTTTATTTTGGTATTCTTAAGGCCCAGTTCAGTTTTATTTTAGGTATTATCTGCACCTGTTCAAAATGGCTGAGATTTACTTTACCCTCTCAAATTTAGCATTTATATATTTTCAGTGCTGAGTATAGATTCTGCTTGGATTTGAGAGTATAACCTACTTATATGTTACATGTAGAGTAGGTAGTCTGAGCTGGGGATTTTTTTGGCAGAATTGTCTATTTTCATAAAAATAACTGCAATTCGCGTCAGGAAACTAATGACTGTAGAATCCCTAAGAGTGTCTTTTGACCTGCCCATTATTGTTTCTCTGTCATCTTGCCTTTAGAGAGATTTTAGCAGAGGTAGTTTGGGAGAGTGCTTTGTACGCACTGAAACTTACAGGTGAACTTCAAAATCCACTGCCAAAATACAATCCTTTCTTTGCTGCTCCTTTATCATTTATATATAAAGTCAGCCTTTTGAAGGGATTTTTCCATCTGAAAATGAAAAGGGAAATTTTCTTTTTGGTTTTTTTATACTTTACTAGGACTTGGCTCTTTTCTCTCTCTATTTCCTGGAGGATTTGACTTCCTCTGGAAGCACTGGATTAATGCCCTATCTTGCGGCTGAAGCTAGTGGCTCTCTCAGCCCTCAATTAAAGGGTTGAGTATATTGAGCTTTAGGCCTTTTCTGTGCTTAAAAGTACCATTCCTACTGGCAAAAAAAGTCACTTTTCTGATTTAGCTTATACCAGCTCTTGAATGGCAGAAGACTTTCTTGCCAGTATAATTGCATCTAATTGCATAGCCAGTAGCTGGCATAGCCATATCAGCACAAAGAAATTGCACCACTGACTGAGAAAGCTAAGCTGGCAAAACTTCTAACCATTGATCAAATGGTTCCTGACATGGAAAAAAAAAAAGGCAGAAAAATGCTTTCCTGTCCTTATAAAAACCTAAGGGTTGTTATGTATCTTAAGTAAGAGGAGAGAAAGAAAACAGTACATGGTGGAGTGTGGTTTTTGAGTTTATGACTCCAGTTCTAAGTTGGTGGCCAGAATTTCAAGGGATTTATATTGGAATATAGAAATGAGAAATACAGTAAGGGCTCAGGCCTAACATTTACTTTTTGGCTTTCAGCTGGGTATGAATCATAAAGAAAAAGTTTACTTCCCCAGTGCCATGCGGAATTAGGCACTGGTGTGTTAAAGGCACACTGTAAGAATTGCCTTGATTTAGAAATGAAAAAATAACGTATTCCCATGAACTCTGGCTGTAACCCAGTTCTAACTAGGATGAACAGAAAATATCTAATTATCAGCACAATATTTTGATGCACAACAGTCTACTGAGTTAGTGCCTTGAGTCTGATTTGAACTGGAGTCTCCAATGCAGTATGAAGTGACATATGGAGGTACTTAATGCATTGAGACATCCTTCAGAACTACTTTCTCAGGTTCTTTCCTTCTTGTGCTGTCCTTTTATTTTCCTTTTGTTGTGCTTGAAATGTTCATTGCTGAACTAGGGCTTTGATTGGGGATTTTAACTTTGGCTGTAAGTGGAAATGTTCTGTGTTTTAGTATTGGTGTTAAGTTGAAGGATTAGTGTCTTTTAGTGATTCTATGCCTGGCATGGTGATTTCTCCATACAATTAGAATTTCTCTAGTGTCTTTTGTTCTGACACTGATAGATTTTTTTTTCCAGTTAATTTAATTATTATTTTTTTGTAACACTGATTGTGTATCCAGTAGGGTTCTGTGAGTACTGTAGAACCACTCACAATGAGCAAATTGTAGGATCGTTGTGTTAATTCTCAGTGCAGTTTACCTGGGCTTATATGCAATCCTGTGATGATATAATAAGTAATCAAATCTCATAAACAGAAAAGATAGGAGTCACCTGTATGAAGGTCTATTGAGGGCCTACATATCTACCTGAAACTTTTCTATAAACCTTAAGAATTCAACAGGGATTTGAGCAGTGTTCAGTTCTGGACCTAGCTCTCCTCAGAAAGGAGTTGATTTCTATTTCTGCATATTTTGAATACGCTTCTTGGCGCATTAGTTTATTTTAGCCCTTCTAATCTCAGTCCATCTAGAATTAGAAGTTGTTCTATGCTATAGAAATTTACAGCATGATAAACTGCTCTTAAAAACACACTGGCATTTACATTCTTTCCCTCCTCCCACATATGCTGCAATTCAAATGGAAGAGAATAAAGTCTTCCCAGGAAAATAGCCTTTTTGGGTTTTTTTGTTTAGGATATGTTTGTTTAAGGAGGGTTTTGAAAAATCAGCTAGGAAAGGTCCCGATCACTTTAATGTCATCAGGTGAAGATAATTGGCTGCTCTTTAGACTAAGAAAATAATGTTCCAATAAAAAGAGTGCAAATGTTTCTGGCACTTGGAAATGGGAAGCAAAGCAGATTACTTAGCGATCAAACAAAACATTTTTGGTGAAGAATTTTCTTAGAGGAAGAGTTTAATTTTTACTGAATCTTTGCGTAACTACATTGCCCTCATAAACAAAACAATTTCCCATAATAAATGGTTTAGGACAGAAGCAAGGTGCAAATTGATTTGAGAAATTAGAAGAAAACACATCAAAATAACTTCTGGGGATCTGCACCATTTTTAGCTGCTCTAATGGTGTTCTAGTCAGAAATATTCAGATGCCATTTACAAAGATGTTGCAGGTGGAGTAAAAATCTTTTGGGGTTTAGAGGTAGCAAATGTACCTGAACGCGTAATCTGGTTTTATAGGTTTTTTTAGGAGAATTGATATATTTACTTGAGTTTGAGCTTGAAAGAGAACTCTAGTAGGTCATCAGATGCCATCCCTCCACATCATGCAAGATTGATTTAATTACACAAATACTATCCTTGATAGATGAATGTCAAGTATATGTTTGTTTCCTGCATTCTAATACATGTACTCCTAGTCCATGAATTTTAGCATGCATGAAGAAATTGTTGGCTTGAAGTATACTGTGGTTTATGGTTGTGACTTTTCTCCTCCACTTCTAACCTACTGTTGTAGTCTAGCCCTGGTGTTTCTGAAAAGCAAGGAGCAGATGTATTGGCTTACTCAGCATGGTGGTCCTGGAAGCTTGGGAGACTGAGTTTCATTTCTGTGTATCTTCAAGGAGTTTTAGTGAACTTTGGCAATTCGTGTAGCAACTCTTTGTGTTCAGACCTCTTGTAGAATGAGAAGAGGATCACTGCCCTGGCTGGAAGCCGTATTTTAGCGTAAGTACATTAAGATTTAACAGCATTCAGATACTGAAAGGAGGAGGCCCTATAAGTACCCAAGGTACATCACTGTTACCTGTAATCTGCATCAGAAAAGCAGAAACAGTGATGACCAAAGTATTTTATTCAAATGCGTTACATCTGGTTTGAACCCAGAAATCCTGAGCATGGATACCTTGTGTCATTAGACTTAAAATATTTTGTAAAACGACCCATTCCTAAAGTTCTTACGCAGTCAAAATTGCCATAAGCTTCAGTGATAGTTTGCTAGAATAAAGCTTGAGTAAAAAGTTCAGGAACTGTTCCAGTAAATAACAAATTACTGAAAACAAACTTGTTTACTCCTCATTCCTGTATTCAGCATGTATTTGGGAAGGAAATAAATCTGCTGCACACCCCAGGGTAAAGTATATTAATCAACCAGTTATCTTGTTAAGGGAAAGTAAATGACTTGCTGTGCTGACTGAATACATTGCAATGCACAAACTTTGCAGTGCTGTTAGCAATCCGATACTGACTGTCAGCCATCCAGAAGCTGCTAGAGAAGTTAAAATACTGGACGAGTGCAACAGCAGTGTAGCAATACATTCACAAGCCAATATTATATAGTGTGGCCCAGAGCCAGCTGCAAATCTTTATTATTCAGGTGTACCCTTTGGCAGGTGTTCTTCCACTGAGGCAAGGGTGTTCTGCTCTTCCCCCAGCAGCAAGATATGGACAACCTACAGCATCCCATTCAGTGATGGATTATTGTTTTGTATGATAGTTGCAACAACAACAACAACAAAACCCAACAACAACAAAAAAAGACATTCCACAGGGACAGACTAGATTTTTATCTATTTCATATCACTTACTTTCATTCTTATAAGAGTGTGAATGGTGCTGCTGTTGAGAAAACACATGCAGAAAGATGCAGCAGCGCTAAGGCTGTTTAGGGGCAGTTAGAGGCAGGCAGGCAGAGTCACTGCGTTGTGGGGGTTTTTTTGTTTTTGTTTTTTTTAAAGTAGCTTAAAATTGGACACATGAGGACACAAGCAGGTGTAGAAAGAACCCTGTTCCTCCATTCTTCACTTTGAGACAGCCAGACATGAGCTGCTGAGTGCACAGGAGCCATGAACCCCATGTGGGGAAACGCTCTGCCAAATAGGGTGCATCAGTCAGCCAGTTGCCCTACATCCTCTAGGCTCAGAGCTCAAGTCTTCCCATGCCTGTCTTAGTAGCTATAGCTGTAATCTTAAACAGGCCATGGCACGCTAGGGCACAGCAGTTGTCTTTACATGAACATTAGGATTTGCTCTCTTTCCCCTTCCTTTAGTCCTGTTTCTGTTTCTTTGAATTTTAAGAAGCAGGCAAGGGGAGCTGAAACAGAACTCCTCGAAGGCTAGCAGAGGGTCAGCTCTCATTACAGTGAGTCTGAAGGAAGCCATATATTAAAACATTCATGATTTCAGAATTGCTGTGTGTGTTTCTTAGATGTACTGTTATTTCTTAATAGGTTCCAAAGTGTAACAGGAGACCACTCTTTCTTCCCTGGGGTACTTGGCATATGCAGGGAAACTCTGCTATCCTGTCAGAAAGATGTATGTAGGCTTTACTGCCTTGTTAGACAAGTATTTGTAGGTTTAAGTGGTGGTTTGACTTTGAGACAGCTGTTCAGAGGTAGCAATTCCAGAACACCAAAGGACTTGAAGCTAAGTGCTCTCATCTTTCAGGGAAATCTAAGGATCTAAGTCAAGCAGGTGATTAAAGAGATGTGGGTGTCTAACTCACAGATAGGTATTTCTAGAAGCAGCTCTGCAGTTTCTCTGACCCTTTAAGGTCATCTGTCAGATCAGTCAGAAGTGAGAGCAGAACATGGGTATGCTGGGAATCCCCATCCCAAGCCTCCACCTGCAGGAACAGCTAACCATTAACAGCAGACTTGTGATAATTCTCATTTGATTCATCTGATATTTTAAAAATCTAAATGGCTATTGAATAGCTAAAATACATGCTCTTACACTGACTTTAAAATAGAGGTTTTGAGTCAAATAGTCTACATTTGAAGAAGAGACTTTTTTTTTCTTGAAACCCTCTATATATAATTATTAGCCAGTAAAAGGTTCTCCATTGTTTGCTTTGTAGACTTACTCACTTAGAATATTTAGATTCCTTGTTGATAAGATTTGTATCAACCTCTGAATCTCCTCCAGGACACTTTAAGACAAGCTGCTTCTATAATGTGAAACAAAGGTTTGTTTAGAACTCTCTTCAGCCCAACTGTCAAGCTGCAGGCACTGTGGAAATAGCTGGAATATTTACATCAATCCATGCTGTGTCAAGGGTAATTCTCAGCTTCAAGGAACAGCTCACTTTTATTTTGTGTGTATATATGTGTATGTGTGTTCCTGTTCACACATATGGAAGAACAGGGGATAATTAATCTTCTGCAATGTAAAGTATAAACATTATGATTAAATGAGCTACACTGATTAATAATTTTATAAACTCTTGTGTAATGTAAATAGTAAAAAGGGAGTTGCAGCTGTTGTTTCAGCAAAAGGCATCCATGCCATTTTCTTCTGATAGATTCTTATCCTTGTGTCTCAGAGTTCAGAAGTTGAAAGGAGAGGAGGATATGTAACCTATTTGTTTGTCCATTGGACGCCCCCCCCCCCCCCTCCAGTTTTCCCACACGCTTTCTGAGAAAGATACAATGATACCAGTACCTAACAATAATAATACAAATAATAATGTTGCAATTGCACTTTAGCTGGAAATGTTTGTACTTTTGTTGTTCCTGGAAGATGGTAATAATGCAGCATTCAGCCCTTACTGTTAAAAAAAAAGAGTCAAGGGTGAAGACCTTAGAAGATGCTCCAAGGTGTTTCTTCCTCTCATTAAGCTGCTTGGAAAATGCCAGTCAATTTGGTGCAGTCTGCTCTGTGCCAAAGGAAACAGATTTGCTCTTGAGAAGCGTTATTATCAACTGGAGGGATAAGTCATAAAACGGGTTTAATTTAACTCCACCTAGAGTGGTGCAGATTTCACCAAAGATGGGGTGATAATCCCAGCCTTTCCTTCAAACTGGTAGCAGCATTTTAACTAGAAAACCCAAAGCATCTCATGTGGTGTTAGTGTTGCCACATTGCAAAAGGGCTTTAGTGCCCTCTTTCAAACCTGAATTAATTTACCCAATAAAAACCCTCACATTGGACAGTTAAAGGAGGATCTAGATGATGATGAAAATACAAACTGTTCTAGGGAACTGCGTGCTTGCAAAGGTGTTTGCTGATGGATGTGGAATAGACAAGGAAGAGCAGGAGCTTTTGAAAAGTGTTTATCGAGAAAGTTTATACTGCACATTTCTCCCAGTGCTGGAGGCAACTTTCTTCTATTGTTATAAAATTCATGAAGGTTACCATATGCTAATTTTTTCTACACCTCATAAAACTTTTAATCATAGATGTCCTGAGCCAGCAGCTACTGCGTTAGGTATACACATACACACAAATAAACATGCAGCTTATATGGGTAAAATGACGATGACTAGATGTGTATGTCCACGTATGTATTTAATCCGATTTCAGTGTCCTGTTTAACACTTTTGAAGAGGAATCACAACCCCTTAAGGATGCTCTGCTGCTGTATGGCATCATAAACAAAATGGCTCTGGAGTTCAGCATAGTGCTGACATTTTGGTTATAATGCCAATAAACAAGGAACCCCCTGTGGCACATTGACGGACTTGTTTTCCTCACCAAAGCCATGAGGAACTGTAGCGTGCTTACAGAGTTACTGTGTTGCTTTTTCCACCTTACCAATTAAAATAAGGATTTTTAGCTAGGTTAAACTTTTTGGGGTTTGCCACCATATACTACATTGCACACTTTTGCTCTACCTCTTTGTTTTGCAGGTTTTTTTTCTTTAGCTCAATTGCTGGAGACAGGAGCTAACATAAATGAAATTTACTCTGAGTCAAAGGCTTTGGGATTTTTTTTTTGTGTTTTTTTTTTTTTTTTTTTTTTTTTTTTTTTAATAATTTGTGTGATTGAAAGCTTTTGGTGCACAATAGGATTTTTGCAGGACTGGTGGAGAAGGCTGTTGGTGTGCTACTATGCCAGGTAAATTTGTTGAATTATCTACTTGGAAAGACAAGCTGATAAAAATGAGGAAGCTGGGACTTCATGCCCTATTTCTGCTGTGAATACATCTTCATTAAATGTACAGTCATCCATCGTCTCTGGCTCAGAATGATACCCTGGGCTAACTAACAAGATGGGTTATTTCAGGAGTTTTCTGGTGTCATGGTGAGGGAGAAGATGACATAAAATGAAGTCACATCTTTAGAGCTAATACCAGGTGCATTTGTCTATCCCAGGTGTCTGCCTCCCAGTCCTTGTCAAAGCAGTGAAATGCTTTGGTGTCACTTTGGGAATGTGTCTGATGGTGCTGATGGTACCTCTGGCAGGGAAAACATGAGCAAATTGGGCTGTGCTGGTCAGCAGCAATACCTTCTTTTGAAGTAGGATTGTGCTTGCAAAAGTGATTCTTCTTGCTGTAAACCAAGCCAACTCATGACCACCGGCTCCTGAAGAATCAGTTGAAATTTGCCAAACACCAGTCAGTTCTCTGCAGAAGAAAGTTTTTTTTTCCCAATTTGCTGTAGAGCAAGCAGGCCAGGAGAGCTCTGGATTCTGGCTGAGACAGCAGCTAGTTAAACTTAGGGGAAAGCACCACTCACCTCCCCACCCTCCCTCTCCCAGTTAATGGTTGAGAGACTTAGGGATGCAGAAACTTATTGTCATGGCCGAGCCTAAAGGTAGATCTGTGGGCTCCTTGGAGCTCCCCTGGAAAACAAATCTAAGACAGGAAGGGCTGTTCTAAAACTAATGTGGAGTTCTATTTACACAATTTTTACAGCAGGTAGTCACAGAGGTGCTGAAATTCTCTTTGGAATGCCTGAAATGTGACTGTAACCCTCAATCTTAGTCTCCCAGTGTGCCCTGCGTGCACAAAATGAATGTGCCCTCATCTCTCCACCATTGGCTTGGCTTTGGTTATGTCATAAACCAATGAAGCTGGTTGATGTTATGGGCTCAGTCCTATAGTCAAACACCTGCTGAATTCCATGGGAATTTTGCTATGGGAAGGATCACATAAAAAGCTTTGTTACTGGTCTAGACCTGGTCTGAAGACATGTACATTACTCTTAACGGTGAAGGCTTAACAGCATGGAGTTAGAGAGATCTGATGGATCTTCCTTCACCTCCTCAAGAAGAAGGGTAGTGCCTTGCAGCATGTTTGTGACTTTAAGTTCTTTTGATCTCAAGAACACATAACTTGCAAGATGTATGTTGTGATTGCAGCCTGGCACAAGGGCAGAGGGGAGTTTTGAGGGAAGGCAGTTTGGGACAAGCCAAAGAAACCCATCTTACACATGCTATAATGGATTGACTTATTCCTGCACAATGGGTGTAAGATTTCAGGTAGCTTTTTCTGCAACGTCATCTGTGCAGCTGCCAATAGAAATAAATGTTTACTGACTTCTGCTTTGGGCAAAATAGTGTTAACTGACTTCCAATAGGCACCAAACAGATCAGCTTACTCTCTTGTTTTTAAATTACTGCTACACCGCTGATCATCACTGCTGACTTAGGATTTTCTTGTCAGTGTCAAGATACCTTCTCTCCATCTGGCCCCACTGTTCTCAGACATTTTAGGGAATGCACATGCATTTTACTTGTTTCCAAAACAATAAAGCAACATAGATCCATCTTCTGGTGGTATTAATTTACGCACTACAGCTGAAAGCTACTTTGAATACAACTCACACATCAGACAACCCTACAGGTCTTTCTACATGTTCTATGCTGTATCTGATAGTTGGCTATTTATAAGATATCTGCATGTGATGCACATTGCACAGCTTGTCTGTTCTTTGAATATAGCTAGAATATAGTAGAAGCCAAAATTTTTCTTTCTTAATTTGTGCTGATTTTTTTTCCTGGGCATTCCTGATTTCTTAATGTGTAGCAATAAAAGTACCTGCTGTAAGCAATGCATTTTTTGGTGGTATTATCACATGAACCTTGTGACTGACTTAGATATACTCTGGTGGTTGCTGTTTTAAAATTAATTGAAATGAATTGATTTTATTTTTTTTTGTTGCATCCTGGAGTAAAATGTCAGAAATTATAGAAATGCCAACCTGTGAATACAAACTTCTGCTGATGAGGAAAGAAGTATCCAGGTTTTTCTTTTAACGTTTTGCTGACATATGGTGCTTTTAACACAGTGACAAATTAATTGACTGGATGTAAAAGAGATGGACAGCGCTTAGCAAGGAAGGACAGGATGTGCATTATAAGACAGCTGGTTCTGCCTCTGTTGGATTATGGAGACAATATACATTGGACAGCTAACGAGTCTCTGTTGCATAAGATAGATTCTCCTTATAATAGAATTGCACGCTTTGTCTCTAAATGAGGTTATTATACACACCATTGCACAATGTTTGAAGAGCTTGGTTGGCCCTTGTAGAGGGTTAGGAGAGAAATAAATTGGAAAACAATTGCACATAAGACCTTCAATCCATCAACTGCTCCATATTTATCCAAATTACCATTACACTCTTCCAAAATACAAATCTGTGATACATTCAGGGGTGGAATGTTAATACTGACCGGCTAGATTTTGACAAGGCAGATTTTTCTTTTGCTGTTGTTCCTAAGTTGCAGTAAAATCTTGCTTCCTCAGAAGGAAAAGGTGGTAGTAGAAACCACTTGTAGTGACATAACAACTCTCTACTGAGAATGAATTCTCAATTTATTTTTTGCCACTATGCAAACTTCAGTCTGAGTCTCAGGAGGTTTTGATTTTTCCAAAGATAAACTGTGAACAACTTCATTTATAAAGAACTCTTCCTCAGTAATATTCAGATTTTAAGGGCAATGCTTGCAAAAGTAATTTATGATTTGAAGTGCTTCCATTTTGGGTCCCAACTTGTGACCATTATAGCACATGTTTTTCAGGAAATGCTGATTTAAAAATTCCAGACTCCTTATGCTCTTGAAGACTGGACTCCTAGAATTTTACATCTTCAAAATAACAAGCCACTTTTGAAAATCCTTGCTCAACCACTGAGCAAGGCCAAATGTAGCAATTCTAGGTGATGTGATGGCACTGTTTCCCACATCAATGGAAGAATTCTGTGGCAAGAGTTTTGACAGAGCTTATAAAAAAGACAGCAAAAGGGGGTTTTGTCAAAGCCAGTGTAAATAATCATGTGTCTCATCTCCTACTTGGCATTTTTGTCTTCTTCAATTAAATCTTTTGTCTGCTAATCCGACTTCCAGTCAAATAACCCTCCTTTTTAATTTCAGGTCTCCAGGTACTAGACAAGGATGGGATCTTGCTAAATAATGTTAAATAATAATAATCTTCGTCTGACAGGGTAGATACTAAAAATATTGTAATGTGCAAAGCTATGAAGGTGGCTTTGTTCTAGAGCTTTATTCCTCAGACTAAAAACAAGTACATCCTCAAAACACAGTTGAAAGCAGCATTTCAGTACAGAAAGCTGTAAGTGGGTCCATGGTGTAGTTTCTGTTCAGGTGTGGCTATATTGAATTCCCACAAGTATACTGTTCCAACATGAAGGAAGAGGAGACACATGACAAAGAATGACTTGGTGGTAATTGTGCTAGTCATAGTTGTTGCTGTTTATACTTTCTTTCCCTTTCCTAGGGCCCCTGCAGTTAAACTGAAAAGTTTTTATATATATATATATATATACACAAACACACATACATACATATGTGAGTGTGTACATGTGCTTTGCAGGATTTTCTTTGGAAGAAGTTATTCTTTTGTACAGTCCTTCACTGACATTTCTATAGCCTGCTCGCATCCTGTTGGGTGAAGCTATGATCCTTAATGTAAGGAAATGTAGCTCATAAGAAGAAAGATTGCAATAAGCACAGTTACTAGTAATTAATTTTCCACCCCTGGATACTCTTCCAGTGACTGTTTTATATTCTCTGTGGTAGAGCGTGCTCACTGATGACAGTGTTTAAGAGTATTTCATTTGTGGTTCGAAGTAGCTGGATGTTTCTCTTAATGAGCTCTCCTGCTGCTATCACAACAACTTTAAATACCTTATGGCTATTGAGGAAAGACTGACACACAGGCAGATTTGTTTCTGCAAATATCATCCTGATTGAGTTGCATTCTTCAGTGAGGTTGATTTCATCACAGGTTGTGCTGCTGCTATAGTAGTTTTTTAAGAGCTCTTCCTCTTGTCTTTTTCTTAGGAAAAAGAGAAACTGTATGTGGAATTGAAGCATGTCTTGGCCCGGCAGCCTGGGCCTGAAGCCGCAGAACAGTTACAGCTCTACCGGCACACTCTGCGAGAGAAGACTAAACAGCTGAAAGTAAGAGATGTCCTCTGTCTCTGGCTGAGGGGCTGCCAGGATTGCAGAATGTTTTCACCGGTGATCCTGGGGAGCGAGGTTTCAGGAAGATTTTGGATAAACAGTGTGCATGCCTTAGTATATTAGGTCTGGAAAATAAGGTTAATACTGCATCTCCCCAGGGGAGAACCAATAGCAGTAGAAGAACTTTTTTCACATCATGCTAGTTTGTTTCATTAAAATAGAGGAGAAGTCTTATTAGAATATGAGTATGCAGCACAATGCTGTAAATGCTTTTTGTGCATGGGCATACTGGGACACTCAGTTTTTCATTACGCTTATTCTCCTTCCCTTTTCTTGAACTATTAAGATCTTTAATAAGCAAATCAAAGCAATTTAATTTTCTTTTTAAAAAACTAGTGGGAATATATTGAGAATGCAGTCTCAAATTCTTGTTATTTCTCTTGCAATGTGTACATGTATATTAGACTTGCAATTTGTATAGGGATGACAGGAGTAACCTATCCTAACCCCTTGTAACTAGAAGGGAGGCTTTCCTGTTTCTGAAGGAATCTTATGGGAAACTTTGAAAGCATGATATTAAAAAGTGATTGTTTGATAGAATAAGCTGATCTTCCCTTGTTCTTGCCTGCATGAAAGATCTCCCCAGGAGTTCATCTACTTCTACAGCTCCTCTCTTTGTTGAAGTCATCATCTCCTGTTCACTGCATCATAATCACGTCTATACTAACCATGAGGAAAAAAATGCAGGAGCAGATGGGCCCTTAGGAAACAAAGAGGCTGTTATGCAAATCCTAGTCCACGGAGAAGAAAAACAATGTAGAATATGTAAAATAGAAGCCAAAGTTTAGCTAAACTGAATGTGATTTGAAGTTTTCCATATGGTTCCCATTTGTCCTTAATGCAGTCAATTGCTACTGTGTATTTGAGGCACAGTATGCTGTAGTGTACTGGCATGCAAGCCATTTTGTGGTGCCAGGTCGAGCTATTCCCCTTAAAGAAGGAAAACACACTATGCATGCTCCTACTTTCTTTAAGATTTACTGATTCACATGTGAAAGCAGTATTGTATTTACACTGCCTGGTACTACTTTGTCTGTGTGGATTGAATTACTTCACATAACAAAGCGCATCCCTGTGAATAAACCACATTATTATTAAATAAGTCCCTACTTTATTATTTTTTAAGACCTTCACTTTGGATTTTCACCCAGATTTGCGTCCCAGAACATTAAGACCTAATGTATGTATTAATACCATTCCCATAATCCTTGGAGCGTATTTTACATGTTTTGTTAGGGTTAAATGGCATAGCCTTGATTTTGTAAATTGTCCTTAGGTGAGCAGAGGTGATCAAATAAAACATCATGATAGAAGATGAGATGTGGTGGAAAATGGTGATGTCTTATATCATCAAATGTGAAAGGAAAAAGTGCTTGTAAAAGTACTAACTTATGTGTAAGTGAAACTAACATCTCCTGTTTCTGCTTTTTCTTTTGTTTGTTAGGTTTTGTCCTCAGAATTGAATATGTATGAATCGCAGAGCCAGGAATACAAATATGAAATTGAAAGACTTGCCAACGAGCTTCTGAATGTGAAGAAGAAATATCTGGCTCAGAAACGCAAGGAACAACAGGCCAAGTATGGGAAAATAACAGTTTTGTCTACACAACTTTCTGCACAAACTAGGTTTTTTTTAGATCCTGCTTTACCCTTTTGATCAGAATGTAGCCAAATTTGACTGAGGTGATATAATACTGTTGCCTAATTTTCCTGAATGCTATCCTTCATATTACTTCAGTCTGGTCTAGATTTACCATGATCTATGGCCAGGACAAGAACAGCCAGCAGAGAGGTTGCTGGCATGTTCTGCGGTCCAGTTAAATTATTCATACCAATGAGATGGTGCCCAGAGGACACAGATTAGTGTCTGGTCTCTCACATTGAATCATAGATTCATAGCATAGTTTGGGTTGGAAGGCACCTTTAAAGGTCATCTAGTCCACCCCCCCCGCAATGAGCAGGGACATCTTCAACTAGATCAGGTTGCTCAGAGCCCCTTCGAGCTTGACCTTGAATGTTCCCAGGAATGGAGCATCTACTACCTCTCTGGGCAACCTGTTCTAGTGTTTCACTACCCTCATTTTAAAAAATTTCTTCCTTGTATCTAGTCTAAATCTACCTTCTTTTAGTTTAAAAACATTAGCCCTTGCCCTATTGCAACAGACCCTGCTAAAAAGTTTGTCCCCATCTTTCTTATAAGCCCCCTTTAATTACTTGAAAGCTGCTATAAGGTGTCCCTGGAGCCTTCTCTTCTCCAGGCTAAACACCACCAAGTCTCTCAGCCCTTCCTCACAGGAGAGGTGTTCCATCCCTCTGATTATTTTTGTGGACCTCCTCTGGACCTGCTCCAACAGGTCCATGTCTTTCCTGTGCTGTGGACTCCAGAGCTGGACAGAGTACTGCAGGTGGGGTCTCACCAGAGCGGAGCAGAGGGGCAGAATCACCTCCCTCAACCTGCTGGTCACACTTCTTTTGTTGCAGCCCAGGATACAGTTGGCTTTCTGGGTTGCAAGCGCACATTGCCGGCTCATGTCCAGCTTTTTATCTACCAGTACCCCCAAGTCCTTCTTGGCAGGGCTGCTCCCAATTCTGTCATCCCCCAGCCTGTATTGATACCAGGGGTTGCCCTGAC
The DNA here is from genome assembly GCF_929443795.1 of Astur gentilis. NCBI lineage: Eukaryota > Metazoa > Chordata > Aves > Accipitriformes > Accipitridae > Astur > Astur gentilis. The sequence goes on from NC_064888.1 coordinate 30,694,726, forward strand.
CCAGGTGCGGGACCTTGCACTTGGCCTCGTTGAACCTCTTGTTGAACCTCTGTCTTTCCACGCCTTTCCATCCCAGCCTGTCCCTTCCTCACACACTAAAGCCAGCTATTCTCTATGTAGCTGAATATAATTCAAAGCTGCTTGTATCTGTTTCTTCCTTAATCATATTTCAGCCAGCAAACAGTTTTGATGACTGAATTAGCAAAATAGTGATAAACAGTGACTTTTGTCCATCTGCAAATTGCATAATGTTACCTTAAGGTTTGGAATTAGCAACAATTGTGCAGTGCAAATGGCCTTCCTGGAGTTTTAGGATCAATATGTGAGGCTATCGTAATGCCTAATAATCTGTTTCCAGCAACTAAGTATCCTCTTCACAATAGTTTTAATGTTTCCATTTTGCACCCTGGCATCATGTTTCTTTCTGTTCATCAGATGAGAAGAAATTCACTCATGTTTTGCTGTTATATCGTACCTAGAATTAATTCGTGACATAACTATTGACAAAACCCAACTTGTTAGGGGCATAACTGCTTCAAAGTAAAACAAAAATATTTTGCGAGGTGATGGTGACTGAACTTGGGTCTGTTAATCATACACAGTGAATGGAATTTCATGTTGCAGGTCAATTAGTGCTGGACTCATTACACTGTTTATAGGTTCAGGATAGATATCTGCCATTAGTGCAGCTTGTCAGGCTGTTGTTCTTGTGGGCAGGCATGGCTGTAGTCCGATAAGCATGGTATCTTTGTGACATCTGTGTTTTGGAAGTATACTCAGATGCTGTTAGTGGTGCTTCTGCGGGATGATAGCATCTCATTGCTCCCACCTGAGGCTCAGAAGCTACCAATACTGTGCTGTCAGCCCTGACTTGCACTTCTCTTGTCTTTGTGGCAGCCAAGAGGTGGGCAGGTGCTGGGCTTTGCTCTCCTCTGTCCCTCATTGTTTTGTTCCCCAGTCAAACGTGTTGGATTACATTCTGCTTTGAAGGATATGCACACCCCAAGGCATAACTGGGCATATCAATCCTGGATAACAGCAGCTTCTGCAGTCTTTAGACTGTGCTTTGTGTTGCCCCAGCAGCAGGGCAAAGGAAACAACCTTGTTCTGCAGCCTTCCTTTTCCAAACTGCCAGTTGTCCATGACACGTCTTTTGCTTTCTGCAATGGAGAGAGCTTGCTGCACAGCCAGATCCTTCCCCAAGGAGTCCTTCACCCCCTTCACAGCCATGCCACATCGCTCTTGCCTCCGACTGGGCTGGACAGGCACTGTCTGGTGTGTAGGTGCTTGCCAAAGAGCCAGGGCCATTTGATTTGTACAATCGCAGGTTGCTCTAAATCCCAGCTGACACAAAACCACTGACTTGATCTCTATCATGCTGGCTAATGTTAACAACATGTCTGAAATAAATGTGGCTGGTTTTGCTAATAAAAGAGGATCCTGTCAGGACAATAGCATTAATAGCATTATTGACTACCTGGGTATGAAAGAGAATTAATACTCTCAGATAACCTCACACAAAGGTATCATCTAAAGCTTTTATTGATTTGCACAAGACAGTTCTGGTTTGTGATTTAAAGTCTCGATACTAAACTAATGCAGCTTTCCATGGGATGCTAAAGGAATATAACAACTGACAACAGGAATTTGACTTTGTTTTGTGTTCAAGCTGAAAATCCAATGTTTAAGATTTTGGTTGTGAATTTGAAATCTTCTTTTTCTGCTCTCTGATTCTGAATGTTGTCTTTCCCAGATGCCTTAGGCTTTCTTTTTCTCACTCTTCCCATTCTCTCCTTTCTGCTTCACTAGTTTTCCTAGTTGCTTTTAGCTCCAGGGTTCCAGTTTGATCTTGATAAGGATCGGTGAGAAAATATGAAGCTTAAATCCACACCAGAGACATGATCCTGCAGTCCTATATATGTAAATAAGTGCACTGAGGGATGTCAGTAGTAACTGGGAGCTTTTGCACGTGGCTGCTTGCACATTAATTCTGCAAAATATATTACAGTATTCGGCTGCATAGAGTTTTCCATACTGATGAGCACATCTGTTGGCTGTCTCCATGGGAGCATGAAGAAAGAATAAGCATGGACTCTGGATCATTTTCTTTCCCCAGAGTTGGAAGCCCAATAGTAAGATAGGATGAGCCATCTAAATATAGCATGCTAGTTTTTAGTGCTGTCAGCTGGCACATCCATTAGTGCTACATTCGTAAAATTAAAACCAGTTATAAATGGTTTTCATGGTTAAGTTCATCTGTGCCATCTTTTGCCTGTTCTCCCACCTCCATATGGGTTAAATTTGGAAAAGGAAGTATAACTAGTCATCCTACAGGGTTTCTCTGAACTTCCTCCTCTCCCGACACAGTTATTTAGGGACAAAGAGAAAAGTATTAATTCCGGGAACTGTTTTCTTTTTCCTTACTGGGGACTGAGAAAGGGTACTAATGTGACAAGGCTGGATTTTGCAAAAGTGTGGTTGCACTCACGTTTGTGTCTCTGTCTCAATGACTGTAAAATAAAATAATGGCACTGACCTTCTTTGTAAAGCCTTGAGACCTCTACTGTTATGATAAACTAGTACTTCATAAAGCTCCACTTGGTTAATTTTAAATATCTCAGGACCTTTCTCTGAAACCTCCAGGTATATCACAGTGGGTTTGAAATACTGCCCTTTGTATTTGTTCTGCTATGCTTAACTCCCCAATCTCATAAGAGTAGAACCAGCTAACCCTTGTTCCCTCCTCTTAAATTCAAGTCCTCCTGGATCCTCAGATGGAGCAACTTCCTGGGGCTATCAGTGCACCCAGAGCACACTGTTAGTTTTCTGCGAATGTCATAGGCAGGGTAATTATCACTAGAATTTTATTAAAATGTGAAGACAGATAACACTACTTATGCATTAAAATTCAACAAAGAAAAAATATCTCCCTTTGATGAATCTAGCTGTTTGTTTGAAAATAGGCATATACTTGCTGGAATGGGATGGTGATTAGAAATCTGAAGTCACAGAGCTCATGTACAAACTTGCTCTAATGAGGTGTTCTGACCATTTTGGGGAGTAGCACGAAGAGAGCTCATTTATTTCTAATTTTTTTTAATTCCAAAAACCATCAGTAGGCTTGTAATTAGATCCAAACAGACACCTAGTCTTGGTGGTTTAGCTTAACAGGCTTTAATCAACAATTTTTTAATGATCTCTTGATACGTGGTTGCATCAAAGAAACTTTGGAGGACACAGATTTCCTTAGTTTGTAAACATCACTGGGCTGCAGAATGAAATATGTATTTTCCTTTTCTTTGTTTCTATTTAAAGGGAGAAGGAGCGGTTCTTGACTGATCTGGAGCCTGAGTTTCCACGCCACAGATCTGATGTTCCTCGCTTCACCGGAGGGGGCTTTGCTCTCAGCAGACCCCTTCCCAGAGTTACAGCTTAGGAATGGACTCATCACATTCCTGTCCCCAGTTTCTTGCTAAACTCTGTTTGTGCTGGGTTGTTTGAGAACCTGTAATTTTAAAAGAAATTCAGAATCAGCTTTCCCTCTGAAATCACTGTATTGCCTTCAGGAAAAGGCATTTTATAGTAGAGTTAATGTAGTTTTGGTTTACAAACTGTGGACCAAATCTGCCCATATGATGCCAGCAGAAGCCTGCACTGATATAACTGAATAGTGGAGACCATGCAGATATTTCTTCTTCAATACTGTGTCTCTATTTAGCACTGTAACACCACAAAATGCCTTAATATATAGTTATTTCCCCTTTATCTACCTGTTGTGAGCACTCACTCCATTTATCTTCTGACTCAAAGCACCTGAAAGAAATGAGAAAACAGAAAAGAAGAAAAATTAATAGTCTGATGTTTCAAGCCCTACTGAGCAAATGCAAAATTAAGGAGTCTTTACTTAGATGTACACACGTAGCAGTTCTTTGTGCAGGTAGTATATAATAGGGTTTATGCAGTGTTTGCTACAGTTGTTAGTAAGATCAAGGAAGTTTGTGGGCACAATGTACATTATTAAGAATGCGACTCTGTTTACTGTGGTAGACACAAAGTGACATAATTACGTCTGTTCAACTGGGGAGACTGTACACACTGACTGGGACATGCTGTTCTCCCACATAAATCCTTCCAAGTGATTCAAACTTGGACTCAAAACATGGCAAACTTTACTCTTTAATTTCTAGACACTTGGGCATTTTTGTAACTTTCAGAAATTGTTTTTGTAATACAGCAGGAGCCCTCCAACCTTTTCAGCCAAAAGAGATTTAATTACCATTCATTAACAAGTGAAATAACAAAGTCACGGCATGAGGTGCTGAAGTATAGAAAACTTTCAAGCTGTAAAATAAAATGTTTTGAAACTGATTTGTACATGGAAGCTTTTTCCCAGCCTGGGGGATAAAAATACTTGTCCAAAGAGATATGCTGATAAATATTTCACATGCACAAAAAAACCCTTTGCAAAGATTTTGTTCTTTCCTTTGGTGGAATACATAATTAAATATTAAAGCTACTGTGGGAAACTTTTAATGGAAGTGTTTAATTCAAAGGAATCAAGTTAAATACGACAGGGATCTACTTTGCTTTTACATTGGGGACCAGAACACTTAGTCATCAGATCTATTGTATATTTCTTTTGTTCCCAAAATAGCTATTATTGCTTTTCCACTGTCAAGTGCATTATGCTAAAGTTATCATTTTAGGGCAGTCATGCTGTCTGAATCGTGTCTTTTGTGTACCTGACATGTCCTTATAGTTAGAATAACTGAGAATAACTGACATGGGCACTTGAGCTTGATGGGATCCCAGGTAGGTTTTACTGAAGCTTTTAAAAGCTGGTATTTGTTAAGGTCTTGAGTATCCAGCCTGGAGCTGAACTCTCCTATGCTTACTGGTACTGGGAAGTAATTTGTACTGAAATAAATCATCAAAGTCACATTTCTTAATTCACATGAATGCAAGAGGCACAGTTAGACTCCCAGAATACCATAACACTGCAGAGAAGCAAGTTACTTATTACACTGAACTGTACAGCGTACCCCCTAACTTATCCAGAGGTAAACCAGGTCTGTGTACATCTTTCCCTCTGTTATCACGATTTAGGAGACGAGGTGTTACAGTGGTCAGAGCAAGGGAAGGGGAGCCAAACAGATGGAAGGTGTTCCCTAATTGCATGTATTTTTATGAATACACAATTGCATATGTTTTTATGAATTCACAAATAAACCGGATTCTTTTCCATCTTTAGATGTACTTAATAGTAGCTTGCATTGCACAGATTGGACTATTTTTAGGGTAAGAAGTTCCATCCTTAAATGATTCTTGACCTGAGTTTTCCAGTCTCTAAAATGGGTGGGATAGTATTTGTCTAATGACTTACAAAGGTAAATTCACTTATGTCTAAAAAGTGATTAGCCTTCTAGATTAAAAAAACATACAGGACTGCAAAAAATTGTGATTTTCTCATACAACATGTTCTTCCAGTCTGAAGAGCTGGGAAGTGAATACAGTAAATTCCACCTCCAAAATACAGGAGGTTTTACTGTGTTTCTTCACAATTTCAGGCATCCAGATGTGAATGTGTTGGCTACTATCTCCAGTTTTATTGCATTATTTACTTACTGCCAGGGAAACTAAGTTCACAGGTTAATTTGGAAAAGAATTTAAAAAAAAAAGGGCAAGAAAATATAGTAATCAAATAATTGCCAGTAACTTTCAGCATAATCAGGAATAGAATAACTGCAGCCAGCTTAATTTATAGTGCTAGAGCGTGAAAACCATTTCTGAGTTCATATAATAGAATGGATTAAAGCACACCAAATCCCTTCCCCCCTGGTCTATAAAAGTCAGGGAGCTTGAAAAATTGCTCTGGATGTCTGTGAACCCAGCTGATGCTGAGGTGCTTTTAGTGTTCAAGGATTTGGCTTGCACAGCAGGGAAAGACAGAGCGTTAATGAGAGTATCATTTGTTCAGTTGCTTCTGCATTGTGAGCAGCAGCTCTGAAGTGCTTCTCCAAGTTTTGTTGCAGAATAATGTTAATTGAATTCCAGTCTGTGCAAGATGTAAGCCTAGAAGTAGCAAGCATATCTTTAACTTCTTGTTCCTGTAAAGTTATGTGAAAAGATGGAGGCGAAGGGCTATGATCCATGGCACTTAAGTTAGAGGAAATCTTTCTTCACTTTAATTGGTTTGGATTGGAGCTGTAGTAGCTTGCTCACTAAACCTATCCTGGAGTCTTTTTCAGTGAGTAAAGTATGTAATATTGTTCATTTTCAGAGCTCTTGCAATACGTAGATAATATTTTAAGTAACTTCACATCTAGCTTAAGCTCTGATCTTGTCTGGCAGGTATGTATTCAGTGTATTGTACAAGCAGGACACATGACACCGTATGCTGGACTATCAGGTTCAAAGGCAGGAGCACGGCCCTTCTGGGATCACCTGTCAGCTACCAAAGACACGGCACAAAGAATCCAGTCCTTAATTTACACTCGCTTTGTGAATTCAGAGGAGCAGAAGCACATGCTACACACCCAGTAACGTGTCCTGCTGCTGTAAATCTGGGAACCCTTTGAGTCAACAGCAGTGAAAAACAGGTCACAGCTCAGGCTTTGTTGTGTTGAGAACTACATACTCCAGGGCAGGCTGGGGAGGCAGAAGGAAAGGCTGAGTACTTGGCACCCACAGACTTTTACCAGCACCACAGAGGAGAGGCTTTGCTGTGAGCAGAGAAGTACGTACTGGGCCCTGGGGCACTAATGGGCCTTAAGGGCCCTGATCAGCTCCACCTGGGCTGTGGGGCACCATTTAACAAGCTCAGCCCCACAGGTGAGTTTCTTGTGGTTTCCTGTCCTTGAGGGAACGGTTGGCTCTTGTAGCACCCTGGCAGCAGGACGCAAGACCAGCTTTAGTGCTATCTTCTAAGTACTTCAAAGAGCAAGCTGCCACAGCATGAAGAGGAATGGATTGCACAGGGAAGGGGGCTGTGGGTGTTGAAAGCCCATGGGATCAAGAGGAAAGGTTTCCCTCCCAGATCCTGTGGACAAGGAACTGCTGCGGAGCTCTTCAGCTGCGTGTCCCAGAGCACTGCCTGCAGTAACTGTGTGAGTCCACGCTGCAAGGTCTTGGGCTGCTGTTTCTTATCCTTGTGTTAGGGTGAAACTGTTGTGCCCTAAAGAAGTTGCAAGAAAGAGCAGAGAGAAGTAGATCTTTGACTTATTCCCTATCACCTATGTGAAGTTACCAGGAGAGTCAAAAAGAGAAGTCGGGCAGTGAAACCAGTGCCTGCCATCTCTGAAGCGTTAATGACTCTTTCTGAAAGTGGGCCCATCCCACCTATCTCTACCCAAATTAGAGTCTCTAAATCACGTACACTTGTATTTAGGCACTTTAGCAATTGAGTATTATTTTCCTAGCAGGTGGTTTAGCTGTTGTGCCATCTCCTCTAGCAGAGTGTATTTTTAGTGTGTTTCTAAAAGCAGGAGCTTGATTTTGATGCTCTTTCTGTTCCCTACTTGGGTACTTTTTAAGCAGCTCCACACAGATCAGCTACTTATGCTGTTCAGCATACGGAAAGATGCCAGGTTCTATTCCCGTGGGCTTGCTTGAGGAGCCTCATTTTCCAAGGAGGAGGTAAAGCTCTGCCTGTGGCACACATGGGTGTGAGGCAGCAGGGCAGGATCTGTAGGCTATGGGGCACGTGGCTGAGGTCAAAGCAGCTGCCTGCTCCTCTGCTCAGCCTTACCCTTCAGCTTGCTTTCTCCCTGAATTGGAGCACCTATGTAGGTTTATTGAACCCATATACTTTTTAATCCCTTTGCTGACCTCAATGGGTTTATTTACCTCATCACAGGTGTATAGAGCCACCCAGACAAGTCAGTATGAGTAAGGCTGTGGGAATGCAGCTCTGCTAGTGAGCACAGGGTGCTGAGCTTTCTCTTGGGGTCTCTTCTGCCTTCAGCAGCCGAGTCCTTGCAGGCAGCCACAGGAGCAAGGCAGTTTGGAGGTGAAGGTGCGGTCTTGCCCTTAGTTGACCCCCAAAGTGAAGAGGCTGAGTAGGGGTCTCCAAATATTAAGCAACTGCTGTAATGTGGCCACCCCCAGGGTAGGAGCTATACCATGGCTGTCTCATGATGCAGCTTGGGAGGTGGGTGTCCTCACTGGGTGTTAATTGGGTAATGAGTGACCACAAGCAGGATGGTCCAGGAGGGGTAGAGGCATTTATTTTTAGGGTAAAGGGCTGTAATTGAAGGGGAGAAGTAGAGTGCTAAACCCTGCAGACTGCTGTGAAATGAAGGCGAAAGTAAGCTTTGCTCTTGTGGTCTACCTTGGCTAGAAGCAGCCTGTTTCTTAGGCTGTTGCATCTAATCACAGGATTGGGATGCACACCATTAGTGTTTGCATTCTGCAGGTTGGCTGGTGCTGGCCAAGGCTTTGGCCATATGGGGGGCACTTCCAGAGATGGTTTTAACTTGGTTTTCAAGAAGAACTTATATCCTCTGTGCATCCAAGAGCTCTTGCTCTACTTGCTGCTGGGGCTCCTAGTTTCTCCGCTGGCTTGTGCGGTGCTCATCTCTCCTGCAGTGCCTCCTCTGAGAGGGCAAGAATGAACCCGAACTTGTAAGTCACGGGCCAATTGTGGAATTTTTCTTAACCAGGGTGTATCTGTGGATTTTCTGTTTGGGCTCCTTCTTGTCTTATAGCCTGAGTGCTTTCAGGGAGACTCCATGGTTTTCAAGGAGGTACTGCATCCTCCAGGGACAATGAAGACTGGCCAGGCTGACCTTGTCATGGCTGGTCAGAGCTTTCTCCTAACAGTGTATTTCCTGGTTGCACATCCTATGCTGCCTTTAAGGGCAGTCTTGCTTCCTCTCTGTGAATCCCAGACCAGCCATTTTCTTTAGTTTTACTATTCTTTATTATTTTGCAGATATTGTCAGTATTTTTTTTTTTTTGGTGCACTCTTCAGCTTACCTAACATCCAGAGAGTAAAAAAGGGTGCAAAGGTTGTTTTGAAGGATGTTATTTTTGCAAACTGCATCTTGACAGATCTGAGTTTCCCTCTAAGGTGGCCAGGAGCCTCCCTTTCTGATGGTGGGCACTTTAATCTGCCCAGGTGTGAAGTGGCTGTAAGAACTACGCTTTCAGCTAGTCTTGACTATTGAAACTTCACAGTTCTTCACAACAAGAACCATTTCTCGGGGATCTTTCTTGGCAGAAGACTAAGCGGTAATTTAAAGCCATTTTAATCTGAAATGGGAATCTCTACATGGGGTTTGAATGCACTTCAAGTATGTATTTGCAACTTTTGTTGATCCCTCTTAATTTTCCATGTGTCCCTGTAGAAACAAGGTATGTTTGCATAGTTGTAAACACACTGGTAGCTCAGCCTCTTTGAGAGCTGTAGAGTGATAAAAGCAAAAATAGTAAGGGAGTGGTGTATTTGGGATCAGCACTGGAATGCAGGTGATTAACCATTCTTCCCTACAGAAAATACAAAGAAACTGGTCAACATGTGATCCTGTCTCCCCTTTCCAGGAACACCCTGAAATTTTATCCTAAGCACAGAATATTTCTGGAGGAAAAGCATGTTTTCCTTAAAAAATAAAATAAAAAAATAATAAAAAATATTAAGTGCTGTGCCCAGCTCCTGTGGGAAAGCACAATTTTCTAGGACTGCTTTGACATTCATGTGATCACAAGTGATCATGCCAGAAGCTACCCTGTGGCAGGTGAGCTGTGGGAATCAACCACAGATACATTCCTAGCTGGCCCCAATTACAGAGTAAAATGTGTTTGCTTAAACCATCTTTGTCACTTCAAATGAAAAGGTGCCCGAAGCAGCAGCTTAAATAAGCCTGTTTTACTTTGTAATCAGGACAGGCTATGAGCAAACACGTGCTCAGTTACTGCATCTCGCCTGAAGGGTGGTAACTTGCAAATTTGTGAACATCCTCAGAACCGCTCAGTTTTGCTCTGCAAAAGCTGTGCCTCTTCGCAGCCCCCTTTGATGAAGGATGTGCAGAAGCACGTGGTGTGGCTGAATGGCAGGGCAAACTCTAGGGGCTGGCTGGGTAATAAATGTTCTCGCTTCCAAGTTACTGGTTAAGCTGCCTCATCCCCTGCAATTTCTGTGTTATGGTTCAGATGTATTCCCTCTTGGCAAGTTAGGAAAACTCATCATGAATTTTATTTTAACTGAGTGTACACAAGTCTTCCAGAAATTACCAAGTCCCTTGCTGATTTAGATGCTGTAGAGGAAGAAGACAGGCAGACCCAAAATGTCCCAGACCAGACTTCTTTAACAGCCCTGCATTGCTTTATTTGCTTTGTGGTGAGCTATTTGCTAAGTCCTGATGCTTGCACCAGTTCTGAATTTGGAGCAGCTTCAATAGTCAGCTTTTCTTGCCAGAGTTACCTTCAAAATTCCTTAAAGCAACCTCTGTTGTGGTTTGGTTTTGGAGTGGATCCTGTTGTCCTTGTTGCAGAAATGAGTGTTTCAGTTGGTATGCAGCACAGAGTTAGAGCTATGTGTATTAAATGGAGAAAGTGAACTTTGGTTACAGATGTCAACAGATCTCTGCTTGAGTATGTTAGCTGAGGGTTTAGTGTATTTCCGTTTGCATCTAATCAGGTGCGATTCCTTTTTGCTTTTAATATGATGTGTGCTTACTGGATCCAAGTCTGATTTTTTTTTTTTTTTCTCTGACTTTTACCATTGATATTGAATGTTGATGGCATGCAAACCACTCCCAGGCCAATTGCTGTGCTGTGGTCAGTAGTACAGGATAAGCAGTCTGATGCTCTGGGTGGATTGGGGGTTGTCCTCCGAAATTAGGTGCTTCTGTCTTACAAGAGCGTGGGGGCTCCAGTGGCGGTGGGGTTTCTGGTGGGTTTAGCTGTTGGTAGACCCCATGGTGGATTCTGTACTGGGGACGTGCTAAAGGAGGATGGATATCCAAGACACTAATTCTTTGGTACTGGGCCAATGTTTGAGTACAGGTTCCCTTCCACCTCTGCAGCTCCCACCCAGCTCTCATGGTGTGGGGAGGTGTCAGAATGATGTGATTCATAACCCTGGAAGATCTTATATTTCTGGTGGCAAAACTGATTTTTGCCTAATACGGGGCAGATGACTGTCCCCACAAGGCTTCAGCTGGTCCCTGTGTGCCCAGCTCTGGTGGGGTGTGCAAGGGCTGGATGGAGCAGGGGATGAGCCCTGTCCTCCTTCCCTGGATGTGTAGCCTTTCCCTGTGGCTCCAGCAGCAGAGCTGGTGTGGGGATGCTTGTGCCTGGGGCTGTGTGCTCCGCTCCTTCTGTGCCGGAACAGATGCCCGCAGTTTTCAGAGCGGTCAGTCATGCGCTCTTCACAAGCACTAAAATTCAAATCAGGCGATATCAAGGGGAATTACATGCCAGTATCGCTCGTCTGATCAAGAGCTTCACCTTGTGCTCCTGAGGGATGTGTCTTGTAATTTACTTCAGGCTGAGGGATAACTGATTTTTTTTTTCTTTCCTGTCTGCCTTAGTGCAAGCTGGCTGCAAACTACCCAAGCCCTCTGCTACCCGGCGTGTGTCCCCTGACCGTTTCCTTTGCTGGCAGCGTGCAGACTTCTGCTGGGCTTTGATCAAGTTTTGCAGCTGAGGTCTTGCTTCCTTCACTCCCTTTTATTCCATGAGCTGGCAGTTCTGGTTTCTCCAGCGCTGTCCCATGTCCCAGGGCTGTACCTGCTTTGCCCTTGGTTGCCTCCAGCCCCTAAACTGATGCATCCAAACAGCCTGGGGTCTGCCTGGGGGAAAAGTGGTGGTGCTTGCTGCTGTACCACAGGGCCTGGCTTCTGCTTTCATCCAGGCACCTGCACTGCCTGGGTTGAAGACAAATGTGAGGAAAGAAGAGAAGCAGGAGTGGTGGCCCTGTGCTGCCTTTGGTGCTCTGCAGGCACCATGGGCAAGATAGGTAACAGAGGAGGTTTTTTTGCTGGAGTTGAGGATGGGAACCCAAGACTTTTAGTGCTAAATCTTGAGTTAAAATTCACCTGAGCGCAGCACAGAGGAGTATCAGGGTCTGTGTTATGGCCCTGCTTCCTGTCATCAGACAAAACGGCTTTCTCCTGCTCTTGTGACACTAACCTGCCTGATTCCCTTTCGTCACCTCTGCCCACAGCCTGGTGTGTGCACGGACAAATCCTCCCAGGTGAGCTGGACAGGTCTGCTGGTCCACTTTGCAGAGTGCCCCTCTCCTCCCGTCTTCCCAAGATCACCGGGAGAGGCTGGGTTTGTTGAGCAGCTGGTGGGGTTTAATTAAACACACTATGAAGTGGAGCGCTGGGAAAGGCTTCCCCCAGGGCTGTGGTACTGCAGTCTGGCTGGCCTTGGGAAACTGCCTTTGGGAGAGCCAGCAATCGGAAATCCTAGGGGGGGAAAAAACAACCCTTCCGTGGGCTTTATTGCACTCTTGGAAAAACAGTAAGACTGGGTTTGCTGAAAAATATTTCCACTAGGAAAGACTGCTATTTAAAGCACAGTCCATGTAGTGATACGCTGCAGGCAAAATGTCATTCAGGGAGCAGGCAAGTGTTGGGAGCAGAGGTCCTTGGGGTAGATGAGAGGCTGAAGAGTTGTCCCAAATTTGAATGTGTGGTACTTTCATCCCTCTCCTCTCCAAGCACCTGCAAGGTGGAGAAAGGCAGGAGTGTGTTACCACATAAGGCATCCAGACCTTCAAGGATCACATCTTCCTTGATCTTGTCCTTGGCTCATGCTGAGGTTGAAGGAGAAGGGAATTGGGAATAAAGGTGTCAGGTTAATTGCCTGCTCAGAGAATGGCTCTTGCCTAGGATCGCAACATGTTATTGCCACCAATTTGTTCACCTGTCCGTTGCGAAGCACTTGAGCTCTGCTGAGCTTTATCTGCCCCTCGGGCTGCCTAGGGAAGGCTGCCCACCCCACTGTCCTCTGGTTCAATGGTGCTGTGGCAGACAGTGGATTTCACAGAGCACATCTGGCTCCAGGCATGGTGAGGTCTGTAAGAGTGTCTTGCCTTTCTCTAGCACGTTCCAGATGAAGACTACAAGGAATGGGGCCAACACTAACAACATTATAACAACCCTTCTCAGGAGAGATACCCACGTCATGTCTCAGACAGGCAGCTGGAAGTGCAAGGTTATTTCTTCCCAGTCAAGTCTATGGCAGAGTCCCTTAAAGAAGTGTTTAAGGCGTGCAGGATATTTGCGTCAGGATCCAAGCATCTCCCAATTTTTGACCATCACCTAGCACAGCAACGATGGGGACAGGCCTCCCAGCCCTGGCACACAGAAGGTGCAGTGGAGCAGAGCTGGGGAGGGCAGCTGGGAGATGCTTTGCAGCCAGGACCTGAGCCAGGTCCCCCATACCAAGCATCCTGTCCCCGGGCATTTTTCCTCTTTGATTTGCTCAAGAAAAGAACCCAGTTCCAATGCTGAGCTTCGGGTGATCCCTTGCTGGATTAGGATATTACAAGCGTAGATGCAAATCTACCGAGAAGTTTTTCAAGTAGCTGCTTTCCCCATGGAGTCAGCACAGCAAAAGCCATGCCTAGGTGAGATGCTTCATCCCTTTTTTGAATTTTTTCATCTAATACCCTTGGCAAAAACTTGCAGGCAGCTGCAGCTCAAATCATCCTGCATTTTTCTTGTGATTGCTTTGCCTGATATCATGGTGAGTATTTGTATCAAGTCAGTGCATGATAGATGGTTAGATTTATGCTGTATGTTGTGATCCAGGGGTATAAATGTATTTAAGTGACTTATTCAGCTTAAACACCAGCACTGTCTGCTGTTCCCTTGTCAGCACTACAGGCAGAGAGAGATAAAATAGCAGTGGTAATTGTGGTGATGGAGTGTCACTGGCAAATAATATGAGCACAAAGACCGTTTTCAGAGACGGATGGAGTATAACTCCTCTGTAATTTCTCTTGAATTATTTTTAGAGTGGGACAGTGTCCTGGTTTCAGCTGGGATAGAGTTAACTGTCTTCCTAGTAGCTGGTACAGTGCTATGTTTTGAGTTCAGTATGAGAAGAATGTTGGTAACACACTGATGTTTTCAGTTATTGCTAAGTAGTGTTTAGCCTAAAGTCAAAGATTTTTCAGCTTCTCATGCCCAGCCAGCGAGAAAGCTGGAGGGGCACAAGAAGTTGGCACAGGACACAGCCAGGACACCTGACCCAAAGTGGCCAAAAGGGTATTCCATACCATGGGACATCACATCCAGTATAGGAACTGGGAAGTAGGGGTGGGGAATCGCCGTTGGGGGACTGGCGGGGTGTTGGTCGGCGGGTGGTGAGCAATTGCCCTGCGCATCATTTGTACATTCCAATCCTTTTATTACTACTGTTGTCATTTTATTAGTGTTATCATTATCATTATTAGTTTCTTCTTTTCTGTTCTATTAAACCGTTCTTATCTCAACCCATGAGTTTTACTTCTTTTCCCGATTTTCTCCCCCATTCCACTGGATGAAGGGGGAGTGAGTGAGGGGCTGCGTGGTGCTTAGTTGCTGGCTGGGGTTAAACCACGACAGACAGACTGAAAGCCCCTCAAGGGGAAGGGCAGCATGGAAGGTGGGAAGGGCTGGGAGCCTGAGCAAACCTTAAGACTTCTGAAGAATTTGGTGCTTATTAAAAAAACAAAGGCGGAGAGAGAAGAAACCTAGGAGTGAAAGATGTGATCAGTCCAAACGCATGAGCCATTTTCCAGGGAAACCGCTCCCAGAACTGGAGCAGAGTTTCGTGAGAGCCATGTTGATAAATGCAGCTGACTGGATCACGGGGTTGTAACCACAGCTCAGGACTGGATCTGTGCATGAATCACTGTGATGCATTTATGGCCCTTTTATGCCATCTCCCTCCTTTAAACTTAATTTATGGTGCAGATCAGGTGTCAAAGCCCCTTTCCCCCCAGCTTTCTGAGCTTCCATGTTCTGCTTGCAGACTTTAGGGGTGGCAGAAGCTGCTCATCCTCCAAAAGGACTTCATGCCTGTGCTCACCTTGCCTCCAGGTTGGTGTCTGCCAGAAGGGTTTGGGCTGTCTGTCTTTTGACTGCCTTCAGCAACTCTGCTGCTCTTTGCCTTTTACTTGGTGCTTCCTTGAGGGCAAAGTGAGCTCTGCAAACTGGGGGTGCTGGGGAAGGGCCTCACCTGCTGCAATGGGTGTGAAGCTGCCCTGGTCCCCATGTGATGGGAAGATCTCTTGGATCCCCCTCTTTCGGTGCATGTTGGTCACATCTTGCTCCATGGAAGCACTAATAACCCAGCCTGTGGTTTTGTGCTGGCCCAGAGCCAAGCTCTGCAGTACTTAAGTCCACTGAAGGTTTTGCATTATTTTTTTGTGAGTATAGTGTTTTGTTCTCCAAAGTATGCCTGTTGCCTTGGCTGGTGAGTACCATGTGGGAGAATTTTTGATGTGGTTTTGGTGGGAAGGTTTTCTTATGGCCCAGTGTTTTTCCAGGTGCTGAGAGGGTAGATGGAGTGCACGGAGCCAGGCTGTGTAGGAAGCAACAATGGAGAGCAAACAATGCCCCAAATCCAAATGGTGTCAATTGGGGAAATTAAAATGATGAATGAGAAGGACAGGTGCGGTCAGCCTTTCTGGCACAGAGAGTGAGCATGAGGGAGCAAAAGTGTTTCCTCTGTGATAGGTAGTAGCTTTTGATAACAGAACGACTTTTTGGCTTGCTTGGCGAGTAGGGGATAGAGAGAGACTAATGAGGAGCCAGAAGAATTTGGGATGCAAAGCCAGGGACTCCTGGGAGATCCATGAGAAACATTTGCATAATCTTAACATCTTCCTTTGGCCCAAATCCCCAAAGTCTCCTTCTGGGAACTTCACAAACTCTTCCTCTGAACACTGCTGTAACACCACCCTCCTCTCCCCTCCCCGTGCAGCCCCTTCGCACTTCCATAGCGCAGCAGCACTGGGTTTGTGTAAGGGACTCTGTTGCTCTGCTCGCTCACTGCTTCTCCAGGTCTGCTGGAGAGGAGGCAGGACTGTGCCTGTGACACAGCCCAGTGCCTGCTGTTGATCCAGCCACGTGTGCATCAGGAGGCCAGATTCTGGACAGGAGCATGGAGCCAGGGTTAGCGCTGCCTTGGTGTAAGCTGGGGTGCTCTTAGCTGTTACCGCTCCTTTCTGGAGCCACTCGTGGTGGTGTTGGCAGGGTTCTGCCTGTGTGATGCACATCCTCAACACTACACCAGGTCCTGAGCAGCTCAGCTGTAACCCCATGGGTGAGGCTTGACCTTTGCTTGCTCGAGGCTATTGCCATTTCTTTGTGGGCAGGCACCTGGTGCAATATGATTGCTCCTGAGTTATTCCCAGGCTATGGCACTTGGGAAACCCACCCTTAGGTAGGGATAGCTATGCCTGTACCTGTGCAATAGCTGAATTTGCTGGCAGCATTGGCAGGGGTATGTTATAGGATATAGGTGGTGGCAGGTGGAGCACTGGAAGTCCTCCCCTGGGCAGGAGGAGGAGCAAAGCGTGTTACTCGGTGTGTGATGTGCCTGTCATGGGCTGAGTTTTGAACAAAAGAGGGGCCTGGTCTTGCAGTCACCCTGTGCCCCCTCCTCGGTGTCCCAGCTCAAGTGTCCTGAGCTGATGTCTCCAAGCACAGAACCTGCAGTTCTGCTCATGTAATGCCAGAGTCTTCCCGTCTCTGCTTAATCCACAGTGCTTTTCTTGTAATAGCTCTTATGGGGCTATTATTAAAAGTTTGGTGCAAGCTGACAGTCCCCGAGGAATCGGATAAGAGCGTTTCTGGTACAAAACTGGGTTCCTCTTTTATAGTGCCACATGCGAGTGCAATGACTCTAACCTGCACAGGAAAATTAATCAGTGATCTTTGCTGGGGGAGAAGAGGAGGGACGAAAGAGGTGTGCAGCAGATCTAGTGCAAAGAGTGGAGCATCTTTCTTTCGTGCTGGGGCTGCAAAACCTTATCCCATTTGCAATGTACTGCCAAATGTACAGCCAAGAGGTGGTCTCGTTTGCAAGGATCTTATGGTCTCAAAGATTTAAAATGATGCTTCGGAGAGTTCAGGCTAAAGAGAATGAACAAAGGGTCATGGGCAACGATGGAGCTATCAGGACAGATTTTCCTGGCCACAAGCAAGTCTGAAGTGTCTACATGTGCTGCAAGGACTCTGCTTTCTGAGTTGGATGAGAAGAGGATCATTGCCCTTCCCTCCAAGAGCACCATGCTCTGGTGAGGGCTCCGACTTGCAGGATTCCTGTGGACATGGCATACCTCCATCCCATATGGCACTTTGTTGCTGTGTCTTGGCTCCCTCTCTGTGCCAGGAGGCCTCTGGCCCTGCAGAGGAGCTGTGTGGGTGGGTGATGGGACTTTGAGTACTGGAGCATCCTCCTGGATATGCTCTGCCATCTTGGGGCAGATTCACTGCTTTGAAGGCATCTGTAGGTAGGAACAGGTTGGCTTTTTTGCACTACTTGTCTTTATTACCGATACACAAATGCTGTGATTGTCTCACAGAGGGTCCTTTCTCCATTCTTCATTCAAGAGTGGCCCTATGTGTAATCAGCTATTGTGGGATGGGAAATAACGGAGAAGTTGATCATTGAAGCAAACAACATTATTCTTTATCATTAGATTAATATTATTAGTAAGAGTCCTGAATTGCCTTAGATGAGAGCTGCTGTGCCAAGGCAGGTTCTTCCCTAGCTCTGGTGTACATATCGCCCCGGTTCTTGTGTGTGGGTGAGTGGTGGCAACTGGGGGCTTCAAGGCACCCAGGACCACCGTATGCTCTCAGATGAGAAATGACTGCACGGTGTTGCTACCGACAGGACTCTTCTTCCCCAGCTGCTCGGGCAGGGGCACAGCACACACTTGCTCTGAATGTCACTTTTCTTAATTTAACCAAAAGTGGTGTTAAGAATGCAAGGAAAACAGCACAGCTGTGCCAATGTGCTGCTCCTCAGTGCTGCTTTGTGTTCAAGATGGGAAATGTGCTCTGACTTAGAGCTGAACGTATATTTTCCCCTCTTCTTCCTAATTTTATTTTGTTACATTTTTGCAATTATCCCCTCTGGGGCTATAATTTTTGTTTAATATCGAATTCATTTTTAAAGGCAAAGTCATTACTGTTTTGGAACTATGGGTAGGTTTTATTTTTATTATTTTTTTAATACGCAGCCATAAGCAATTTGAAAACACTGCTTTACTGTAGAAAACGATCTTCCCTTATGATTTGACGTTGATGCTGCAGCCTGATTTATTGTGGAGGACTGCAGCAAATGGCATAAATGCTTAAAAGATAATCGTGTTGGTGACGGACATATGGGTAGCATACACACAGCACATATTTAAAAGACAGGATAGCAAGGCTACTATTGTTCTGCTGCAAAGATTTCCTGGTGTATATGGGGTATAGTGGTAACTATATTGGCCTGGAGGGGCTGTGATCTTCCAGCCTTGATTTGGGTGCTTGACTCAAGGTCAGCCTGGCACTGGGTTTAAAGCAGGTGGGCAAAGTGTTTGGATCCTGTCTCAGTCATGGGCTGTGTAGGTGGCTATAAGGGTTTAGTTCAGGCCCAGAGGTGGAGGATTCGGGGGAAGAGATGGGAAAGGCAGAGCTGTGGGAGCACGGAGGAGCAGTGATAGACATTCAGGGCCTGTGGCAGGAGCCAGGGCTGCAGGAGCAACCATGGAGGGGCCCTGGGCTTGGTTCCCCCCCTCCTCCTCCATCGCTTCCCGTTGCTGTGCTGCTTCCAGTGCAGCAAGGCAATCCCAGAGATGCTGCATTTGTGTGAGGGGTTCCCACCTGTTCCCAGGCTATGTGTAGCACCATGGCCTTTTTGTGCCAGGTTCTCTGCGAGGTGCCCGTACCAAATGTGATGTATTTTAGCACTAGGAGCCCAGCATGTTCCTTCTCTAATACATAACTGGAATTTGGCTTAGGGAGGGGAGCCTTTATCTCTGCATCAAAACCAATGAGGACAACCTAACAGGTAGTAGGAAGGCTTGCTGAAACCCAGCAAAAAGTGTTCAGAAACCAAATCTTGAAGTCCCAAATGAAGCAGCAAGCCTGGCTGGACAACAGCGGTTTGGGTCAGGAGATTTTCCACTTGATTCATTACCATGCCCACGGTGCTAGCTGCCTGATAACCACCTTCACAGCATCCTACAGGGCTCCTCTGCCCTTCTGCAGCCCCAGGCAGTTGTCTCTGCCGTGCTTTGCAAGCGCAGTGGGTTATGATCCCTGCTTTCCTGCTGGCCAGGGCACGGGGAACCTCTGGGCTTGGCAGCCTGGGCCTGTGTGAAACGCAGAGGGGTCAAAGCTTGGGTGGGTCTGAGGGTGCAGGAGGACCTCACTGAAGGAGATACTTCTGTATGATGTGGGCTGAGGCTTTTTGCCGTGCTCCTCTCCAGCGCTTGTTATCTGAACGGCATCAGGCAGGACCCGAGTCCTTGTAGCAACAAGTTACTCTGCCTCCCTTCAGTGCTCTGATTTGCGCTGAAGGCATAACTCAGTTATGCTGTCTGGCTCTGCTGTAATCCTGCTGCTGTTTCCCAGCCCTGTGCCTAGAGTCCACCTTCGTCCACCATCATCAGTCCTGTGCCATTTCTCTGAAGGAGAGAAACGTGGGTGCAGTTATGGTGGCATCTTCCTGCTGGACTCTCCTCCCCCTGCTCAGCTGAAGGGTTTTTCTTTGGATGAGGCCCTGGGGATGTGGCTGTATGGTCACTGAATAGATCAGATGGTGGGGTCATGTTGGGCATTCAAGTGCCACCACCCCACAAATGCTTTGGTGGGCTGAGCTGCTCTACTGTCATTAACGTCTGGTTTGTGGGGAGATAAATGCGGCTGGAAGCAGTTATCTGTGGTAAAAATAAACACAGCTTTTAGTCAACAATATAACTTTTGTGCTCTCACACAATGTAACTTGCTGGGGAAGCCCTACTGCCAGTGGCTGTGTGCAACCCTCCCCTCTCGCTCTAAGGGCAGGAAGGCTGGTTTTGTTGCTTCCTTCTGGAGCAGGACCCACATCCTTGCATTCTGGCTCTTCCATCCTTACTGTACAACAAAATACAGTTAGTTGTGTGGAAGCTGCCACAAAGAAGGGTTCAGGGGAAGGAGAATAAAGATATGATGTGAGGTGGGGGAAGAGAGGGCAGCGGGTGGAAGAGCAGCAGGGGAAGAGAAGAGGATGAAGATGTATTTAAGCAAGCAGGAAGGCTGCTTTGTGCCTTTGCAGTCTGACTGGAGAGATGGTGAAGGAGACTGGCGCTCCAACAGCACTGCCCTTTGCAGGGCAGGGTTGTGCCACCACTGTTGTTGGGAGCTGGCTGTGGACCAGCTCTGAAGGGTTTCCCTGTGTCGGGTGGCCACTGGCCAGGGGAGGCCTTGATGCTCTGTTACTTGGTCCCTACTGAAGTTGTTTCTTCTGGAAGCTTCTCTTAAGTTGAGATTTTATTTATTTCCTCCCTCCTGGTGGATGAAATGCAGACCAGGTGATGGATGTGCTGGTGATGTGTTTGCCTGAAGTTTGTATCAAACCTCTTTGGTCTGGAAGTCTCAAGTGCGGGCTCCTCTCTGGCCCCACTCTCACCTCCCAAGCTTACCAGCTCAGAGCGGGGCAAACTGCACTGAGGTAAATTAGAAAGGTTTGGGTGACTGCAGTCAGCTCGGCATCTCCCAGCCTCAGCTGCCTGCTGCTCCAGCATCCCCAGAGAGCACCAGTGTGGAGAAGGGGCTAACCTCTTCAAAGAGCTGCATTCCTGCAGCTTTGGTGGCCCTCCCGTCCCATAACCCAGGTATGTGTCCCTGTGCTGCACATCCAGCCACTGCACTGAATATCCTCCAAGCTTTGTCTGCTACAGCCCTGTCTCCTCTAGCTTCTGTGGTGTGATGAATTTAGCAGGGAATTAATCTCCTCTGCTCAAGCCCTAAGCGTCCCCTGAATGGAAGATCTGTGCAAGGAATGTCTCCTGCTGCTGACATAACCCTGAGCAAAATCTGTTTTGTAGCCAAAGGGCACCTGTAAAAACTTCTTATGTATGTATTCAGGACTTCTCCATTGGAAAGTGAATTTGCATAGGGCAGTAATGGACACTTTCCTGTCTTTGTAGAGGATTTATTTTTTTTCTAATGCTGCAGACTCTTACACTATGTTAAGGGGCAGGACTATTGAAACAGAAGGACGAATTCTTGGCTGTCTCCCTGTGAAGTACTTCAGGTTCAGTACAAACTGTTTAAGTAATGGGACACCTCACACGGCTTCTTCATTTTCCTGACTCCCAATGAGGTGAGACAGTGAATACCTCACCAACCATGGAGGTGGTGGCAGTCCAATGTGACATACCTAAGGATGACTAATCCAGAGAAATCGCTTGGCCATTTAGCTAGCTCAGGTTCCCGTTGCTGTATTCATTTGTCTGGAGTGTGCAAAATGTAGTACAACAGGACTGTAGGCAGGGCAGGATGCTCGGTGCAGGTGTCAGTGCAGCTCCTCTGACCAGAGCAGAAGGATGTTGGCCAAAGAACAGGGAAGGAAGGTGTTGTGGTGTCAGGGGTGGGCATCCAGCCCACTGTCCTGCCTGAGTCGGCCCAAGCCCAGCAGCTGGGGCAAATGGTGGGAAGCAGCCTTTGTACAGCCCACGCGGGAGCTCTCCTTCATTCTCTATCAAACAGTGCCAAAGTGTCAGCACATCACTGTCCAGCTCTTCCAAATGCCTGGTTTAGCTCAAGGGACTTATTTAACCCCTATCAGACTGAAGTAAAACCTGTAGTGCTCTGTTCTGTCCTTTTTTTCCCTCCCCTCCTGACCTGGTGCAGCTGGCCTGCCCTTTCTAATGTCCTGCCCTGTATGTCCACCTGGAAGCAGGACTTGGATAGAGGTGATGGATAGGGCTTTCTAAACAAGCACCCTGAGCCCCGGCAGATCACGAGCTTTATCCTGAAGCTGCTGTGTGCATGCTGGGTGAACTGGAGCCCTGGCACAACCCTTCTTTGCCCAGCATGGCAGAAAGGCTGCAACACAGGAGATGCTCAGTCCCTCACTCTGGCTTCGGTGGAGGTGGCCCATCCAGGAGAGCGCCTCGTGGACGGTTGTTGGAGCACCCTGAACCCTGGGGCTGCAGCGGGAGTGAGAGGCAGACAGGCACAACTCATGACCCCAGATGCTCCAGGGTTTTTTTCCCTCCAGTGACACCGTGCACAAGCAGAGGGGACTGATGCTGTGGCAGATCTGCCTGTTTCCAGGCTCAAGGCCGGTGCTGATCCCACTGCTCCAGCAGGATCGGAGCCTGCGGTGCTGCTTTTGATGTTAAAGATGTGACAGGACTCATCACAGGGAGCCTGGGTGCTGTGAGCGTGGCAGGCGAGGAATGGCTGAGGAAGGCCACGTGCTGGGAAAGAAAATAGCTGCTTTCTGTGCAGCAGCTGCTTTTCCCTTCACCGTCTGGCTCAGGAGCTGCTCCCCATCACCATGTAGTGCAGCAGATGTGCTCTGAGCTCCCTTGCATTGTGCTCAGCCCTAAGTGCGCAGAGGGCTGAGCCCTTCTTTGTCCGGCTGGGAGGAGAGCAAACTGCGAGAGGGCTCCAATCTTCTAACTTTTTTCTCTTTCATGCCTTGTAGGGGAGCTGTTGGCAGATTAAGACTGAGCTGCTAAAGCAGATGATTTCATAAATTCTACAAGACCTTGCTCTTTACTTTGATTTCCTCCACCTGAAACGTCTGTCTGGGGAGGGGCTATTCAGCTATTCAGACCACTGTTTTGATCTGTTGTGCCAATGTCTCTGCCGATAACTTTTTTTCTATGATACAAGTTGAGGGAGAAAGCAGAACTGGTCCTCTGCTTTCCTCTGCAATTGACTGAAAGAAGCAAAATGCCTCCATCTAATTGCTAGAGATCAGTTTATTCTGGGTACTTGTGAGGGGCTTGTAAGCTTCTGGACAGTTCCCCAAATGTCTGTGCACTTGCAGAGACCAGGGAAGCATAAAGTGAAGCAGGAGCCAGGGAAAACATAGTGTGAATCAGAGCAACTTGCAAATGTGGGCAAACTCCGGAGAGAAGGCTCTGCCACTAAACTGTGTGCTGGGGTATGAAGAAAGACCAAGCTGCTTTCTCCAAGCAGCCTGATTGTGTTGCTTCATTACTGGCTTAGCTGGAAGAGCCTGCAGAAAGCATTTGGGTGCTGACAGGAGTCAGTTGTGTTGTTTTTCTTCCCAGCCCACTAATCTTCTCCACTGATATTTCTGCAGCCTTCCCCTTCCCTTCTAAAATTAAGGCTATTGTTTTTCCTGTTGAGTAGCTGCTGCTAAAGAATGCAATCTTGGACACACACAAACTTTTCTCTGTCACTTTCTAACTTAAAAATACAGAGAGTCTTTATGAATAAAAAGGAAATTTCATAGAAACTTTGAATGCTATTACAGCTGCCTGGGAGTTTTCTAACTAAATTCTTTTAAGGAGAATATGCCGACTTGTTGAAACCGAAACTCTTAAAATGCATATGCTTAATTTAACGAAACTTTCAATGGCAAGGTGCTCTCAGCTGCATGACAAAAATTCTGGCTAGAAGTGGAGGAGAAGGAGCTGCAGCAGCTAAGCGTGCCTTGGTGCTGGGGTGTTTGCTTCTGATGGGGGATGCTCTGGCCAAACCAACCACTGTAACTCTGTGCCTTGAGGAACTGGCTTGGTGGTGGAAGAGGACTGTCCCCTTCAGTTGTCACTGAGCCTCAGTCCTGTCTCATGACTTGTCTTTTCTACACAGTGTCCATTGTAATGCTGAACCAGGACACATCAGTCCCTGGAGTCCCCGTGGGTCTTGCGGGGGGGAGCAATCAGTGGGTCACGTGCAGCTGTAATGCAACTTGCCAGTTTCCATAAAACAAAGATGCTTTTTAAGGCCAAACTAGATTCCCTAGTGAAGGAGGGATGAAAAGGAGGCAGGGGACAGCTGCAGAGATAATGCCACCGGAAAGGCTATTCTTTGATTTGGGGTTAAAAGCAGATTTCTGTGCATTTCAGCTATAAGCCCCATTAAGTGCAGCTCTAGGCAGTCTGGAGCTCTGTGACAAGCACTAATTTTGCGATTGTTTTTTGCTGGTGGACAATTACACACCGATTGCAGCAGGAATCTGAGCATGGCTAATCTAAATGGCCTGGCATTTTGCTATTCAGGAAGTAATGTTTTTTGATTTGTTAATGTTATAGAGCATTTACCCTGTACAATAAAAGTTCAAATGTTCTCCCCAGGTTTCATTATTTCTCAGGTTTACTCTGTAAAGGCAGGATTGAAATACATGGGTATGTTGTTTACAATTAGCAGAAAATTGCCATTTTACTGTATCTAACCACTCCTGCTCATGCTACCTATAGCACTTGGAAGCAGAGAGGCTCTTGTCTGAGGCCTGTTCCTGGTGGGTCTTGAATCGCTAAATCCCTGTGCTGAGCTCTGCTGAGTCCCACAGACCAACAGGACCTGCTGATGGTTGGCAGCCCGAGGGACCTGCATCTCAAACAACAAGCTCTTTGTAAGCACAGTGCCCTTGGGACTGTGCATTTGTCACCATCAGATGGAAGCTGTAGGGTAGGCGGTGGAAAGAGAGATTAATATGTACTGAGGCATATTTTTTCCTGGTAGTGTACTGTAGGAATGAGAGGTTCTGTGCAAAGGTCTGAGCTGTTTGGTGTCTGTCACAGCTGAGAGCAGTTTTGACATTCAGAGGTTGCGCTGCATGTGGATAGTACTGCTCCTCTCACTGAGCAGCATTGCTCAAAGGTCAGTGTCATCTGCCACAAGTGCAAGGCCAAGACCTCGGCCAGCTCATGATGTCGCTGCTTGGTGCTGTCAATTCAGCTACAAGGAGATTGTTGGTATTTGGGAAGTATTTGACTGGACAGTTGCCTGGAAATTGGCCCCTCTTCTCTCCCTCTCTACAGGGAATTGGTGCTTGGAGCAAATGGCTGAAAGTCTGGTTTGAGTTGTTCTTGGCCCTGCTGAAGGCAATGATGAAACTTGGAGGTGTTCACTGCAGAATCAATTCGGTGCAGAATTGGCCCTGGATTCTCTGACGGCAAGTGCAGGAGAAATGTTGGAAGTGTCTAAGGGCGGCCGCTGTTGTGCTGTGCAATATGGTGCCTAGTTCCTACTGTTGCTGCATCCCAGTACTGGATGAACTGGGATCCAGCATCACCATGCATGATTAGGCAGGCTAGTCAATAAATGCTTGGCTAGTGTAAACCAGCTGACTTCAAGGGAGTTGCAATTCCTTGCACCAAAGAATCCAGCCACGAGCATCTAAATTAATCTGAAAGCAGCTTGTTAGTAGCACCTAGATACTACAGTAATTGGTGAGCTATAAATACCAATGGCAGACATAATATTAAACAGGCTGTGTCATCAATTAGCTAATGACAGAAGCATAGAAATGTTGGATAAAAATAACCTGTGATAGCACAATCCTTTCTTCTTACCCCCCTCCTACTCTCCCTCACCCAGAAATGAGCAGCTCTGGGACACCTCATTTTTTACTATTAATAATTTAGGAGCTGTAACGTTCTGTGATGAGCAGTGTCTGATCTGCAAAACATCCACTTTTCCAGATTGCTTTATGCTTCCAATCATTTGCAAGACGCAAAGCTGGTAAAAACAAGAGGATTTGATGCACAGGATTCTTTCAGGTAATGAGGTGGTACATGTGGCACAGCTTCTGAACAGAGTTTTAGTTCAGTGACATTATTGTTATGGCAACAGCCTGCCCATCGTGCCTCAGTGTAGCACAATAAAGAGCGTACACAGACACAAGGCGTGGAGGGGGCTCCCAGAAAGGAAGCTTAGTGTTACACTAATTCCTGGGCTTGGATTTGCAGCTGTGGATCAGGCCCCACAAATGCAGCTCAGATCAATAAACACCCGGAGTGACCCTGTCGGAGACCACGCAACGTCAGGGTCTGCCTCGTGCTTTCACCGCATATCGCGCAGCAGAGCCCTGACCCACCGCTCGGTGCTACAAGTGGGCAAATGCTGTTACAGGTGGAGAAATCTGGCTCCCTGCAGAGCACTGATGGTAGCCCCCGTGTTCCTCCTTGCTCATGCCCCTTCTGCTGGGCAGAAGATGAGGCTGCAGTCCCTGCCCCGTGGCAGTTTCTTGGCCCATAGAAATGCAGAGGGGTTGAGGGGACCGACCGGCCCATCGCTGAGGATCGAAGCCCCTTTCCCTCTGGATATGCCTGTTGTAGCTGAGCGTAGGCTTTGTGAAGCATGGATAACTGCAGTCATAACTGCATGGCTCTGGTAAGGGCAG
Organism: Astur gentilis; assembly: GCF_929443795.1. Lineage (NCBI taxonomy): Eukaryota > Metazoa > Chordata > Aves > Accipitriformes > Accipitridae > Astur > Astur gentilis. Next base: position 30,721,039 of record NC_064888.1, read on the forward strand.
AGAGCAGATTTTCTTCATCAGTTTTGTTCAAAACCGATTGCCAAGCTTAAAAGGTCACGGAAGAGGAGGATACAAGGAAAGGAGGGTGCAGACTGACCCAAAGACAGTGTGAGCATGCAAACCCTGTTCCTGAAGTTTATCAGGCTGAGAAAACCCCTTGGCAGGTTTCCAGAAAAAAATGGAAACACAGCTCTCCTGGGTCTGTGTCCCAGCCCTTCACCCTCTTACCATGCTTTTTCTTTTTGGCAAGGAAATGTTCTGGATGTGAGAGGCTGACCTGAGAGCTGGAGCCTGGGAACCTTTTTTCTTCCTCTAAGTTTCTCGGTGATTTGATAATAGCTCCGGATGCCTTATGTAACACAGCAAGACAAATGAGCCCTGACTTTCTATTGTTTTTTAGGTGGGCACAGAGCTGACTGGCAGGTTGCTGGGCGACCCCCTGTCTCTGAGAGCCTTGGTGCTGCTGCGTGTCCGTGCCACCACCGAGCTCGTCCCTGAACCTCAAATGCAGCCCTGGCCCCCCGCCGGCCCCCGGGCAGGGAGCACAGGTGGCTCTTGGGGGCACGGAGAGCGGCTTTTAATGATGTTTTAACGCGGATGGTGCGTAGCGCTGTAATGAAAGCGGTTCCTGCTACTCTCTGCTCTGTCCTAGCTATTTTTGTTTTGTTTGCTTGACAGTGTTTACAGCAGCAATTTAAGATTTGGGCCATGTGGATTAAGCCCTGAAGCAGACTTTGTGTGACACTGGGGATGGGGATTCACAGAGGCAAACTTTGAGCTAATCTTTCCAGTTCCTTTTGTAGTCAGAGAGCAGCCGTCTCCTCTGCAGGGTGATTCAGAGAGGCTAAATTAAGCTCTCTCTCTGAATCAGCCTCCTGGGCAACTCACTTTGCAGTTCCCACCTCTACAACAGCCTTGAGGGCTACAGCTGGGCCACGGCTCGAAGCCCAGCGCCGGCCAGAGACGGCCGTGAGAAACAGGGGGCTTGGGGTCCTCCAGCTCTGTGGGGCTGGACCAGCTCAAGGGGGGCACCAGCCCCAGAAGGGCGAAGGTCTCTCCGCTGCTGTTGTCCGTGTTGCGTGCCGGTGATTTGGGGAATCTGGGATTCCCGAGAAAATCTGTGATTTAGGGAACCTCCTGATAATCCTGCTTTGTATCTGGGAGTAGTTATGAGTCAGGAAACCCCTGCAGAGCCAGCTGTGTGGTCTGCATTCCCCTGAGCTTAGCAGCTTAAGAGCTAAATGATGGCAAGAGGGAGAAATGCTGAACCTGACCTTGAGCAGGGAGGAGAAATTGTCCTGATGCAGTTCTTGTCTCTGCCAAAATTTCCTGCTGTTCTTTAACAAAGTTAAAACCAGTTTGTTTCTATTTAAATAATAAAATTGCATTGCAAATATTGAAATTCAAACATTTTAACTTTTCCATTTTTTCAGGTTCATTTCCTGCCTTTTTCTTCACCTTATTTTCTTTCTTCCAGCTTGTGAAGATTAGGGTAGGGTTTGATGGGGATATCCTGAAATACCTCACCTTTTGAAAATGGAAACAAAATGGGTTTATTTTTTGTTCGTTTGCTTGCTTGCTTCATTGGGAGCTTCTGTTAGTCTTTAGAAAAAAAACCCCACAAACTTCCAAATACTCCACGCTAAACGCTCTGTTTCTTCTTTTTCCCCAGCTGTAACACATACCTGTGTGCAAGAAGCAACGCCCTCGTCTAGTTGCAGGGAGCTTGTGCTCGTTGACGGGCAGGCTGGAAAAGCCTTTAAAGAAAGGCTCTGGCTAACTTGTGCTGTTGGGAATACCCAGGCTCACAGCGGATCAAAGCAAGACCGTGAAAACAGCGGTGGGTAAGTGGGAGAAAAGAGCTGTGATGGGCACAGAGAGTGAGGATGAGCGGATGGAGCTGGGCCAGAGGGAAGGCTGGAAGGGGAGCGGGGGGCCCGCTGGGACTCGCCTCTCGGCAACTGTGGGAGCTGCAGCTCGTTCCCAGGTGAGCAGGCAGTGACTCCTCTCACTGCTCCTCCTGCCCGCTTCTGGCTTTTGTGAAGCTCTAGAAATTGCAAGCAGGGGTGATTTAGCATGTCACTGCTGAACAGGGGAGGCTTTGTGGTAATTAGCTTACTGCTAATTAGGAATATCTTTGGGTATTTCATTGGAAGAAGACACTGATCCATTTATAACAAGTCACCACTTGCAAAGTAGTTACCTGAAATATGTTTTCCCTTTCTATATAAAAAAATTAACTTTTAAAATTTTTAAATCAAATTATGTCATAAGATGCCTGTCAAGAATGATAGGTCTTTGTAATTTAAATGTTGCGAATGTATCCGTGAAATGTCTACGTTAAGTCTTGGTTTTATTAGTTAAAAAAAAAACAACCAACAAACAACAAAAAAACCAAACCCCACAAACAAACACGACCCCCCCCAAAACATAAAAGCAAGCATGACTAACTCCTCAGAGTATAAAAGGGACTTTTTATTTTTCAAAAAGTGACGGACTTCTGAAATCTGAAGGCCTCTGTCCATACATGTTTCCATGTAAATGCCACAACATCCATGGATTTTTGCCTTGTCCTTTTTTACTATTGACTTCCATGACTAGCTGCATGTATAAGCGATGGAGGTGACTCTGGTCTCTTCCTTGCTTGGTTACTAACAGATTTAATACAGGAGCTACTCAGGTGTGATACCTGTGACCTTTGGGTCCCCAGCTTGTGGCCTGCTATGGATGTTGGGCTGTTAAACTGTGGATGTTCTATATGCAGCCAAAAGATGGAAATAGAGTTGGTGTCAAAACTGTTTTATGTACAGTGAGTAGAAATTACTTTAGTGAACTCTTATGGCGAAGCAGAAAGCAATGGCTGAAGTAAGGGACCAAGACAGATTTTAAGCAACAGATTCGTGGTGAAAACTGTGAAAACTGATCTGAGAAGTCGTGTGCACAGTGTCTGAGCCTTATTTAATCTCTCATATCTCAGTTTTGTTACAAATGTCCTAATCACAGAGGTCTCGGCTCTGCCGGTCAGCATGGTGTGGCCACCCCCGGTCCATGCTGCCTGCTTTTTTTCCTGTGCATCTCCAACCTGTCTGCTTGTGGCAGCAGGTTGCTATTTCTCATTTTGTTCGTGGGCTGCAGAGCCAGCCAGAGCAAGGACCGAGTCTTTGGCACAGCTCTCATTCTCTGCAAACTAAGCAGAACAAGAGAGGGTGAGTTTTGCTGGGGTCAGAGGGGCATCTCACGTGCTTCAAGCTCTGTGCTGGAAATACTGCTCCCTGTGACTTGAAGAGAGGAAGCTAAATGCCATCCTATTTTCCAAACCTTTCTAACACTGATGATGGTGAGTTTGGCTGAATAAATTAAGACTGGAGAGCTTAAAGGGGGATGAAATGTTCCTTTTGTTTATTTTAAAAAATACATACCACTTTTTACAATATTTGCATGGCTCATTAGGTTTTCTTTTATTTTAATTTCCTTCCTAGAAACTATATGATGTGCTACTCATTGCTCAAACTCAAAATGGGATTTTTATCATTGGCACTATCTGTTTAAAATGTTTGACGGATAAATTCTTCTTATTTCCCCTTTTCTACACACCCCAGGGCTTAAATAGCTCATAAACAACAACAACGTCAACAAAAATTGTTTTGTTATTCAAATGAGACTTCTTTTCCCCACTGCAAATTCCTTCTTCCCTGCAAACTGTGTTTTTTAACAATAACAACTGCCTAAAGCTCTCTGATTTTTCTTCATAGGCGATTGTTCTGGCCAAAACCAAACAAAATAGGGAGCCTGTTAAGCTAGAACCTGTTTTGCATGCACCTGCAATAATAATTTAGATATGCACATCAAAGTGAATACGCTGTTGCACAACATAATTGGTTAATTTTGATTATGCAGGAGCATCATCTTGCTGCATTAATAGAGGAAGCTCTTGCTCGTAGGCTGGACAATCACTGATTAGAGATGGGCAGGGTACTTCCTAAATACAGGACAGGTATCTCTGAGGATGGGGGGGCTTTGCCATCTATCCACAGATACTTTTTGGTACTTTTTTACTTGCTTTCCTTCTTGACACTCAATCAAGGGCTGGCACTCACAAAATTACTGATGTTTTGCCTACGTGTGTGCATATAACAAATATCTAGGAATCTTCAAGTGCATTAAAATAATTAACTAAGCCTCACTGCAGCTTAGTGAGATATTATCAACCTAATTTGACAGATTGTTGAATGAGACATGGAGACCTCAAGTGATTTGATCAGTGTTGGCTTGCTGTTGCAGCAGACTTGGGTTCAGAGCTGCAGTGTGATATCGAGACAGCTGCCATCCCACAACACCTTTCTGTGCTTCTGGAGCAGAAAAAAACTGAAATAGTAATGTGAACCTTTTGCAGATGGGCTCTTCTGGTGGCCAGGTGGTGGTGTGGCTGCTGAGAAACTGAGTAGGAGAGGGGAGATCCTCACAGGCAGCATTGAGGAGAGCTGGCAGATGGACTGGCTGCTCTGCTTGCCTGGCCTTTGCAATGGTGTGTTTCGAGGGGCAAGGGGTAGCACAGAGCCGGTGTTCCCAAAGGGAAGACCCTGCTGATGCCATGCTGTCCACCCTGCTCTGGCCCCAGGTTGTCATCAGAAGCTGGGGTATGGCACCAGGTGGCATAAGAGATGTCCTCAGGTGGTAGTTGCTGGTGTTGGATGTGGGGAGTGCAAGCTGCTGACATGGTCTGCATGGGGTTGTGGCCGTGGGAAGGCTTGGTGCCACAGTCGCAGGTAGTGGAGAGTGAATGGGTTTCATTACAGTCAGTAGTCTGAGAAGGGCCTGAGTGACTATTTTCCAAACAGCTTGAAGAATTTAAAGTGCCCTCTGGATATGGAAATGCTTTTCTTTACATCTACTAGTCTGGGTGGCAGATGCCATCCTATTTTCTGTCCTTTGGAGGGATGTGACTGTCCCAGAGCTGCAGATGGAAGGGCTCGCCTGAGCTCTCTCTGATCTGCTGGATGGAAAATCTACCAGCCTGAGCAAATGCAGTCACAATATGGGTTTGAAACTCCACGGGCTGATTTTTCTATCAGTTGGACTAAGGAAAACTGCAGAGACCTCTGCTGACAGTATTGCACTGGCAGGTGGCAACATGGATGGGAGGTGGTGTTGTGGTTTAACCCCAGCCAGCAACTAAGCACCACGCAGCCACTCTCTCACTCCCCCCCCATCCAGTGGGATGGGGGAGAAAATCGGGGGAAAAAGAAGTAAAACTCGTGGGTTGAGAAGAGAACGATTTAATAGAATAGAAAAGAAGAAACTAATAATGATAATGATAACACTAATAAAATGACAACAGTAGTAATAAAAGGATTGGAATGTACAAATGATGCGCAGGGCAATCGCTCACCACCCGCCAACCAACGCCCCGCCAGTCCCCGAGTGGCGATTCCCTGCCCCCACTTCCCAGTTCCTATACTGGATGGGACGTCCCATGGTATGGAATACCCTTTTGGCTAGTTTGGGTCAGCTGCCCTGGCTCTGTCCTGTGCCAACTTCTTGTGCCCCTCCAGCTTTCTCGCTGGCTGGGCATGAGAAGCTGAAAAATCCTTGACTTTAGTCGAAACACTACTTAGCAACACCTGAAAACATCAGCGTTATCAACATTCTTCGAATACTGAACTCAAAACATAGCACTGTACCAGCTACTAGGAAGACAATTAACTCTATCCCAGCTGAAACCAGGACAGGTGGGAACCTTTTTAATTGGCCCGTCTGCCTGCAGAGAGCACCTGTATCTAGTGATCATGAAATGATAGAGTTTTCAGTGCTTGGAGAAGTAAGGAAGGGGGTCAGCAGAACTGTTACCTTGGACTTCCAGAGGGCAGACTTTGGCCTGTTTAGGAGACTGGTTGACAGAGTCCCTTGGGAGGCAGTCCTGAAGGGCAAAGGAGTCTAGAAAGGCTGGACATTCTTCAAGAAGGAAATCTTAAAGGCACAGGAGCACGCTGTCCCCATCTGCCAAAAGATGAGCTGGTGGCCTGGCTGAACAGAGAGCTTTGGCTGCAACTCAGGAAAAAAGGAGAGTTTATGACCTTTGGAAGAAGGGGTGGGTAACTCGGGAGGACTACAAAGATGTTGTGAGGTTGTGCAGGGACAAAATCAGAAGGGCCAAAACCCAACTAGAAATTAATCTGGCGACTGCCATAAAAGACAATAAAAAGTGTTTCTATAAATACATTAGCAACAGAAGGAGGGCTAAGGAGAATCTCCATGCTTTACTGGATGCGGGGGGAAACAAAGTGACAAAGGATGAGGAAAAGGCTGAGATACCTCTGCCTCAGTCTTTAATAGTAAGACCAGTTCTCCCAGTACCCAGCCCCATGAGCTGGAAGACCGTGACAGGGAGCAGAATGAAGCCCCCATAATCCAAGGGGAAATGGTTAGCAACCCGCTACATCACCTAGACACACACAAGTCTATCGGGCTGGATGGGATCCACCCAAGGGTACTGAGTACAAGCTGGCAGAAGTGCTCACCAAGCCACTTTCAATCATCTGTCAGCAGTCCTGGCTAACCGGGGAGGTCCCAGCTGACTGGAAATTAGCAAATGTGATGCTCATCTACAGGAAGGGCTGGAAGGAGGATCCGGGGGAACTACAGGCCTGTCGGTCTGACATTGGTGCCAGGGAAGGTTATGGAGCAGATCATCTTCAGTGCCATCACATGGCACAAACAGGACAACCAGGTGATCAGGCCCAGTCAGCATGGGTTTATGAAAGGCAGGTCCTGCTTGGCTAACTTGGTCTCCTTCTAGGTGATCCCTTAGTGGATGAGGGAAAGGCTGTGGGTGTTGTCTACCTAGACTTTAATAAAGCCTTTGACACTATTTCTCACAGCATTCTCCTGGAGAAACTGGCTGCTCATGGTTTGGATGGGCATACGCTTTGCTGGGTAAAAAACCTGCCTGGTTAGCTGGGCCCAAAAAGTTGTGGTGAAGGGAGTTAAATCCATTGCGGTGGCTGGTCACAAGTGGTGTTCCCCAGGGCTCAGTGTTGGGGCTGGTTCTGTTTAATATCTTTATCAATGATCTGGATGAGGGGATCGAGCCCACCCTCAGTAAGTTTGCAGGTGACACCAAGTTGGGCAGGAGTGTTGATCTGCTTGAGGGTAGGAAGGCTCCACAGAGGGACCTGGACAGGCTGGATCGATGGCCCAAGGCCAATTGTATGAGGCTTAACAAGGCCAAGTGTCAGGTCCTGCACTTGGGTCACAACAACCCCATGCAACATTATGGGCTTGGAGAAGAGTAGCTGGAAAGATGCCCAGCGGAGAAGGACCTGGAGGTGCTGGTCGACAGCTGGCTGAATATGAGCCAGCAGTGTGCCCAGGTGGCCAAGAAGGCCAGGAGCATCCTGGCTTGTATCAGAAATAACGTGGCCAGCAGGACTAGGGAATTGATCATCCCCCTGTACTTAGCATTGGTGAGGCCGTACCTCAAATGCTGTATTCAGTTTTTTGGCCCCTCACTATGAGAAAGACATTGAGGTGCTGGAGCGTGTTCAGGGAAGGATAATGAAGCTGGTGAAGGGTCTAGAGCACAAGTCTTATGAGGAGTGGCTGAGGGAAGTGGGGTTGTTTAGCCTGGAGAAAAGGAGGCTGAGGGGTCGCTCTCTACAACTACCTGAAGGGAGTTTGTAGCAAGGTGGGTGTCAGTCTCTTCTCCCAAGTGACAAGCGATAGGACAAGAGGAAATGGCCTCAAGTTGCTGCAGGGGAGGTTTAGATTGGATATTAGGAAAAATTTCTTCACTGAGAGGGTAGTCAAGCATTGGAACAGGTTGCCTGGGGAAGTGGTGGAGTCACCATCCCTAGAGGTATTTAAAAGATGTGTAGATGTGCCGCTTAGGGATATGGTTTAGCAATGGACTTGGCAGTGTTAGGTTAATGGTTGGAGTCAGTGATCTTAAAGGTCTTTTCCAGCCTAAATGATTCTATGACTCTATGATCTTTCCCATCCATATCTCCTATAACCACTGCAACTGATCTCCTAACAGCTGGAAACTATTTTGAACTCAAGTTAACAAGCTAAAGGAGAGCATGGGATCAGGTAAGTGCTCTTGATTGACCAAACTGTCCTTGGGGTTGCTATGTGAAGAGTGATCATGCAGGTCTGGTCATATAAAAGCAACCCTATTACCAAGGGATGGGGTGGGGGGAGCCTGACCCCAAACAAAGCTAAGGCGGTTGATAAAATGGCAGCAATACTAAAACAGATGGTGAAATGGGTGGCTATAGTTCACTCATGTTTGGCAAGTGAATAGAGTTTCTTATCAGAGACTTGTTTCTTGGGACAGAGCTGGGTGATGGTGTTAGCTGCTGACTGGTCCAAGGGTGTCATGCTGAGGCCCAACTCCAGGCAAAATTTTGGCTGCTGTTCGGCAGAGGAGCAGGTGATTCCTTTCTACCTGTGAGGAAGGTCTGGAGGCTCAGTTGAACAGATCCTAAGCAGGGAGAGCTGAAGTCTGTAATTCATTTTTCCATGCATTTAAACCTTTTTCCCTTTCCTTGTTCTGTTTTTTTTGTTTGTTTGGGTTTTTGTTTGTTTTTGGTGTGTTTTGGTTTTTTTTTTTTTTTTTTTTTTTTGCAGAAGAGGGCTTTCCCTTGCTCTGTGGACAAATGACGTCAGCTGCACACAAACCCAGGGACTTTTGGGTGCACATTGCCAAGGCTTTGCAGAACTGTGGAGTGTGGGGACAGGCAAACACACCCAACCAAGCCACTGATTTCACCAGTACAGTGATTTTCCGTGTATTTTTATGCCTCCAGCCCCAGTGGGTGGTATGAGGTGGGACACATGGAAAGCCTTTTCCTTGGACCCAAAGGGCATATTTTGGCCAAGAAGGATGTAATTGCATTGCTGAAAGGATGGAGAAAGGGAAATCTTGCCCTGACTTGCTATGTATGTTGTCTCAGGTGTGAGGGATATGAGGCAGTCCTTTTAGTCTGGGCTAATCCATGAGAAGAAAGTCATGTTCTGTGTCTCTTTAATATACTATTTTTGCCCTGGCTGGTGGTGGCATGGAGGAGAGGCCTGCTTAATGAGAGAGGAGGGCTTTTTAATGGCAAGCCAGAAGGCAACTGCTGACTCATGTAATTTTTATGTTTTGGTTATTAAAGCCACATGTGGTAGTGGGGCAGATTGTGAGGAGGGTGAGTACCTGGGAAGAGTTTCCATCACATGTTGCACCAGCTGCTCTTGAATGCACACTGCAGAATTTGGTAAACAAAGTGGAAAAGGGAACTGAAATTCCCCAATGTGCATGCTGACCCCAGAGCATAAGCATCTCTACACAGCCCTTTAAGATTTCTCCATTGACTATTAGCACAGCCCTGGACCTTGTTGTAACTCTCTTTGAGCTATTCTGTGTAAAGTACCTTGATCTGTGGCTAAAAAGCACTATTTAAGAGCCAGGTATTAGCATGATGTGGTTTTGTGTGTGTGGTGTTTGTTGGTTGTTTTTTTTTTTTTTTTTTTCATTTTGTTTTTTTTTTTTTTTTTAATGTGCTCTAGTCTTCTAGTCCTGAAGTGGGAGATTTGAAGTGTGATATGAAAAGTGATACTGCAGGAATTACTCTAGAGCTGTCTGGATTTGCAGGAGAGAGCATATCTGGACAGCTGAGCCCTGCAGGCTTCTCCAAGGGAGACTTTTAGGCTATCTGAGATTTTCCCACCACTCCGTTGTGGGACTCCCTTGTTCATCGCATGGTTAATGTGGTGAAGGTGAGTCTTTTCTCCCAGTTTTGATGATTGTGCTTCCCTGTGAGGTTTGGGGTGGGGTAAGACTCCAAAAACCTGTGGTAAAGGAGTGTGACAGGAGACAGGCTCTGTGCTGGGAAAGCAGAGCTGGCACTGAGGCATAAGGGATCATGGATGTGCGATCCTTGGGCATCACTGCTCCTGGGAGTTAGACGGGTTTTTCAGTCTGGGAGGGAGAAATGGTTGTTTTCTCTCTGCCTCAGCTGATCTGGCCATTGACGCTGTTGCAGGAGTTGTCCTTACATTTTCTTGAAGGGCCTGGCTGGTCTCACTAATTGGCACAGTAGCGAAACGGCACAGCCCATGACTGCTGAAAGAAAAGGTCTCAGCTCAGGCAGTGGAGTTGCGTGGCCTGGGAAATGGAGCTCTTCAGCTTTATCCCTGCCAGCTGGCATCTTTTCCACTGCTCCTTTTCTCTTCAGTGCTCCAAATGCACAAAGCACGCCAGCCTGTCTGTTGTCCCATAGCCTCTAATGACTGGCATGTGCACCTAAAGTGGTACACGTAGACTGGTGTGACTTGAGGGTGTGAAGCCGCATGTGCGCTGACGGGCTTTGATGGAGCTGTGAGTCCCAAATGCCAAATTCTTGTCTGCTGTTTGGTGGCTCTCTAGATTGACTGTAGCATTCAAGAAGGGGCTGGTGAGAGGAGAAACAAGCCGGGTGTTTATTCCAGAATTGTACAGAATAGGACTGGAAAGGGCCTTGACGGTCATCTAACTCTTCTTGTGCAGGATCAGTTTGACCTAAAGCACCAGCTATATCTGAACTGAAACCAAGTTATGTATGCATGTAAGGAAGTTTGCTGGGAGCCAGAATTTCATTGTCTGAAAGTAGGCAGAGACCCAGATCTACTTTGCTGAAAAAAGCAAACTGTATTTAAAAAGATGTTCTTGAAAATTTAGGCAATTTTCTCAATGCTGTGCAATGTCTCAGTGTAACTTCAAAAATCAATTACTTTCTTTTACACTAAACAATGATTAAGCTGTTCAGACCACTTGGCGCAAACAAACAGCTGCAATATCCAGAGAATGAGAACTTCTGGAAAGGACTATAGTGATTGGTTAGATGCTTGCCTCTGATTAAATTAGAAATACAGATTTTTTTTTTCCCCTCTCCTTTCATCCAGTTCTGAGGTGGGTTATGCAGGAGGCTCTGAACTTCTATTTTACATTCTTGTGCCTATCTCTGAACCCATCTTGTCATAAATATTTGAAAGTTTGACTTAAACTGCTCCAAATGGTTTCTAGATTCCCAGATGAAATGCTAAATTGCCTAAAAGAAGAGCCTGAAGATGAAACAAACTCTGCAGTAGCAAAGTAGACCTGAAGATTACATATTTCAGTAATTGATAAAAGTGCCACCTTTTCAGACTTTTTCATAAAAAAATCTGTGTATTAAAGCCCCAGATTATCTGGGCAGACTCTGTAGCCATAAAAATCAAAGGCAAACTGTCAGTTCTCCCTGTTTTTGTCTCCTTTCCAGGTGGTGAACTTCTCTTCAAAAGGAAAAATTTTTCTATGAGAACCTAGAAGGAAATCCTCGAAAACAGATAGAGGTTAATATCCTTGATTTACAACAGAAAAAGTGGGGGCAGAAAGCAAGGTCTTTAACTCATGTGAGGCTGAGTGGTCTGCAGGCAGCAGGGTGAAGGTTTCCCCAGACATCAGGAGAGTAAGTCTTAATTCCTCACCATTTGGCTTGCTGGTTTGGGAGGGGACATGTGCCTCTTTTCCTTGTGCAAGAAGCTTGTCTCCCAACATAAATCAACTCCATCCTCTTTGTAATGGATCGGTTTTACCAGTGCCATAGTTGTGTTCATTTTGGTTCATACTGGGCTACAAGCTCGGGTTGAAAGTTTAGGTAAAGCAGCTGCACATATAGGAGACCCAACAGCATGTAAGAGTGCTGCTGCTGAGGGGCTGGGTAAAGGCTGGGCTGTGTGTGGGATTTATTTGGAGTAACCAAGAGGGGATGTGTAAGCTGGCATTTGTCACGGGACCTGTCATTTTTAACATGCAATATGGTCTCACCCACAGGCTTAATTCTTGCAAAGAGGCAAGGTCTGCCTTAGTCAGGGCATTTTGAAAGCCCTGTTGCTACATACGATCTTCCTATAGAAGTGTCTTGGAGTGGTTTTCTGTTATTTTTATGATCTTGCTGGTCTCTAGCTGCATGGGATGTCCTGGCTGTGTGCAGCAGGGTCACATAATGCTCTGTATCCAGAGAGGCCAGCATCCCTGTGGGACTGGCTGCTTGGGACAGCCAGATACCTATGCTCTGCACGTGACAACCCACCTGGTCCCCATGCTCAGACCGTTTGTAGTTTCAGGATACCTTTGTGCCTTCTCTGCTCTGGGTCAGCTGGAGGGGCGTCTGTCCTTCTATGCAATTCGGAGCAACCTTGCTAGCAGAGCACAGCTGTGGTAGGAAACTGGGCCACTGTAGGAGACCCAGACCCTGTACCGCAGCTCAGCACAGCAGTGCCTGATGCCTGCGAAAGGCAAATGTGGTCTGGTTGTGTATTACGTGGTGGTGTATAGCCCCAAATGCTTATTCTTTTTGCCAGTTCTCTTTTCCCCTCTGGGTTTTAACTTTCTGCTGCTACTTAACTTTGTAAAATAATAAATGGCAAAAAATATGTTCTTAGAAATTCATGCCTGAGGCTGGGGCTTTTTCTAAGTAGTTTTGACTCTTCAGAGGGAAGCTACTACTAAGCAAAAATTACCATAATTAACTATAGTAAACTGCCTGCCATTTGATGTCTGAGACTTAAAAGCTTCTGTTGGGATCCAGACAGTTTTTGAAAACAAAGCCTCAATGGCCTAATTAAAAAAGAAAGGAGAGAGAGAGAGAGAGAGACAGGAGCAGGAAAGACTGGTGATAAATCTAGGCAAATCACAATGAGCTGACAAGAGGAAAGGTAAATGCAGCCTTGCTACTTGGTCCAAAAATATAGCCTGGGAAGTCTGGATTTCATCTTGCTCCAATATGCTTTTCCTCTGAAGCAAGTGGTACCTCTTGCTCTGGATCCACTTCAGTGGAAGGGAATTTTTGGATCAGGGTGCAGTGTTTCTTTGAGCATGCAAAATAGATACATCCCCTTTAAGATTTCCAGTCTTGAGAAAACACGTCAGATTTTAAGTAAGTTCACCCTGAGGCAGCAGCAGCCTTGTGATGAATGTGGGCAACACAAATATTTGTACAGCAATTAACTGTGCAGTGCAATGATAATAACACAAATGTTTTTAGTGATAGTGCTTATAGCAGTTTAAATTGGGGCTGTGAATACATTGATTTCCTGGGAAGCAGAGGTATTCACACCAGCAGAAGTGCGCTCTCTGAGCTTGTGAGCTGTTATAGGGCTACTCTCGTGGTGGGGGGCAAGCAGGTTTCAAAGGGGCAGTGCTGATCGCACGGGCACAACTGCAGCGTGGCAGAGGTCGGGCATATTGCACCAGGGAAGGGTCTTCCCTTGCTCTTCCTTGTGCTCAGACTGCTTAGCTGCCCAATGAAATGTGAGGAGGTGAGGCTGGTTTTCATCATCTTGTGCTGGAAGAAGCCTGGAAAAGGATTTGATGTGGACACAACCTGTAGAAATGAGTGTGGTGGATTCCTGTTGCTTTCTAGATGCTTTCCAAGGGCTCTGAGAGATGAAATCAGTTTGTGTTCTGGTGTTGGAGGAAGTTTCCATCCCAACGCAAATAGAGAAGCTTGCAGATCACTTCCTGAGCTTGGATCACAACCCCACAGGGCAACACCAGCCACGTCCTGGTGTATGTCTGCTCGTGGCGGGAAGCACCGCTCGAGGCCCTGAACTGCGGTGTCACTACAGCAGCATTTTGCACTGCCCCCAAGGAAGTGGCCAGCTTTCCAGCAACGGGGCCGCTGGAAATGCTTTGCTGCTGGGATATTTGGTGCTGAGGAGTTTTGACAGTGCTGTACAGCTGGAGTACGGGTGCATGTCTGGCTGCTTTGCAGGCAAAGTGCATTACAGTGGGAGGTGCCGCCAACAATAAGGGTGTCATGGCTGGGGACCTCAAGGTACCTGCTCCTACTGCTGTGCGTGGAGGGAGCACATCTATAGACTCCAGCCTCAGGGGAACAGCCTGTATCTAGCCCTGTAGGTATACCAGCCTGGGCTGATGGTGGGGACTGCGTGTGGACAGAGCTGTTTGCCCATGCAGTGATGTTGTTCCCTCTCAACAGCTGGCTGTTGTTGAGAGGGAAGCACTACCCAAAGGGGCAGCCAGGACATGGCTGCTCTTCTCAGCTGCTGCACCTTGTACCTGGCCACGCAGCCCATGTGGGGTTGGGCTGTGACTGTGTCATGTCACACGTGCGAGTTGGAGGCTGACACAGGTGAGCTGTGTCTCCCAGGCTGAGCTCTATTTTGAGCTCCTCTTGCAGCCTGCTTCAGTGCTGCTGCAAGCAAAGATGCCAAGAGGCATGTGGGGCCTTTACAACCTCACAACTTCTGGCTGAGACAAAATAAGGAGCAAAGGGAACTGCTTGAGGGAGTTTGCACTTCTAAAAGAATAATCAGACTTTGCCCTCAAGGAGGAAGTGCACTGGATTGCAACTGCCTGCCTGCTCTGATGATGGCTAGATATTTCCCTAAACCTTTTAATAAGAGTAATTGTGCTCGCCTTTCTCAAAGCCCTGATGTGATGCTGGGTTTCCTGCCTGCCTGTCCCTTTTGGCATTTTGTGTGGTGGGAGAAGTAATTTCTTTTCCTTCTTATGGTGACTCATCTCTAGTTGCGGCGCTCTGATGTACAAGTGAGCTTTTGAGTTTGGCTCCGTGAACCCTGCTGTTCTCCCTAAGTCCATGAATGAGGCTGTAACCATGGCAATTCTGTTGCTGCTCAGACAAACCATCAATGTGGAAGACTCTCCATCTGACATCCTTAAAGGGAAAAGCAAAGCTTTCTTTGCTCTGAGAGCTCAAAGCAGAAGAGAAGGAAGGACTCAAGAAAGGCTTCTGGCCACAGTTTGGCTGTGGCTGCAGAGCATCTAGGCTACACATGAAGACAGCCCTGGTGGGTCAGAGCAGAGATCTGTGACGATGCTGGGCTGTCACCAGCAGTGACCAGCAGTAAACACCTGTGCAAGAATAGGGTGAGCAAAGAGTGATCTGTTCTCCTCACCTCTGTGCTGTGCTTCTGGTGATCTCAGAGGCTTCCAGAACCACACCTGGTGTCTCTGTGTGCAGTACCCCTACAATACGGGCTAAGTCCCATTCCAGCTACAGCCAGTTTGCAAAAGCTTTGACAAATGTTTCAAGCCTCCATTTATCTATGTGCTAAAATACTGGGCCAGGTTATGGTTTCCTGAAGGCTGTGTAAGTCCAGTGTGATTCCACTTACTAAGCCAGGATCACCTTGGCAGTCCTTTCCCATGCTGCTACCATTATAGATGTCATAGCTGCATCCTGCCAAACTTCCTCAGGGCAAACTCCAAGCACAAATGAGAAAAAGCTACTTTTTCAGCCAGTAGAGCCAAGCTGTCCAGCAACTAGAATAAACTAGAACAGCGAAAATATAATTTCTTATATCCTGTGGGCTATAGGAGACAAATCACCTATTTGTCTAACACAAGGAAGTCTAAAATGAGATGCTCTGTGTTTAATGGAGGGTGCAGTTCAGTAGTGCAGCTGAGCTGATCCAATGTCTTTCTGGTCCTGAACATTTTTACTTTCTGTTTTCATGTTTTTGGTGGTACAGCTATTGTCAGCTTTGATTTTGGTTTTGCTAGTCAGCTCCTGCTGAGATGATTCAACTCACTAACTTGGCAGAAAAATAAACTTGGTCAAAAGTTTTCCCCCAGGATAGAATAAAGGAAGCACTTTGACAGATTAGTGAGCTGAACTGGCTCTATGAAAGGTCTGACACAAGGACAAGGGAGGGAGTGGGACCATGTAGCCGATAATCAGGTTGGGGAAAGGGAGGAGTAGGGGTAGAAAGTCTAGGACTGACTTTTCTGGTGGCAGAAAAATTTAAATAATCTTGTGTGCAGCTGAAACATGCCATTAGCTGTGGCGCCTAGCATTATGAGAGATAATCCTGTCTACAGGTTTTCAGCCACAGTGATTGGGTCAGACAGTCTGTGTTAAATGCAGTGCAAAAGCCCAGCATGAGGACAACATCTCTGCTTTCTGGGGAACGGATGTGCTTGGAGTTATGAATGATTTTGTCTGAAATTTCTCCCAGAAAGCCTCTACAAGATTGTTTACATGATTGTGCCTTCTTTAACCTAATTATTCAGCAGAAGCCCCACATGGAGTTGCAGCGTATGCTAGCAGAAGCAAAGGCACTGCTGGTAGACCTATTTTACCTCCCCAAACAGCATTAGACATAGCAAAGAAAGCAGCTGTCTATGCTACAGTTGTTACAAGCTGTTATTCCCGCCTCCTACCTACCCTTTGAGATGATAATGTCTGCAAAATGCTGCAGTATATATACAGTATTTATGTGCTATAAATTGTAGTACTTACTGTGAAGTGCACTGTGGTGATGGAACTCCCTTTTCTCATTCCCTGTCTATCTGGGAGATATATTGCATAGCTTGGTGGAAAGGCCCAGCAGCAGCTTACACCTGCAGCAGAAATTTATCCCAGGAAGCCAGACACAGCTCTAGCTTCAGTTATGAGTGACTCGGTAGTTGAAGAAAGTACTTTGGGGTGATGGTGGTGGTGGGAACCACTGTAGCCTTGTGATGGCTCTGGATCCTGGAGACCACTCATCTTTTGTTGGGATGGGCCAACCCTCTGGACCTGCCTCTAGCATTGCATGAAAAACAATGTGATCTCCTTGTTGCATTCATGCTTCCTTGTGGTCCTGACAAGCTGTCTGGTCAAGAAGACCCTTCCATGAGTAGTAAAGTTAGTGCTTTGCATTCTGATCTCCCTTGTTGGCCACAGAAATGAAGCAATAAGGAGGCCTTAGTGTGATGTTATTGCCTGAGGAAGGATGAAGGGAGGGATATATGCTGGTAAAACAGTGGGCCAGGGAGCTGTACAGGCAGAAGAGGTTTAGTGTAGTTGTAGGTAATCCTGGGATGATTTGGGCATTTTTCCCTAATGAGCTCCTTGCTGTTGGAGGGAATTGGATATGGGAGTGAGCATGACTCTTGCTTTCTCCTACCATCAGCTAGGGGCTGAATATATTTCTGTGGCTTTTAGCCTTTTATGCTAACAGTCTCGGGCTACCCAGCATGTGACGGGCAGTGTCATGGGCCCTGTGGGATGTCTATGTGTGATCTTGCAGACCAGATGTTCTGCAGGCCTGTCTGTAAGACCCAAACAAGGCACCCAGAGGTGGAAATGCGGTCACCACAGGCTCCATACTTAAGCAATGGTGGGAAAGGGCCATACCTTCAGCCCCTTGGCCACACATCTGGACCTGAATAGCCATTGTATGATTGCTCAGTATAGCAGAGTGCTGGATGTTCCTGCAAATGCAGTGCTTACCCTGCACCTTACTGTTACGTCCTGCCCATGACTTGCCTTGAGGAGGACCTGTCTTGTGCCAGCAAATAGCCAATTACAGCACTAACACAATGTAAACTGCAGGTTATTAATGTCAATTGGCTGCAATTTTACCAAATTTGAAACTTCAGGAGCCAAATGCTGGGCTGCCTTTTCCACATCACTCTGCCAAAGCACCTGTTTCTGAGCACCATATCTTCCCTTCCTGAGCACCTCATGCCAAAGGCCACGCTGTCTGCAACCCCTGCGGCAGCTCCCTAAGGTGCAGATGTGTGGATCTGTCCTGACACCTCCTCTTGCCCCTCTTCTAGCTTTATGCAACTCCCTACCCTCATCTCCTCTCACACTGCTGCTCCTCTCAGCAGCTGAAATAGGAGTGAGTGGTTTGTGAACTCTGGCTGAACTGATGGGATCTCTTCATAACACTCCACATTTCTGCAGTTTTTTTTTTTTTTTAAATTTAATTTTATTTATTTTTAACAGGGTCTGCTCCCAGATTTACTGAGCTGAATGCAATTGCTTAGCTTCATTATTCTGTTGCAATAGGTCTGCTGGCAAGTTTATTAAGCAATAAGGGATGAAAGGCAGCAAGTTTCTAGGTGGCTATAGTGTGTGTTGTGTAGTGATGATAAGGCACAAGGTCGAAGGCTCACAGCTTTAATCACTGGAGAAAAGCACCCTGGAGAGACAGGATCTTATTGGTATAATGACATGGAAGTGAGTCATAAAAAAAGGAACTGCTATAAAACCTGCCCATTCCTCTTTGCCTGGAGAAACTGATGCTTAGGAAAGATCATTTGTAGAATTGCTCTAATGTCACATCTATGGCTATCCTCTCCTCAAGGATTATGGACCAGGTGTGAAGTTGAAATGGAAATCCCCTGAACCAGCTCCTTTCTTTATCTGCTAGTCAGAAAGAGCTCCAGTTTTGGTGATGGAATTCATGCTGAGGGCCTTTCTTCCCCTGCAGAAACCCTGGAGCTTTCTGTGACTCCAGGGGACTTGTCAGACCTTGAGAAGACTGGCAAGATGCTGATGGTGGCTGTGCTGGTGTGGTGGTGGCTTCGCCCTGTGGTGCTGCTGCTCCTCACCTGTCAGGATCCCATGGGTGTCCGGCATGACTGTAAAGAAACTGCATCTTCCTTAGGCCTGAATATAGCTGAAGCCATACCATTTTGTGGACTCTATTTTACCTAAACAAGCAGGTCATGGACCTCATTCTTTCTTACCCTTACTTACTGGTGTGAAATCCAACTTTAAAATCTCTGCTTGTGTGTCTACTTTGTCACTGGTCATCACTGTGATGTTTGGCAAGTCATGTCATTGTTAACAGCCTCCTGGCCTTACATACATCCTGTATATCTGGGCTAATAGTACTTCCCAACACAATACAGTAATTTCAGGGTGAATGAACAAATTTTGGAGGATTAGAGACATATCCTTTAGAAATGCTAAGTAATAATATTGTGTCCCTGTGGAGGCTATTAAAAATTGAAAGATGACATCTGAGGGAAAGATACCATTATAACAATGTAGAGAAGCCAGATGGGCGAGTGATCCACACAGCTTATGTCAAGAAAACAGGAAGCACCTGTCTCTGTGGTGGATGGAAGAAATAATTAATGTATCCATGTACAGCGTGGGAGATTGATAGCTGTAATTTAGCAGTGGCTGTTCAGCACTTCTATCAGCAATGACAAAGTGGCCTGCAGTGTTACCTGTTTCTTAATCTCTTGATTGCAGTATGGAAGGGGCTGGAGTTACTCTCTGAAGAGACAGATCTTATAAAGTGAAGCAGCAGTGGCACACAACCATATGGGAGACCATATGTGAGGACAACATCTGCAGAGGGCTTCATCTTTTCTTTCTCCATTTCTCCTGCCTTCTCATCTTATTTAATTGCAAAGGGTTATTGAATTAGTATGCAGATCAACTCAACAGCCATAGCTGAAGAGCCCAGTACTGTGAATCAGACTCCTGTGGCAGGGAAACCTGAGCAGCGGAGTCCTGTGACAGCATCAGAGAAATAGCAGATTGCTGATTTAATGCCCTGGTGTGCAAAACCTTGTCCTTTTGTAGGGAATGGAGGCTGCAGGGGAGCTGTGCATTACCTGGTCTCCAGCATTAATGCTGAATGTTGTTGTGGGTTGCCACTTCAGGTCAATTGCTGGCATTACAGGGCACGGTGAAGTCAAAGTACTAGTCCTTGTTTTGTAATTCTCTATCAGCTGTGCTCTGGTGGCTGGAATAGTCTGAGCCTTTTGTAGGTGGAGTGACATGACAAGGGTTAATGTGCTCAAAAGCTTGTCTGTTCCCCGCACCCTACATCCCAGATGATTTAATGTGAGTGTGTCCTGGTTTCAGCTGGGATAGAGTTACTTTTCTTTCTAGTAGCTGGTATAGTGTTATATTTTGGATTTAGTTGATAACGTCTTTTGTTGTCTAGTGTTGATAACACACTGATATTTTCAGTTGTTGCTAAGTAGCGTTTCTACTAACTCAAGGATTTTTCAGTTTCTCATGCCCAGCCAGCAAGAAGGCTGAAGGGGCACAAGAAGGCTGGAGGGGACACAGCTGCGACAGCTGACCCACACTGGTTAAAGGGATATTCCATACCATGTGACATCATGCCCAGTATATAAACTGGGGGGAGTTGGCCTGGGGAGGGGATTGCTGCTCAGGAACTAACTGGGCATCAGTTGGTGAGTGGTGAGCAATTGCATTGTGTCACTTGTTTTGTATATTCTAATTCTTTTATTGTTATTATTATTTTTGTCAATTTATTATTGTTATTATTATTTTCTTCCTTTCTGTCCTATTAAGCTGTTCTTATCTCAACCCACGAGTTTTACTCCCCCCCCCCCCCCCCCCCCCAATTCTCTCCCTCATCCCACTCGCTGGGGGGGAGTGAATGAGTAGCTGCGTGGTGCTTAGTTGCTGGCTGGGGTTAAACCACGATAGGGAGATTACCTCTGATTGTCAGTGTTGCCCCATTTATACAACACCTTGCAGCTCACCAAGCTGCCTGCAGTGTGCTGCTTGCTCAGAAAACAGATCTCCCAGAAGTTTCTTTCTCCTGGGCTGCAGGAGGAAGCAGGATATGGCAGAGCTGGGTATCAGGAATAAGGAGTTGCAGGTTGCCTGTGGCAGAGACCTCAGGGCAGGGGGTTTCCAGCGATGCAATGAAGAGAGGGAGAGCAGGAGGATGAGAGGGGGTGGCCAGGAGGGAAGCACCCAGCGTCATGGGGCCCAGTCCCTGGACCTCCACTGAGGATGTTTTTTCCACAGATATTCATTGGTGTAAGTGCAAGGTAGTCCTGAAGGCTGACTGGTTAAGACTCAACATAAAAGCCTTGCTGAGTAGCTGTAGTAGAAGCAAGGGTGGAGCCCAGGCCTCCAAAATCCCATACTTGTGCTGTGGTCCTTGGAGCTGGCTTTGCATCTGGAGAAAGGACTTAAATGATGGGCTGAGGTGACTGGGGGACGGGGGCTGGGCCCATCGATCTTTGAGCCATTCTTCCTGGTGCAGCAAGTGGGTTATATCTGACGGGCCTCATCAGGCTATGTCCTTTTTTTGGTGTAAGTCAGCAAATGGGGTGCCTTGCCTTTCATCTGAGAAGGCTCACAGGTTTGAAATCCAGCATGGGAGAGACTTACTTTAAGGACAGAATATTGTGTTTTACTGTTTTATAAGTCTAATTCTGTTTATAGCCCTTTCTTGTTCTGTTCAACTTAGTGAAACATATTTTCAACTGGAGTAAATAATGTGACTGTTCCCTCCAGTGGAACTGTGATGATTCACACCCACTTGGGTTTGGTTCCACTAACCTTAACTCCTTGGTGTAATTAACTAACATAATTGCCCTCTCATACCCACGTTTCACATCTTTGAGACAGCTGCGATGATTTTATATAACATGGGATAAATTCAACCCTGATAAAACTTCTTTAAGGACACCCTGCTTCTGTTAGGGATGAAGATGCTCCTTTGGTCCTCATGATTTGTCAAGGATGATTTTCACACTACTCAAACTGGCCGAGTGCATAAGGTTTTTAGTAGCACAGTGAGTACCTGACATCTCCTTGCTTTAGGAGTCCTGATGCCACTGGTAGCTTAGCATGATGCCCAGGCTTTAGCACCATTACTCCAGTGAGAACCTCTAGGGAGGGCTGTGGTGATGGCTTTCTGGCTGAGCTGTACTGGAGACAGCTAGGTGGAAGGGAGTTTGGGAACGGTCTCAGCACCTGCATCTTTTCCTTTGGTGTAACACTTTGTTGCTGTGGTTAAACTGCAAGGATTTCTGGACAGGGTTTATACAGAAATGTGAACATTCACTCTGCACCCATCACAGTAAGATAGCTGGAGCTAACAGAGGGTAATAGAGAGATGCAATGTTTTCTGGATGCAGCTTGAACAGCAGCTGCATTGATCAGTTCACTTTTCTTTGATGTCCTGAGCTACTAGAAAAGAAGGGGTATGAAAGAATGAGGGAGTGAATTGACATTATGGCAATGGATACTTTATTGCCCCATCATATGGTTCCTGCATCCACCTCAAGGTCTAGTTGTTCATCACACAGCCCTTTAACTGAAAGCTCTCTCTTGCCACAACCTAGCATGATGGATTTGTTGTACAGTGAGGATGTACAATGAATCCTTCTGTGCCTGCTGCGGTGGCTCTGACCAAGGACCCATGCCACGGCCCTCTCACCCCCAGAAAAGATTAGATCGAGCCAGGGAGAGGCAATGAACCCCAGTAAATTGAGTCTGTGATGCACTACAGAGCTCTCTTCTCTGAACATCCTCCCTTCACTGAGGAAGGCAAAGTGGTTTGGTGATGGATTTTATGGAATGGGACACCTGAGAGCAACAGCTATTCGAGTATAGAGGTGTGCTTTATGGAGAGATTATGTTTTTGTTTAAGCTTGCTTGGATGTTGAGATGACAGCTGTGTAGAGATTGTGTGCACAAATGAAGTGAGAGCTAATGCTCAGCAAGAGGGATGCAAGCTTCCCAGGGGGTATGGATTTGCAGTACAACACAAAATCAGATTTCAGAGATCAGCCATGCTGAAAAGGTATTGACTGAAGATAAAATGCAAGTACTTACCTGCTCATTTTCTGCAGTGCTTTATTGCTCACTTCTGTTTGGTTTTGCACTAAGTAAAGGGATCTTTGTCTTTTCTCTCAGGCAGGGCTACCCTTTGCAGAACTTATCACTCTTTCCTCGTATAGGAAAGGCTGAATTACAAAGGAGAAGGCAAGGCTTCCTTTTCCGAGCATGCCAAACCCCAAAATTTTCATGTTCTGGCCTTATCTGTTGTGGATTGACACTATCCCCTTCACCTCTTGAGGATTTTTGGCCTCATTTCCCATTATGGGATGAAAGAGGAAGTGAAGACAAGAAAATGATGTGACTGAGTGCTGCCAGCTGTACTCTCCCTGGAGGCATAGGGGGATCAGCTGGTCCCTCACCCACAATCCTGACCATGGATGGGCACTGTAAAGGGAGCTATGCTGGTGCAGGCTGTTCTGTGCCATGGAGGTCCTAAATGTTTTAGTTTAAATGAAAATCCAAAGGTCAGGAATTCTCCAGAAGGCCCCACGAAGATCTGCTGAGAAATCTTTCCTATGCCATGGGTGACCACAGGCGTGTGGAGACTGAGTGTGGCTGTTAGCCATGGACCACCAAGCTGGCAGAGGCTGGACTCTTGCAGATCCAGAAACCAGGGGAGATAGACTGAGACAGGGACTGGGGAATTTGGGCTCTCAGGTTTTTAGCCCTTTGTTAATACTCAGGTGTCTGAAAACCAGAAAGTTTTTGAGATCTTCCCTGTTCCCAGCACAATTTAGTTGAAAATGAAGAAAATGAACTGTGGTTGGGATGAGCAGATAGATCTTGTGGCCCTGTGCTACTGGATCTCATGCATTCAGGAGCAAAAGTCACTGTAATGCCCTTATGCAACCTATGTGGTCCCAGTTCAAATCCTTGTGATGAATGTCTGTTCCAAACACTCCTGGGGTCGAATGGACATGGAAATTGAGGTTGTCCCCATTGGTCAGGGTGGATGGACAGCATGGACTAAGGTTGTCCTGTACCCCTGTTGTGAGGACAGGGATTGATTCCTCATGCTTTTAGCAGGCACCTTCCACTGCCAATAAATTCCCATTGTAAAACACTGGGGAAATGCAGGCTGGTTGCTACTTCCTACAGGCTGTGAAATCAAACTGATGACTCTGTAAAGGAAAGCAAAAATATGGGCACAGGTGTTCAGGGGGCTGCAACCTGCTCCCTGCCTCTTCCAAGGCCTCTAGGTAAGAAATACACTAAAAGGAAGAAATCCAGAGCTCCTGAAGCAGCTACAAAGGAAATCATGTTTCTGTGTGCACGTGCATCTCTCTGCATGTCGGTTTCCCTGGATTTGTCCTCTTTCTGTGTACAGAGCCGCTTGACTGACTTTTTTTAAAAAAGTGCATAAATAATTTGCCAATCAAAAATTACAAATTATGTTTCTAGAGAATGTCATTGGTCTCTTTGTCAGGCTAGCCAACTTGCTGGAAAATGGATTTCCCATGAAATTAGTGACCTATCAACAAACAGTCTAAATGCTGGGGAGACACTACCCATGCATGGTCACAGTATCACATAAATATGGCTGTTCCTAGTAATGTAATAGGTTGTACTGTACAAGGGATCTGTAAATCCCAAAATGCCTTGGACAGTGAGATCTGCTGGTAGCATTCCCATCTGGGAGATGGAGAAGTGGCAGCTGAGACTAGTATCAGTAGCATCCTGCCATTGGGGGCAAAGCTGAGGAGTGGCTCTAGGCATTTTCCCTCTCCCCTGGGCTACTTTGCTCTCCTTCCCCGAGGACCAAAAATGTGTTCATGAGGACTATATCATAACACACAGTGTTGCTTCACGCAGGGAGAGAAGTCTCTACAGCTGTCTGGATGGTGAGATCTCTCACATCAAGGTTGCTTCGCAGTAAGGGCTGTAAAGTGTTCCCAGTATCCTAGAAGACTGGTCATCCTCAACATGCTCATCTGGGAAGTGCAAGATGCTGCCTAGGTTTCCGCATTTGTTGGTCCCCTTTAAATCCCACTGGAGCTGACAGAAAGAGTCATGATTATTTCCCTTGAAGCTGAAGGAAGGCTCCTGCTGACCCTGGTAATTGTGGATCAGGTACTTCTTTGTTCTGTCCCTGCAATCAGGGCTTCCATCTGCTTTTCCATAAATAGAAAGCACCAATCACCTCAGAAAATCCTATCCCCACTCTTGACAGCTGGGGTCATGCAGGACTCATTAAAGAAAGTAAATAAAGGATGTGGGCAGGCCTGGCAGCGACAGCTTTCTTGTGGTGCCAGCAGGCCCTTTGCCAGGTAAAGCTGAACTCCCACCAAGAGCTTCTCAGAGCACCTTTGGGATGTGTACAGAAGAGTTCTGTGGTGAGATGAAATATTTAAAACTCTTTGGGTTGAAGCGAGGTGGGAGAGCAGCAGCCTCTTTAATCTGTGCACAGTTTTAAGACTGCATGTGAATCATTGATGAGGAGGGCAGAGTGTTTCTAAAGCTCTGGCAGGTCATTAAACCTGGTGATGGACTCATTAAACAGGGAGCTGCATGGAAAGCCCTGGACAAAAGTACTGGAGTATTTCACATACATTGCCCTGTGGAGTGCCAGTACTTTCCTGTGACTTTCAGGGTATTGTTGCAGTGTTATTAATAAAAGCAAACATATTAGGCCAGTGGATTGTGTTGTATAAGAGGAAATGTGTGAAAGAAGCTGTTTGATCTGTCAGGCAAAAGCATAAGAAGATACGTTAGCTGGAATTCAGGACTCGGGATGTTTCTAACCATCTGATTGTACGGCACATGGGGCTTGAGTAAATCGCCACTGCCAGCTCTTTAAACTGGGACGGGGAAGGCAGGGGAGTGTTGCAGTGTTAGTATTCCCATGGCTTCAGTGGAAAAGAAGTAGAAAAATGCCACTTTGCCAAGCGGTATCCTTAAACCCATGTGTGTTTACAGCTTCTGCTGGCCTTAGTGCCCACACCATAGCGCTGTTTGGCCTCTACTGTACCTGCTGTTCTGTGCCTTAGGCTCTTTCTGACCCACCTGCAAAGATTGTACAAGCTGTTCAATGGGTTGGATAATTTTCCAGCCATTGCAGTGACAAATGCGGTGTCAGGTGATCCATTCAACTGGTTTGAATTTTGTTTTCTGAGAGAATTTTGCTTTTCAGTTAAACCGTGTTTACAGAATTTTGCTTTTCATTAAATCTGTGCACAGTAAAACTGTTTTTTAAGTGCTGGCCGTAGACCTGAATAAACCTGGCCTTATTGCTTACAGCCCCTGTGCTTCATCTCTAATTGTTAATTACACAGACCTAGATACTTGGGTGGTATAAACAGGCATTACCCTCTTGGCTTCAGATAGGTTTACAGGATTTGAACAATATCCCCTGATTGTCTTACATTTACATAGCTGTGTTCCAAATCACTGTGCAAATGTCACACAGAAGAGGTGATAGCTGCCTTCTTCAGGGGGCTGGACGTTGTCCCTCAGCTGGCAAGCAAGCAGCAAATGCCCTTTTCTGCAGAAAGGCTGCAGCTGTCTGCCCTTGCTTCCCTGCCCCTCAGGAGAGAGTGGAAACAGCTGCAAAGGAAGAGATCCTTCAAATTTGCGATGTGGAGGAGGAGCAAGGGGTTAGCAATGTGGAGGATGCTTCTGGGTTGAGAGCTCCGAGTTCCTCTTCCTTCTGCCTCTTGGTTGGGGTGAGAACAAAATGAGCTGGAGGCAACTTAAAGGGCGGCCTTCTGCAGCATGGCAGACCCGTGGGGATTTCTTGCTCAGATGCTGGGGTCATGGCTCAGGTAAGTCCATGCATTGCTTGAAATCATAGGTGGTGGTGAAAGAGCTCCATCCCCCTTGCTGGGCATGGTAGCTGCATCTTGTTTACGCTTTCTACTTAAACTTTTGTTGGGACAGCTTGCTTCTAAAATGCAATTTCTTCTGGTAGAGTAGAGAGCTGATTACTACTTACTATTGCTTAGGAATCTAGAAAAGGAGTGAAGAATAAATATGAAATTTGCCTTCTGCACACAAAGGAATCAGAGAGACTCTAGTTTCGATAGTTCTGTCCTCGAGTAGACAGTAATTGAGTTGTTCCTTTTGCTTTTTTTGGTTTATTGCTTGAAACAAAGAAGCTCTCCCTTGAATGATCCATTTCCAGAAATCCTGTAAGCAGTGTGCTCAGTGGAGGTGGGAGCAGGGGTGTGTGCGAGGGCTTGGGAATGCACAATTGGGAAGAGAGAGTGTGGTGGGAGAGAACAAATGAATTCTGACACTGTAAGTGAAGATTAAGCAGTAAAGAGAGTGCAGCTTCAGCTGGCAGTCATTGCATGAACAGCTTGGATATTTCAATAATCAGTTTAAAGTTGAGTTTATCAGGCATGCAAAAAGCTCAGCTCTTCAAGGTGTGTGGTTGTAGCTCAAAGCCATTGAAAGTCAAAAGAGATTATGATGATGTGGCGTAAAAATGCATTAATGAGATCTCTTCCATCCATTGGAGGAAGAGACAGAGCTGGCATAGTCAGGAGCAGATTTCTGTTGCTCATGAACCTAAACTCCTGTTCAACTAGGAGCAGAGGAGGAGGAAGCTGTTATTTATCCTCTGTAGAAAGCTCCGTCACTACCTGAGACTGAACCACCTCTGGACTTTCTTAGTAGTCCGTGGCTCTCCAGTCACATGAAAGCTTCTGTTTTCTTTTTCCCTCCAGCTGAACAAAGTGGCCTGCAGTGGACAGACACAGCAGCATGAGCCTATTCTCTTGCTCATCCTTGCCCAGATGTGCTCTGACTGGTGCATACCACTCCCTCTGAAGTCAGTGAGGCTGTGGGGAATGACCTGTGTGGCTGTACTCTCCTGGCCAGACCTTCATCAGATGTAAATCTACATAAGCTTCTTGCTTCAGTGGGGCTGGAGTAATTTGTAGTGTGTTTTGCAGTATTTCTACTTGGGCAAGTCAGCCTTGAGAAGAACTGGCTCCCTTAGGAATCTCTGCCTGAGGATATCCAGCAGCAGTGCTGTGCTGTCTGCGGCACTCTTCTGCTTGTAATTACAGATGGCAACTCTGTTAGATGCCATGCTAAGAAATTACTCTTTATATCCCACTTAAGCAAAAACATCTTGTAAGAACTGTTTATTCCATTTTGGGGCTCTGTGGTGTGTGATCCTTCTCTGATTTCCAGCCCTCAATTTGGAAGGCACTCTGTCTCCACTGATTCCTCCAGTGTGTAGCCACTCTTTGGCCATGCTTTTTGGCATCTAGCAAAGAGCAGCCCAGGCCCTGACTGCCGTCAGTTGCCCTACAAGCAATTACTGCAGCTGCTCTCCTTTTCCGCACATGGGGAGGTTAAGACTTGACCCAGAGACGGGAGTGGTGCTCTGAGATCCAGACCTCTGCTGCGGCTGGATGTAGTAATGGTGTCAATATGGAATGTACTTGCCTGGAGTGTTTTTTCTGTGCTCATGCTTGCTTTTTTTCTCTGTATCAGAGGTTAGCCTGATTCTTCTGCTAGGCAGGTAAAGGTGCATTCAAAGGATAGCTCTTACCTATAGAGGAGTGAACAGCCAGGCAATCTCCCATCCCACTGCTTCACCAGAAAAGAAAAACATTTGTGTTATATTTTCCCCTCTGGAAGGAATTTGTTGCAATTGATATCATTCCATAGTCTTCTGTGTCTTTTTGTCCTATTTCTTTCAGCAGATCGATCTGCCAGTCTGAGCTTTTCAAATACAGCAGGACACCAGAACATAGAGACAAGTGGGAGGGAAGTTCAGGGGAAAAAACCATCCAAAAGAAGCTACTACTATTCCCCAAATCTAAAGGGCTGGAAGATGATGTGTTTGGAAAGGATGAAAATGCTGAATATAGTTTACATGGCTAGAGGATAAGGAAGGATGCATGCGCACGTGCAGAATGCGTGCTGGGGAATGGCCTACAAAGCAGGCCACAAAAGGTTGCTGAGAGCGGTAGCGTAAAATTAAGAAAAGGGGAGTCTGTAGGCTGGAAAGAATTGAAATTGTCCTGGTGAGAGATCTTTAACAAGCTGTGGGTAATTTCCTCAAGGGACATGATAGAGTCTCCATTGCTGGGGTTGTTTAAAAAAGTAAACTGGATGAAACTGAAATATGCTCTAAGGACTAATCTTCTGTCAACTTGATGGATTAACGACCTAACTGTTCCTTTGGTTTCCTTCCATCTCTTGTGCTTACTGTTCTGTGAGCAGCAGCTTGTAGTCATTAGGAATAAGACTAGGTGAAAAGAGTAGTGTTAGTGGAAATACTTATTTACTTTCAGTGATTTGGTCTTCTTCCAGACCTCTTGGCCATGAGAAAGCTTTGGTGCTATAGGAGACAGAATGGGTGTGGGGCTGAGAGTCCCAAACTGAAACTTGCTTTCTGCTTTCACTATAATGCCTTGACTAGTTTCTGTCTCTCAAACAGGATATTCTTCTGAGACCTGGCCCAAAGCAAGCTGTTCTTACTAAGCTATGGTAATTCATTGTCACTCCTACACCTATTGGATACTCTTTCTGCATGTTCCTTGCGGCTTTTTCAAGGCACAAACAGGCAGACAGATTGTTTTCACATCAGATCTCATGGTTTTGGGCTATCTGGTGATGGAAAACAGATGGGAAGCTTTGTGAACATCCTTCTCCTTTCCCCCCATATTTTCTGTCTACCAAGTTTCCTGTACTGCTTAACTTCCCAAATGTCCCACCTAGGAATCGTGCACATGATCAGGGATAAAGGAAGGGCACGATAACTGTGTTATGGTATTGGTGCCTGGAAAATTCTTTCCATGCATTGGAGGAAACTTCAGGATGCTCAAGATACTCAAGAGAAGAGAATCTGCTCTGCACCAAGAGAACATCAAGGTGGTTGGAGGTAAACACAGCAAGGCACAAATACGGCTGGGTCTTGCACCTGTCTCATTTCATGCCAGTAACAAAGAAGGGCATGCTTTTTTCTTCCCATTCTCCTTGACTGTTTACCCTTCCATTTGCCTCTTTCTGTACCATTTAGGATATGTGGATCATCGCTACATCTACTGTGCTGTTATACTCAGTATTTCAAGTGCTCGGAAAACTGTCTTGCTGTAGTTTCCTTGTCATCCCTTTCCCTTTGTACATCTGCTGGTAAAGCAGCCTGGCAATAGATGAAACTTTAAATATGTTAGACATGCATTTGCATTTGAAGAAGGAAATAAAATATGCATGACTTATCCTAATTCAGACTTGCAGACTGCTTCCAGATTACCTTCCTGCAATCAAAATTTAACTTTTTAAAACAATTTTAATCTCTGTAGGGTTTTTTCCAGATTTAAATGGTGGAGTTCTCCAGGCATTCAATGAAAACTTCGTCAATTAGTAGAGGTGGTCTCTGGATTTCATGATTTTATTTCAGAGTCTTGAGATCTGGTCCCTGTGAACTTCTGAGCATCATCAGTCCCTCTAAGCTTAGATGGGGTTACACAGGCTGAGCCTTGGCTGGAATTGGTCCCGGTATTTATTGTGTGCCTGAACTCAACTCAGCCCTAGTCTTTTTCTTATCTTATTTTCAGTGGCTTCTCTTCTCAAACTGCTTACAGGTGTCTGTTCCCTTGGAGCTTCTTAGCAGATTGCATTTACTGCTTTTAACTTGGCCAGCACAATTTTGGCAAATGCCACTTGAAGCTGCAACTTCCATGACTCCCCTTATGTTTTACCTTTCATTATTTCAGTGTTTACATGTTCCGTTCAGTATTACCCAGCTGTAAAATTACCAGAAGGAAATGGCAGTGGAGTAGGACCGCTGATCTTCTGTCTCTAGTTCAGGCTAAACTTAGGTTTGTTGGCATATAGACCACAAACTATGCTGAAAGGAGATTTCTGCAGACTGCATTCCTGGCTTGTTCAGTGCAACACAGGATTTATGCATGCATGGGAAGGGATGTGATTGCACATGTGCAGGTCTTGGAGTCCTTTGAGAGAAGTAGTAGTGGGTTTTTTAGCCAGTGAAGACCAGTGATGGAGGGAAATGAAACTGGCAAATGAGTGATCTGTTAATATCAAATTCTGGAATATTAGAAAAATAACAATGCCTTCTGAAAAAAATGGACTTTTTTCCACTTGGAGGGGAATGGTACATAGTCCTGGCTGTGGGCAGCAATACTGGTCTTTGTTATCTCCAAGTAACTGGGAGGGAAACTGAGGAAAAAAGGCCTGGTGAGGAATGAAAAAAGTTACTTTAATAAATCTGGAATGTTCTGAACACCCAGTTATTTATTCAGTGTCTATATGCAGTCCTTTCTCCAGCTGCTAAAACTGAGGGAAAAAAGTAGGAAAGCTTTCAACAGATATTCATTGAGCAATTAGAAGGGAAATATCCACTGTGCTGTGTCTGTTTCCCTTGGCCACTTCCTCTTAATGAATGCCCTTAGAATAGCAAGCTCTGCTATTAAGCCAAAGCAAATTCTGCACCATGTTGGTTAGTTATGTGTGCCCTGCAGACAGAGAACAAAAGTGCTAATGCATGATTTATATATCAAACCAGCACAGTAACATTAACTAGCTAAGCTGCACAATGTGTCTGTTGAATAGACTGCATCTCCATAGGCTAAAGTGCTTCTCACCCTGACCCATCTGCTTTACTGAGGTTGTTCTAGCTGTTCCTCCACTGCCTTTGGAGGTGAAAGCATCCTCTGTGCTGCTGCTGTGATGCTCAAGCACAGGGAGGAAAACTCTGTGCTCAGCTGCTGTACAACAGCTAGGATGCAACATTATTAATCGTGGATGTCACGGAGCTCTATGTACCTGCTGAACTGGGAGGTGCAGGGAGGTAACAAAAAGGGTCTCTCTAGGCAGGTTTATCGCAGTCAGTTTCTGAAAGATGTGAATATATCAATTTGGGTGTTAATATTTTCTTTTAGAACCTTATAGCATGTTTGTGGTTCTCCCTTCTGGATTCTGCTAAGGCAGCCTGACTAAGCAGGAATGGGGAAAGGGGACATGTAAGGAGACTGAATCAAAACTGTAAGCCTAAGAGGGGTGGGACAGTTTGACTTGGAAGTCAGATAATTTTCCTTCTCCTGGCTTTTGTATTTTGGTGCTCTCAGCAGCAGCCAGAGGCTGATCATTGTATGCTAGAGCTGGACTCTGTTCTGAGCTTGTCTACAACTCTGGGGGCTGTGTGCAAGTGCTGCCTCTTGGAAATGCTCTGAGGCATGGCCAGCTATAGGCTGTGTCTTCAAGCTGCGTAGGTTTGTTGTGCAGGGGCAATAGTACATGAGATGCAAGTAAATGGTACAAGTACCATGTGGATAATGGCTATTTATTAATAATATCTATTCTCTGGCTGCCATTTGTCAAACACAACAGCTGTACTGCCCTATAAAGAAATTCAAATGACTTCTAGGAATGGAGACATTCACCTACTCTGTGAACTTTTTGTAGAAGGCACATTACCTGCAAGGGTATGGCATTTTCCACAGATCCTTACCTCTTACAGTTTTATTCCTATTGTTGATTCATAGTGCGAGGGTTAGGAAAGCCATGTGTAACCCAGCAGGTGGTTGCCACCTTTATCTTGCTGGCAAGGTTTGGCAACAGGATAAAAGTCAGGAATGATTTTTTCTATTGATTTAACATAATTTCTCTTAAGCAGAGAGCACAGTTAAATGCAGATATACAGCTCTTCCTGGTTTTGTGGTCCTAGTACCCTTAACGTGGGTGATAGTGCATAGGAATATCGCTCCTAGCTGTGAGGGTGCTTCCTCTTTTGAACCTGTGCCATTGTGCCATATTTTAAAAAGTGCAAAGGTTGGTCTGGTACTGTGTTGGCTTAGTTGGAAATCTCGGCTTTAGGAGCTAGTCCACCTGGAAATGGGGAGATTGCAGGAGAAGGGAAGAGCTACAAAACATCTTCCTCTTTTTGTGGTATGGGGATGCTCTCTGCTGTGCTCGCTTACCACCCAGGGTTAAATGGCAGGCTTGTTCCCAGCTAAGCTGAAATGGGACAGTGTTGTGCAGAGCTTCTTGATCAAGCAGATCATCTTTGTATCAGTCAATGTTGGGATGCTATGTTTTGAAGCTCCTCAGTTTTATTTCCTAATGCCCTTACGAAGGCTGTACCTGCAAAAGAGCTGTGGTGTGTTTTGAACTGGCATGGTGCTTTTCATGATCTTAAGTGTGCCTATTAAAACAAAAAAAGGCCATATTGAAAATCAATTTTCTCCTTGCAGGTCTTGAGCAATTTTGTAAGATATAATAAGATGAGCAATCTGGTTCTGGCAGTGAAAAGAACAGATGCCAAGCCATAATTTCCCTTACCAGAAAATGCTGCAGAGTCACTTTCTGCAACACAAAAAAGAATCTGTGTTATTAATAGAGGACAGTTAAAACTTGGAGTCCTGAGAGCACACATTTCATCTGGTCTGTGCCATATGGAGGGCAGTAGGCAGGGACACATCCTGGTCAGCCAAGGGAGAGATGACGAGATCTTGGAGCATAAGAGGTTGTCTGTACCTTGACTGAGCAGTGGAAACTGTTGGGCAACACATCCCATAACACCAAGGGGTCGTGTTTCTGACTGTAGGAACGCTTGCTTGTGTTTTTTTTGCAGGGCCAGCCTCTATCGAAGATGGTAGACTGAAGCTGGCATTGCCTGTTTGCACAGAGCTGGTAGCTGTGGGGCCCTGACACTGGTCCTTTGCATACCTCTCAGCCGAACAGATTCAAGGAGTTGGCCAAAAAGAAAAAAGAAATTCTTAAAAGTGCTGAAATTTGCCTGTGTGAATATATTCCTTCTCTTATCTCTAGAAATATCCTGGGTCTGTCGTCACCACCTACTTGTCAAGGTTGGACACCAACCAGCTTCTGGAACAATACAACACCCCTGCCCACTTATTCTGTGGATACAGATGTGCATCACTTTTAAAGCAGGTGCTGGCTGGTGCGGAGTCATAGGGTAAATTCACACCTGAATTTACTGCATTTTCATATTCCTGGGCAAGCAAGCCCTAACTCATCTAAATGGTCTTCAACTTGTTCCCTATTCTGGCCAGCTCTCTCATCTCCTTATTAGAATTGTGTTAAGTACTGGGTCACAACTAACCTTTTTATTTTGGAGGCTGTGGCAAAGATAATGTTGCATTCTCAGCATCATCAGATTTGTTCTTCTCCATTAACTGATGGGCTTATGCTTTTCTTTGCTGTCCTCTTACTTTTAATGTATTTATAGAGCCTTCTTTGTTGCCTTTATGTCCTTGTTAGTTGTAATTCATCTTATGCCTTAGCTTTTCCGATTTATCCCTGCGTGCTTATGCTATTCCTTTATACTCTTTCTTAGTTGCCTGTCCTTGTTCCCACTTCCTATACAGTTGCTTTTTGATTGTTCAGTCTTTAAAGTGCTCCTAATGTAACCATATTGGTTTCAAGCTATGTTCACTATCTTTCCTCTGTACTGGGGTAGACTACTATTGTGCTTTTGATACAGTCCCTTTCAGAACTACCAGATCTCCTGCATTTCTCTCTACCTTAGATTATCTTCCCAAAAGACCATGCCTCACAGTTCTGAATGTGTTGAAGTCTGCTGCCTTTTTTTTTTTCCTTCTTTTTTTGAGTCCATTGGCCTCATTCTCCTGGTTTCTTTTCCCTTCCTCTGCTGTCTTATGATCACTTCCACCTGCATTGCCTTCCACCTTTCAGTCCTTAACAGTTTCTCCTTTATAGGAATCAAATGCCCACCCATTTCCTATAGTTTTCTTCACCTTTTAAAACAAAGGTTTGTCACCATCACAAAGAACTTAGACTCTCTGTGTCCTACTGTACTGTTTTGAGTAACCAAAATCCTCCAGGAAAGGTGATATTTCTGCTATTTACCCACTTGCTTCTCATTGGATCATCCACTTCTCACTTTCTCTAGAGCAAGAGATCTGGAACAGGGCTTGACATTTCTCCTGTTTCTGAGCTTCAGGCAAGCACTACTGCTATGAAGTACAGCACCCCTTCCCTTTTTCTATGTTGTTATTCCCTTGAATATGTGTATATATAGCTTTCCCTATATTTTTTTTTGTGTGGCGTTATTTCTAATAATATCATTTTAAGTATGGAAAAGTTACAGACCAAGTGAAAGCAGAATAGGTTCCTTTATAATCTATTCCACAAATTGCTTTTTCCTTTACAGTGAGCTTTGAGCTACTGTGAAACATCTTGACTCGTTATTGGGATCCAGTACAAAAGCTGGTAAACTAATGCTGGCCTATTACAGCTTTGAGTTGAATGCTGTCTTCCTCTCTCCTTAACATGCTGTATAAAAGTACATATTTACTATGCAATTAGAGGCCACTGATACTACTAATAAGTGACAGAATGAGAGGAAATGGCCTCAAGTTATGCCAGGGAAGGTTTAGATTGGATATTAGGAAAAGTTTTTTCACTGAGAGGGTTGTCAAGCATTGGAACAGGCTGCCAAGGGAAGTGGTTGAGTCACCATCCCTGGAAGTATTTAAAAAGACATGTAGATGTGGCACTTCGGGATACGGTTTAGTGGTGGACTTGGCAGTGTTAGGTTTACAGTTGGACTCGACCTTGAAGGTCTTTTCCAACCTAAATGATTCAATGATTCTACTTGTTTCTGCAGAGCAGAGCTACCTGGTCAGATAACTCTGGGAATCAAGAGACTACATAAATTCTCATTTGCCTCTTCCTCTCACAGTGTCTACAGTCTGGCCTCTCCTGCCTTTCTGTGAAAAAACCATCAGTCTCTTTCCCAGAGAAGGTGTATTTGCAAGCTTGGCTGGTGTCAGGTGAAGGCTGGTGCCACTGGTGTAGCAGCAGGAACAGATAAAGGTGGATATAAAAGGAGGTGAGCATTTTCAGTAGAACTGATGCATGGTTAAATGAAGGAGACAATACAGATGCAGAACAATAATAACTTTTATTGGACCTACAACCCCCTGCGCTATTTGATATATCCATAAGTGCTATCCACCAGCACAGGACCTATTAGCTAGGTATTTACATGTATAAGACCCAAGAGTGTTCATGTAACATCTGGAATGTTTGCCCCTTGAGCAGAAACGTATGCCATTCCCTTCTTTGGTAGCAACAATAAGTGATTATTCTGGACCAGTGACAAAGGGTGGCATGATGCACACTTTACTAATGAGGGCGAATGTATTAAAATAGGAGAGAGAAGATGTTTGAAAACCTCTTATTGCCCTGCGCTTAGGGCTGAATGCTGGTGTTGTACTTCATTTTTCAGTGAGTCAAATAATTTTCAAAATGTTTCTAGTGATAGGAAGGGATTTGCAACACAGTTCAGACTGGAAGGTTTACATTCTGAGTTTCCTTTCTTATGGTTCCCCTCCAGAGTTACTTCAACTTGTCAGTTATTTGCCAGAAAGTGAGGGGGAAAAAGTTTTTCCAGTCTCTGTTCCAAATAACAGAATTTACAGATCTGCCTGGTTAGTAAATATTATATTTCTAGGTATTTAAACATTTTGCATGTTTCATAACTTAACCACAATGTAAAGTCATAAACACACATTGTTCAATTGGTGTTTATTACAATGACTTTAAAAGAGCATAACATTTAATTCAGTGTTTTGTGCTTTTTGGATGATTTCAAAAAGATTCCTCTTTCATAGGTTGTGCTCTATGGTTTCTTACTATCTAATTGTGAGTCATAAAGCACCCAGAATGGCTTGCTTGTATAAGTGTTTTGACTTTTGTTTAATTTGGCAAAAATAAAAATCACAGACACACAGAGAAGCTTGAAATTAGGAATTGTAACAGTTTCAAAAGTCAGAGTAACTAGGAAGCTGGGGTGCATTATCTATTTTTGATCCCGTTACTTTTGAAAGCCTCTTTTTTCTTTTTTTTTTTTTTTGAGTTCTTAAGCTGTAAGTGTTAACTCATTATATTAGATGCTCTTGCAGTCTTGCTGATTTAAGATTATTTCCAAAAGGTGGTTTGCCTCAAATGAGAAAGAAATGCTTCCATCATAAAAAGCTTAGCAGACCATTTGCCATTCATGTAGGTTGATTGATTCAGCTAGCACAGATCACAGATGGGCAGATAGTTTGACTGCCAGCTGGGATAAGAGTGGTAGGTTCAAGTTTCCACTCTGCTCTAGAGTTAATCCATTACCAAAATCAGAAGTGTTCAGTAGCATAACTCTGACGAGGGGTTAGAGATGCAAGTGTTTGATTTGGATAGCACAGTTTCTGAGGTCCCTACTTGTTAAAAGCATGTGTATTGCCTCTTTCTAGTGTTTGGAGGCCAGAAACTTTAAAGGTTCTTTAGTAATAAATAGTTGGGACAGAGCGTGTCTAAAGAAGTGAACTCAGGTGGGGTACAGTGTATTGACTCATGGAATAAATTAGCCTCCTAAGCTCACGTGAATGCCCTCATTCAGAAATAAAGTGGCCTTAGATTAGAGGAATGAGGGGCAGGGCTTGAAAAACTTCCAGAATAATGATGTCCATTTGGGAATTTAAAGAACCTTAATCTATGCGTGCTCCCTCCGTGCCACTTAGTGGTTCACCTCATCTTTTCTGAGCATTCCCATGATGAAATGGGCCACAGTTGTCTCAGTTATCTGAGCATAATCCTAATGCTGAGGTTTCCTTTGCAAACACCGACGGCAACAAATTCAAAACCTGTTCTCGCAACTGTAACTGTTGTCAATATTTTCCCTGTCTGGCAGCATTCCTGCCTGAAGTCTCATTCCCTCCAGCTGTGATATTCAGCCATCTGTGCCAAGTTAAGAGGAATTCTTTGCATCTCACCATATCTGTACGTCTCTGCCCCACTGGCATACTCTGAGCCTCACGCCCTGTCTCACAGAGACATCCCAGTGGTGCTGCGTACCTAGGCTGAGAGCTGCAGCAGTAGGTTGCATAGATGCTGAACTGAAGTACAAGGCCTATGTGTTGGCCTGTTCCCACAGAAAAAATAACCGTGAATGGGTTGTCATGTTGCCTTTCGCACACCTGGTAATTTTTAACATAGACATGAAAACAAAAGCTGCTTTCACATACATTGAACAAACTGAGGTCAGCATTCAGCTCTGAAGGAAATAAGTTGTAGCATTAACAGAGAATTATTAGGGAGGCCTGTATCATCTCATGAAGTATAAGGCCGCCTTCTGTGTGCAACAAGATAATAACCAGCTGTCCAGGGATCTTTAACCTCTAGAGCTGACAGCATGAGGATGAAAACAGAAAAGCCTTCCTGTTAGAGCAGAGGGATCAGAGTAGGCCGGTGTAATTACTAACCATTAAATAAAGTACGCTCCTATGTCTTCAAATGCCAAGGCACGTGTATAATTACCTGATAAACTGCAAATGAATAATTATCCGGCAGCAAAAGCCAAAGGAGTGGAGGGATGCTGTTCACCTCTCTTTTCTTGCAGGGAAGAGTGCTATGTAAATTGCTTATTTTAGTGAAGAGTTTGTTATTTGATGTTAAATGGTGCAACTGCTATCTGAACTGGGAGACAGCATTTCACAGCTGGCCCCAGGATTTGCTGTTTTATGAACCGCTGGTGAGATTTATGTAGCTTGGAGATGGACGGTGGTTGTAACTTCAGTTACTTCGTGTGGGCTGTATTTGCATGCAGACAGTCTGAGGGATCTGAAACAGAAGCTGGTGCTGAGCTACCTGGCAGTCGCTCTACCCAGGGAGGTT
The DNA here is from genome assembly GCF_929443795.1 of Astur gentilis. Lineage (NCBI taxonomy): Eukaryota > Metazoa > Chordata > Aves > Accipitriformes > Accipitridae > Astur > Astur gentilis. The sequence goes on from NC_064888.1 coordinate 30,759,066, forward strand.
AGCAGCCTGGGGGTGGATGTTCGTGGGACTGGAGATCAGGTCCAGATGTGCAGGGTGGAGGCTGGATTTTCAGCTGCCTTGTGCTGGTGCAGTGCTGCTGATGTGAGGATTGCTCCAACGTGCTCATTTACACCACCTGTGATGTGGCCGTGAGGTACAGATCCTCACTCAGGTTACTGTGCTGAGTTACTGCACATCAGCTGAGCTGCAGTAACTGTCCCTGACTGCTGGGTCAAAAGAAAAAAAATGCAATTCATTTTAATCTCTGTTCATTGCAGTCTAAACTGTGCTAGGTAATCTCACCCTTTTTGTGATGTAAGAGTGTTTCCATGGATGTTTACAGTGCCTCAGATATGGCATCAATGCCTGTATGAGCCTCTCCTATCTTCATAATTACTGTCTCTCTAAATGAGTTCCCTCTAGACACGTCAATGTTTCTAGATCTGGCAAAAATGGGAATGAAACAAATAGAATCAGACACAAGGAACTGAAATCGGGTTTTCTTCCAACTAAATCCCTAATTCAGGAATTTTCAAATCAAAGAATATGGATAGAAAGGTATTGATTGTCCTGAGTACTTCCAAACCTCAACAGGTTTAGTAAAGTAACTTTGTGTCTAATGACCTGAAGCATACTTACTCTTTTGTGTTCAAGGAGTGGGCTGTTGAATGGAATTACGTGTTTGTTTTGCAGTATGTTACTCAGCCTTTAGATGTCTCCTGCTGCTGAAAATGGTTTGGAAAGGGCACTCCATAGTTAACAGCAAAAAAGAAAGTTAGAGTGTAAGTTTCGCTGAAGCCTCTTTCTGTTACCTTTAATACGTGGCTTTAAATGTTTTTTTTTGAGAAAATCTCTAATTCCTTATGGCAGCTAACAGGGGTGGGTAGTGATGCTTATCTTTTTCAAATCAGTTCACCCATTTCTTCCTAAAGCAGCTTTTTTGAATTTGGAAGCTTACAAATAACTCTAAATATAACATTTCAAGTAAAGTATATATGTATTTCTAACATTTAAACACATAAAAAGTGATTCATGATCATAGAATAGCAAAGATGTTTTTTAACACTAGATTAATTTATACTCTAGAAGAAATAGCATTGACATGCTGGATGTGACTTTAGAATTTGCCTCTTTAATAAGTATGTACATAATTATTTCATATGCATAAGCTTTTCCTCTCAAATAATCCCACAGCATCTTGCAGATGGTTGTACTAACTACAGCCAGTGAAAAATCAAACATTGAGATGCAACCTGAGAATTGCTAAGTTTCAGAAAAATTTGCAGATTTTGAAAAAAGTGAAGGATTGCTCCAGCAATTGTTTTAAAACAAAGTGGTTTTGTTTTCCTCTCTCTCTGGTTTGCATGAAAGTATTCCCCCCCAAAATACGTTGTTTTTTTTTTCTACAATTTTTTTTTTTGCAGGATCTGTTGTGTTTGAATTCTTTCTTTTTTCTTTTTTTTTTTTTTAATTTTTCCCCAGAAATACACCCAACATGAGCTAATGTGAATCTGATAGTGCTGAATATGGCAGCAGCTGAACAGTGAGTGATTCTATCACACAGATTTAACTGTGGGAATCAAAGCTATGAAATAACAAGTCAAAATTGGAGAAAACTTAGGAGACCTATGGTTCAGAGGGTTAAAATCTGTTTGGGAGAGGAAGGCTTATGCCCTACTTCTTTCAGTCAGTGCACTGCTGTTTTGATTATCAGGATTAATCATCTTGACTTTTAGCTCTCAATCAAAGGGCAATGTCTCCAGTGCAATTAATTTCTCTTACCAAATTGCTGGTTTAGGAGCCATGTCCAGTGTTGCCAGAAGCAGCTATGATTGAAGTTAGTGAAGAATTTCTGGTTGGAGTTATTAGGTAGTTTCTTCATCCCCCTACATTTCTAAAAAATTCAAAGGCTTTCTGCTTTGAGAACTCTCTGGATATATTGGTGACAGAATGGCCAGTGTAACGTGGTGGAAGGAGGTGTGTGTAGTAGGCAGGCAAGAAATTTTCCTCCTGCAAATCATTGTAGAGTGTGTGACCAGAGCCTGTGAGGCTTTAGGTCAAAGGCTTCAGCTGCCACAAGGATCTCGGTTTCAGTGTCCCCCATATACGATGTCCTTGTGAGGACACAGTTTCCATGTCTCTGCTTCTCAGACTCTTTTCTTTGTATCAAGAATTAGACAATCCCTATGCTGATTCCATAGGCCAGTAGTTGAAGTATTTACCTGCAACAAAGGCGACAAAATGTCCAGGTCTCAAATGGACGCAGAAAAGACCTCAGCACAGATTTCCCACACTCCCCCCCACTGGTAGGTTATGGGTTGTGTTGGGTTTCATGCATATCCATGTCTAGATACTGACCAGAAATCCCAGCCTTGTCAAGATAAGTTTCTTCTGAAAAGAAAAAAAAGTTTGAATTGACAATTTCTTGTGGAATACAGGTTTTGACTCAAAAATTCCTGCCCTGCTTTAGTTTTAACCCTGCTTAGCTCGTGAGACCTGATTTGATCAAAGTACATACTGACATAGCTGCAAGCACAATATACTCTGACAAACCTTAAAGTGTACAAAAGAAAGGGAAATGAAATTCATTTTCTTCTCAGTAGGCTTCCTGGAACACTTTAGTATGTAAAACACAACATTGTTCATAGTCATTTCTTATCCTCAGGGTGCCGGCTCTTAAATTCTGGAGGCCTTCAGAGACACTGCACAGCAGTGTTTGATAAGAGACACCTCAAAATTTTAGCCTGGGCTCCTTCTACTTCTCAATTCCATTATCAACAAAAATAAAAGAAAGGAGGGAAATCCAAGCACTGACTTCACTGGGACCATTGAGGAGGTAATAGGAGAAAGCTTTATTGTGAAGCCTTTTGCAACTTTTTGAACTCTGCCTAATTAGGATGGAGAATACTTGGTCTTACTCAAATTAATTTTTCCTCTATGCTAGCATTCATTATCGAAAAAGCCATTTGGCTCCCAGAGAGTAAGGAGAATAGAAGTAAGACTGTAATACACTGAAGAATTTTACAAATTAAGGATTGTTTTCTTGGATGGTACAAATTAGCATTGTCCACTTTGTATCCACAGCACTGCAGTGAGAATTGTCTATTACTCTTCTTAGGAGTTGTTCAGTGCCAAATGTCTCTGTTTATATGGGGAAGTTAGGGATAGTACAAGGGAAGTTTCTAATGAACCTCACTGAAAAGAACAAGAAGAAATGTTTGTCATGAACAGAGGAATCATTCACTCTTACAATCTTTCATATGAAGTTTCCAATATCGGTCAAACTTCTGAGTCTTTCTGAACTACTGAAACTATTCTATAAAAGAAAAAGAGGGTGGAGTAAGGGACTTCTCCAAGGTCATGAACTGAACGCACTAAATTCTGACTCAGCTGTGAAAAAAGCTCTTATTTCAAGATGCCAGTCTTCACTGGAAGTATAAAATGTTCAAATCTTACAGGAGGGATGGTTCTTTAAAGGGCTCTGATCTAACTTTTCACTTCCAAAAGCTTTGGAAGAAGACCTGTTTCTAAACAATTTGAAGGATGTGACTTTTTTTTAACACCCTTAAAAAAAATTAACACAATCTATTGGGATTGGTTTAGATCAAAGTGGTCATTCCTGAGGGTATAGAAATAGATTAGACATGGTCTTTTCCTAGTTGTATTTTCTGTAATGGTTTGATTACCTCACATTTCATGCTATATCCCAGGATGTGAAAAAAATGGAATATTTGGATCTTCTCCTTGGTGATTTTTTTGCTTGCTCGTGTTATGGCAAGTTGAGTACTAAGAGGCATGTTGCTGGAACATGTTACATTGAGATGTTAATCAGCTGACTTCTACAGAAGACACCATACATGTTACCCACATTACACTGTTGAAGTTATGCCTAACTTTTAATTTGTCTGATTTAACTGTCTTCCTAGTAGCTTTGACTATACTGGAAAACTATTGATTCGCTTCCTGAGTCTTTTTGTATCAAAAAGAGCTTTGCACAGTTCTGAAATATATATGTAGAGAGAGGGAAGACTGCATGGTTAGAAAAGTTCCATTTAAGAAAATCACACAGTTTGATTTACCCTTGCCTTAAGGACTTCCAGGCCGGCATTCTCAGCCCAAGGCTCCTAAGATCATGGAGTATATGAGATTTTCTGATGTTACTCATAGTCATGAAAAGTTAGGAAGTTAAAAGTGGGACTGTATTATTACCTGATGTCATAAAAATGAAAAGCTTAAGGGGTCTTTTAGGATTTCACTCTGAGAGCATCACACCAAATAATTGCATAAACAAAGTGGCAGGACATCCATGTCCTTGATGGATACTGTGAGCTGCATCAGGTCAGCAGGATTGTGTCTTCTTTGGTGTCATGCAGAAGTAAGAATGAGTGTAAATGGTTTTGCCACTGCTTTTCTGTGTGATGCTTGACAAGTCATTTAAGCTTTCCATCTGTAATCTGCTAGCATGTGGAGAATTGAAATCACCCTTTGTGTCTCAGATCTTTGGCTAGAAAACAGAGGTTTGGGTTCAGATCTTGACCACATTCATGAATGTTCCATACTGCTTCCTATGTAATTCTATTGAAGCAAAGAGGTTTCATCTGTTAGTAGATTACCTTCCTCCTTCAAAATGGTGGACAGAAAATTACCACAAAACAAGCTCTGTCAGTTCTGGTCTCTTCAGGATCAAACTTCATTCAGGACAATAACCAACTTTGCTGCCTTCAGCTATAGAGAATCATACTCTAGCTGAATTGTAGCAAGCAAGAGGATTGCATGGGCAGTAAAGAGAGAAGGATGTGGAAGTTTTGGTGTTACCTGTGTGTATTGAGTAACGCGTTGATTCTGTCCTTAACAGGAAGCACTTCAGAGTTTGACTTAGGGGAAGGTGTAAATAATTGCAAGAGAATGATGTCCCTCCTGAACAGGTTCAAGGATGCTTGGCAGCCACAGGCACTCTGAATGGGAGTGCAAACAGCTTATAGACAAGTGTCAAGACACTGATGAGTATTATGTGTGCAGAGATGCCAAAAACGGGATTCCAGAAGTTGATGGGGGCAGAGTCTCTTTTTTTTGTAATTAATGCTCTACAGTTTTTTGTAGATCAAGTAATACTTAAATCAACAGTGAGAGCAGGACTGGTCTCTAAACATCTGGCCCTCCTATAGACACTAAATTATGAAGGGTGAGAGGAACGGGTGGTTTCAACTTGGTCTTATCTCACTCTAGCTTTGTGCCACAGCTAGTCCCCCTGGTTTCCATGGTGTATCTTGTTGATTTGGTCATATACCACTTCACAAGCTTCAGGTCTCTTAATCTCATTTTCTGACTGGAAGAAAATCCCATATTGTAATTTTGTTCCTCATTGCATTATCTATCGAGCTGTAGGGACAGTCAGGCAAGCCTTAGCTGAGCTCAATCTGTGATTGCTATAATTTGCCTTGAGACTAATTTCATTTTCAATCCCAGCCCAGGGATCTCAGAGCTGGCAGTAAGCAAAAGATCACAGGTGAGGATGAAAGTCCTTGGAAGACTGAAATGGCTTCTTGTCTGTTGTAATTTAAGCCCAGCTGACAACAAGCACCATGGGGCTGCTTGCTCACTCATCCCCCATAGTGGGATGGGGAGGAGAAAATATAACAAGAGGCTCGTGGGTCAAGACAAGGACAGGGAGGGATCACTCACCAATTATGGTCACAGGCAAACAGACTTGACTTGGAGGAAAGAAAAAAATCAATTTAATTTGTTACCAATCAAATCAGAGCAGGATAATGAGAAATAAAACCAAATCTTAAAACACCTTCCCCCCCCCCCCCTTTCTTCCACTCCTGATTTTCTCTACCTCCTTCCCTGCAGCAGCACAGGGGGACAGGGAATGGGGGTTGGGGTCAGTTCATCACACCTTGTCTCTGCTGCTCCTTCCTCCTCAGGAGCAGGTCTCCTCACACTCTTCCCCTGCTCCAGCGTGGGGTCCCTCCCATGGGAGACAGTCCTCCATGAACGTCTCCAATGCCAGTCCTTCCCACAGGCTGCAATTCTTCATGAACTGCTCCAGCATGGGTCCCTTCTGCTGGGTGCAGTCCTTCAGGAACAGACTGCTCCAGTGTGGGCTTTCCCACAGAGTCATGGCCATCTTTGGGGGCATCCACCTGCTTTAGTGTGGGGTTCCTCCATGAGCTGCATGGGAACAGCCTGTCATCTCACCATGGGCTGCAGGGGAATCGCCTCCTCTGGCGCACCTCATCCCCCTCCTTCTTCACTGACCTCTGTGTCAGTGTCTGCATAGGTGTTTCCCTCGCATCCCACTCTTTTCCCTGCTGCAGGTTTTCCCTTCTTAAATATGTTATCCCAGAGATGCTACCACTGTTGCTGACGGGCTTGGGCTTGGCCTTGGCCAGAGGTGGGTCTGACTTGGAGGTGGGGAAGCTTCTAGCAGCTTCTCACAGGAGCTGCCCCTGCAGGCCCTCCCTTGCTACAAAAACCCCTGCCACACAAACCTAATATGTTGTCAGTCCACACTAGGCTGCCTTTAAAAATTAGGTTGCACGAGGAAAGCAGGCTATGATGTCCAAGGTATTAATCTAAGCCAGTGCTCTGCTTGAGGAATATGATTCTTAGGAAATGGTTGTACTGGGGACTGAGAAACTAGTTGCAGATCACGTAATACATCACACATGCACTCTGCTGTTTGCTAGCACAGCAGTTCATAGGGATGGCCTTTCACTGCCTGACTTCCATAGAGGCACAAACAGGACAGAAAAGCACTGCACCAAGAGCTACTCAACAGGGACCCAAAGCTCCAGCTGCCAGAGGAGACTGCTCATCTTTGCATTGCAGCAGAGTGAGATTTGCATTACAAGAAAAGCTCTGGGAAAGAGCAAGTCTCAGTGGCTTCAAAAGCTGTGCTTCTGTGGAGCTCCTTACAGTGTTTTCAAAGCAAGTTGTCTTAGGCTATTTCATGGGTGCTCATCAGCCTGGAGAAAGGTTTTGGAGAAAGATTTCTGCTTAAATTCCTGCCTTTATTAGTCCTTTGGCTGCAAAAGTCTTGTAAGAATCTCCTTGGAAGGCTTTTCTGGAGACAAAGGAGGCTTTAAAATCTCCAAGAAAATGTAGAAATTTGTAAGTGAAAAAATTGCCAAAGACTTCAGATAGCTCATCTGATTGGACCCTATAAATACACCTTGTAACAAGCCCCCTGTTATGGCAACAATCCATCACGTACTTCTCATGAATTTCTGAGGCTGTCTCTAGAGCTTGGTGGGAACCCATCTGGTGATTGAATCCCTTCTGAGAGACTGCAGTGACTTGTTTTTATTCACAGGCTTTTGACCGCCACTAATGGTCAGACAGCAGGGAGATAAGAGCAGGATGGTGAGGAGGGTGCAGAGGAAAGGTCTTTCACCCTGTGTTCCTGAGGTTGTCTTAATTAAAGCATAAAGGGCAAGCAGTTTTTTCTTCCTTTTATGCACATTGAACACAACTCCTTGTACGTGTCAAAAACATTTCATTCCCTTCATGGCCTTCTCTGTGTATTGATTTATTCAATTAGTAGTGCATGGCATGTTTCTCTTTTAAACAAAACAGTGTGGGATTTTTGACATTTAAAGGGTTGGACAATGCACGTGAAACACATATGCTGTTTAAGATTGTCTTTGGTATAGACATCCCTAGGTCTTTTTTCACCAAATACTTACAGCTTCTACAACGCAGCTCACCCTTCCATTCTTTGCAAAGTATTTATGGCGACTGAAACATATTTTGTTTCCTGTAATTGATGAGGCCCTTATAATGCCACTAGCTGCAAGGAAAATAATGAATTATATGGAGAAAGAAAAAAAACCCCAACTTTAGTTGTTTTTTTTCTCCTGAAGTGTTGACATCAAATACCAGACTTCAAATGAAGTAAAACAAAGCCCCTAATATCTTGGTTTTTTTCAAAGATCTCTCCCCCTCTAACAGGCAGTTTATTTTTGGTCACCTTCAAAGCTCTGTTTCCTTTGCTCCTGGTAATGGGAGGATGTGCCCCTGAAATGTGTCTGTATGGCATAAGGCTGGAGTTTGAACATTTTAAAGAAGGATAATCAGACATTTGTGCTGTGTGCTGCTGTGTTTTTCCCACTCTGCCAACTGTGAGCCAGAAACACTGCTTGATCAGAGCACAGGGGCTGAGGTCTGGCCTGCTTGCTGACTTACTGATTGCACTGCCATGTTGACTATCGTACTATCGCTTTGTGCCTCTCTTTTCTCTTGTAATGTTGAGCTGTGATTTGCCAGTTTTTCAGTCAGATTCCAGAGGAGCTTTCCGGGCTCCTCTGTTTCGTTTTCATTGCCTGGAGCCCGATGGTGTACAGGATTAATGTGGTTTCAAACTGGAATGGGTGAAACCATTTTAAAAAAGCTGTAAAAAATGTTGGTCAGTCACTTTTCCCTGTTGCCTATGTTTCCTTGCTGTATAGGTTGCTGTCTTGGAAACTCACGTTAGTGAAGGAATGGAGCCTGGACATTTTTGCTCTGCAATGGCAGGCTCTCTATCAGACTAAAACAGAACCTAGTACAGCACTAGCAATATGAGGGCTGTGATATTGCTGGCTGTAGGAAACCATGCTGACACTCGTCATCTTGGCATAACTCAATAGGGCTGGCCACATGTAGTTAAAAGTCTATGTGACTCACTAAGCAAATTTTGCCTCAAGGTTAAAGTGCTAAATTCTGGTAGAATTTAAATATCTCTTCATGGGCATCTTTGAGAATCTCAGCCTTAGTGACCTGCTGGGTAGCTTCTATTTATTGTGCATTGTTTTACCTGCCCTTCTGCTTTAACTTTTAAAAATAAACTAGGCTGATGCTCATCAGAAATGAAATATCTAGTTTCTTGACAGAGATGTTTAAATCAATGATTGTAACATTTTCCTTGAAAGGGGGGGGGGCGGGGAGAAATCCATTTTTAAATTTAGTAAGCCTTTGTTACATGCAGCACAAAAATATGGGTGTTGGGGGAACTTAGCTAGTGCACTTTGAGTCCTGCAGGTCTCATGAGTTGTTTACTTATTTCAGGCTGGTCTATACCTGGATTGCTAGTTCCTTATGTGCTCAGTTGTTTAGTCAGTATTTGAGGTCTTAAAGATTGTTTATGTTAGGTGAAGAAAATGCTGGTGGGACCAAGCACTTCCCTAATGTAATTGTATTTATCCACAATGGCTGTATGCAAGCCTTTCTTTCAGTTAGCAGTCTGTCCCAGAGCTCCCTCTTTTGTTTGGCATACATACTCACTTGTAGAACCTCCCATGTGTGGATACACAGTCAGTCTAGTTTCCAGGTCATGACTTCCCTATCTCTCGCCGTCACTAAACAAAGGGACGTTTCATGGCTCCCTCGTTCCACCCAGGTGGAAGAAAGCTACCAAACCAGTCTACTGGAAAGTGATGCGAGTTCCTATAGATCAAAACAAGATAGCAGTGGGACAGAGGATCTCAAATATAACCATATTTAGACCTTGGCATGTAGAAAATGAATTCATTTCCAATGCTTTGTTTAGGCAGCATATAAAAAATATTCTTTTTCTTCCCACTCAGAATACGCTTTGTCTCATCCATTTTTACTGTGCCCCTGCTTTTTTGTCACAATGCGCCAAACAATATGTAGTCCCCAGAAGAACACAGGACAGAATTCTGTTGTCGTATGGGCTGTGAAGGAGCCCTGAGGTTAAATTATACAGTTGGAGCTGTTGCTGACTGCTGATTGATTTCTGACAGCTTGCTCAGGAAAGGAATAAATTTATTGAGATGTGTTAAACTCTTCATCCCTACCTTCCCCCTCTGTTCTTTGAAAGGGTGGTCCCGTTATGGCCACTGAAAGACAGCACTGTGAAATGAGGGTGTTCAGTGTTTGAGGTAGATCCTTGCCCTAGCTGTCCACCTGATAGTAGCAGAGCTGCTTGGCTGGGTTTCCCTTGTTCTGCACATCCCACTGCTCAAGGGGGTTCCCTTGGGAATTGAATGCCAGCAGCTATCAGTTTAAAGTCAAAGGGCTGCAATCCTATAGCTGCCACTGCTGGGGTGCTTATAGTAGGACTCTGGTTTGTGTGCAGGATTAATGTGGCCTCAGGCATCTTACAAAGGCCATATCCTAAACTGCTGCAACTTTTTGAGAGTCACTGGGTCTATCTGATTTATGGTATGAGGATCCAGCCTGCTCTGTCATCTGAGGACATTTCTAGCCTGCTGAATGTTCAGAGCATGGCAAATTCATACAGAAACCCATGCACTGCTTCACCAGAGCAAGTCATGTTCTAAAAACAAAACTGTCCCCTCTTTAACTGGCAGACCTGATGTAACACAATGGTTATGTGGTGCTCTTGGGAAGCTTCACTCAATCTTCTGCTACAGGCAACTATTCATTCGCTCTGCAGTATAATTGCCCTATTTCAAGGCTAGAGCTACCTTCCCTTGGGACAGGTTTCACCTTTGCTCAGCTGAGCATGTGTAGGAGTGATCCACAGGAGCACATGGAAAGCAATTTAAAGCAGTACATTCCCTGCTGCTTTTGGAAGCTGTTAAATCAGGTAGTTCTGGAGTGAAGAGAGGCTACAATGCAAGAAATTCTCCCATTCTGAATAGGTTTTCCATTGTTGTGAGCTGACATGGCTATTTTCCTCCAACGCTAAATTCTTCCGGTATAAATTTTTCAACAAGGATTTTCTTATTCTGTAACAGCAGTGATAAAAACCCATGATAGAGGTGGGAATTTTGGTGAATATATGCTGTGTATTTGTTGTGTGGTATTTCCTCGAGCTCAACAGATCTATGATAAAAAAGAGGTGTGGATACAAAGGAGTAATATTTTTCCTGCTTGTTTGGCGCTGATTGATGGGAAGGCTACATCTGGTTGTATGTTCTGTCTGGAATGACAGAAATAGGTCATGAGATTGAATGCAGTTGTTAAATGATAAAGGGTACTGGTCAAATTTCTGCATGTCTCCTCCCCAGCAAGAGAGTTTTAATTCAGGCAATAAACAACCTTCTCTGATTTGCCTTTGACCGCAGTGGGCTGTGCTGATGCTTGACCTACAGAATCAGGCAGCTTATGCTATAGAAATGAAGGTCTTTGCTCTGAAGCCTGCTGTAAGGTCCAGTGGAAGTGGTTCTCGGACACTGCTATGGTGAACTCTTTCCATCACTTCAGAGTGGTTAAATGTTTCTCTATTAGTTGAAGCCTTCTGCATCCTCCAGTTTGGGGTTATTTGTGCAGCTGAGATTCTGCTTGCTCTTAGTCCTCCACAATGCCACGTAAAACAGACCTGGGTAAAGCACTCTTTAGTGAAAAAACTGGTATCCTAGGACTCTGTTTTGCTACTTACTGCACACGCAGCAAAGTCACAGAGCTGATTTTATGCATGGCCTGGTGGGTTTAATTGGTTTGATTTTCTGGGGACCTTGGAACACTTTTACCGATGTGAATAACTTTCTGCTCTCTGAGATACATAACTGATTCTCTTGTGCTTAGGAGAAATAGCCCAAGTAGTTTGAAAACAGCCATTTGTGGAGGACCAGTTTTGAAGTGGTTAATGTTGTTCATCTGTGATCAATGGATGGACAGTATTTTGCAAGTGACTGCATCCTGTGCTACTTCTAGAACACTGTAGAAATCATCTGCTGGATTTTTTGTTTGATCTATTTTACATTAAATTCCCAGGCAGTTTAACAGATATTAAACCAATAAAGTTCTGTGGAAATAAAATACCATAAATTTCTCCCAACTTTAATAGAAAATCATCTTTGTTGGATTTTTAATTTTATATTTTGCTAGCTGATAACACTTATTTACAGATATCTCTCTGCTCTAAAGTTGGACAGAAAGATATTTTCTTTCAATTATTCACACTTTAAGTTTCCATTTTTAAACAGCTCATAAACAAATTGTTTTAATTAAATGGTTATTAAAATGTTATCTTCTTCTCCAGCAGATCAATAGGACCTTCTCCAGAGGTGTGCATAGCCAGCTGTAACACACAATGTTCATGTTCATAATAGGCTTCTGTTGCCCATGGTTCAGCTATGGTTTGCTAGTGGTTAAAGCCCACAGCAATGATAGCAGATAAAATCTGACTTCTGTTTCCTAACCTACTGCTGGTCTCCTGTCCATGCTATAATTTTCTCCATCTTCATTTCAGAGATAATCATATTAATTAACCCTTTATAAAGAAAGCATTAGCTGAGAACTAAGCATTATTATAATAAATTACACACAGAGCATTAACAAATACTGTGTGATCTTAATTAATTTTATGTTTCTCACAGAGTCATTTCTCTCTCTGTACTCCTGCTAGTTTCAATCATTAATGTACTCAGGTCATCAGCATCTTGCAATATGGCAGAGGGATTAGCTTGGAAAACTAGTAGCTACCAGTTGGTGGTAAGAGACAGGCACAATACCTAAATTAAGTCCTACAGTAGCTTCTCATTAATCATTCTTTCAATTTTGGACACCACAGTAGAACTCCAAGAATTTATTTGGTGCCAGAGGGGTCAGAATGAACAGGGACCCATGTGACCCGCTTACAAGAAGCTGATGTTACAGCAAGGAGATGAGACTTGATCTCTCAAGTCCTTGACTAATGGGCTAATAACTGGGAACTTGCATGAGTTTGTGTCAACAACCAGCTTTGGTTCCTGTTTTCCATCTTACAGATAGGAAAAAGGGAGGTTCACAAAGAAGTAGTTCCCCCAAAACACTTAAGATGTCAATGGCAGAGCTGGCACCAGCTGCCAGCCACAGAGAGCTTTTGATGCAAAATGTTGCTTTGCTGTTTTTAAACATGTACAATTAAAACTGCTCTGAGCTGAGTGCACCTTTCTCTTTTGTCTCCATTATGTGCAGCTTTCCACTGTAACTGCTATACAGATTGACAGCCTGAACTCTCCCACAGGTCTATTAGGAAGATGATGTTTTAAAAACAAACAAACAAAACCAACCCAGCCTGTAAATTCATGCCTGGAAAGCCCTTGGAAATGATAGTGGAGTGATACCTGCCCATCTGTCTTCCAGACTTGCAAACCAGGTAGCTTGTTGTGAGAAGCCCACGTGTGTTTGTGTGCGTACTCGTTCTTCTGTGTACCCAAACCCTAGGCTGAATTTGCACCTTTGAAATGACTCTCACAGAAGGTGTCTTAACTTTCAAGAAGTTGTACCAAGAGCAGCAGAAGGTATGAAGGCTGCTTTCCAGAGTGGCTGTGTGTGGCTCTTTCTGCCTTTTCAGACCATATGACTGGTGCCAGGGGAAGAAAGGGCTGAATTTTCTGATGTCTAATAGGAAACCCTTTGCAGGATGAGACATTAATTTGCGAATCTCTACTCTGTCCTATTGTACTGAAACTCTTTTGAGGGAGTTCATGTCTGAAGCCTCCACTGGTTCATGAAACTGCTTTGAAAATGATCAGTTAATTCAAAAGCATTAGGGTAGCTGGAAGGTACAGCTGGTCAGGCACTCCCTAAGGGATTTCCAAATTGTGATGAACATGTCAGAGGGCATATGGATGGGTGAGTTAATACCATTAATCTGTACTGCCCGGAGTATGACTTGTATGCAGAGATTAATTTCAGAACCAGGGAATATTCTTCTCCATATATATTGGTATTGGACCGTGCCCTTAGAGCAGAGATATTGGGGTTTACTGTAGCTGCCTTTGCTTGCTGCTTGGGTTGCTGCAATGCATTTGTTGCACAGGTGTTACACTAATTTAAACTGAATTCCTGAGAGCCTCTGCTTGCTGGGGTGACATGAAAGTCAACCCTGGCTCTTGTCCCAGGAGATGTATGTGGGAGCAAGTTTGTCTGTATGCTTTTACTGGTTTACTTTGAATTAAGCACTAGAACTCAGTTCAGTTTGTTAAAAGCAGAATATGTCGTAGCACTGCTTTAACTTGAGAGATAATAAACAGGCTAGCTCTCAACACTGATGAACTGGGAGGTCCCTTTGCCAGAGCGGTATTTTACTGTGCTGCTCTGGTTGCCTTGCTCCAGAGGGCTCCTCCCTGGACTGTTAGACTGACGCTTCTACCCTCGGAGTAATGCATCAGGCAGCGATGAGTCTGCTTTTGTGAGTAGTATTTCTGGCAATGGTGGGAAGCTAGGAGACAGGAAGGACTTAGTGGAAATACGTTACACACGAGACTAAATGTTCCCCTTAAAGACAGGGTTTTGGTTATGGTCTAAGTAGTTAGTTAATTCAACTAAGCCACTATGTGGATGTTAGGAGTACTGGCTTTGGTGGTATTTATAGACTACTCCTAATGTTCAACGGATGCAATGAAAGTGAGGCCCAACGTCTTCCAAAAATGTGGCCCTGCTAATCTTTTAAGAGATGCTTGTGCTTCAGCAGTAGATGTCATTTTAAGAATTTTATTCATCCCTATATAATCACTTTACAACCGACACCCAAGATGGACCAGGCTGCACACATAATAAACTCATGGGTTTTGAAAAGAGTTGTTAAAAAAAAAAAAAAAAATCAGTGTTTGGTTCTTGGGGTTCTCATATAGAATAGAAAGGGACTTCTCACTGGTCTTATTCTGAGAACTGTTTTTCCAAACTCTCTTCTCAGTGTGCTTTTCTGTTCTTTACTCACTTAATTGGGGAATGGAATCAGTTTGTGTTAACTAGGCATAATTTTTAAAAATCTTTTCCTCCTCAAGTGTGTTGTTTTAATGAGGACTCTATCTCTCCATTTCAATTGTTCATCGTTACTTTATAGTGATATAATTGTTAATCAGGTGTTAACCAGGGGAACCAGTTCATCATTTTCCTACCGTATCTTTATGCTGCCAGGATAAGCAACCTGGTTTGTGTTCTCCGACTGCTCCAAATTTCCTACAGCAGGCTTCTCCCTCAGCCAATTTTTGCCATGTTTTTACCTATGTGACTACTTTTTTTTTTTTTTAAATTAAATTTTGTGTTTAATGGGCATTCTTTTATTAGCAGCATTGAGAATTGGGCTGCTTTACCCTAGGTTAGGGACAGCATTTATTTTTTTTAAAAAAGCAAAAAAATCATCCAAGCAGAAGAAAAGCAACATGTTCACACTCAAAGAGCGGAGACAGTTGGCCAACTAGTTTTGCTTGGCACGTGGAGTCCTTCTGCCTGCCACCAGCCTGTACTCTGCTTAGAAATAACAATCTTGCTCCCATGTTGCACCCTGATTTGGCTCTGTGGCTCTATTTGATAAGGTACTGCTGGAATATCTGACACCGCTCTTGAGTCTGGGATGTAACACTCCTGTGTGAAATGGCTCTTATTCTCAACTCTTGCTGGGCCTGATCTTTGCTGCCAGGCTATGTGCTTGTATTCTGCAATTCGCCACTAAGATCTGTTAATAAATATAGAACTTTCTGCTTATTGTCCTTCATATAATTATCTTCTGAACTGTTCTTCTTCAGTGCCTCTCATAAATGGTATGCCATAAAAGATTAGGAGGACAAGTTTTAACCACTCCCTGACTTAAAAAAGGTGATACTCCCAGTGCTGAACAATCCTGACTCTACTAAGTTGGTCCTATTTTACTTCCCGCTGTGTACCCAGTGGATAATAAGCACCACTTCTTGATGGCCAAAGCTGAAACTTTTATGAACATACCCTAGAGACATGCTACTCTTCAGTTTCCCATTAAGAATGATGTGGTTATTGTGTGCCAAGTGTATGTAGCTTCTCGTGCTTTCAGAATAGAGGATTTTATGAGGTATCTTGGCAGCTGTGTGTGTCCAGCCAGAGGAAGCAAGAGCCACTGTAACACCGGGGTTTGTTGAAGTTGGGCACAACACATGGAGAGCAATGGTGGTTCAGATAAAGAGTGGAAGCTTGTCATGGGAGAAAAAGCTACCAAGCCTCCTGCAGCCTAGCAAGCAATGAGGTGAGTCTATACCTGTGTACGAGCTCCTTATTCTACCAGTACGTGGTATTATTGCTGCTAGAGTGAATGTAGCTGTATGGGAAGCAGTGCACTTGTACAAAGAGTAAAGCAGAATCCCAGAAATGCCCTCTTTGCTCAATAACATACTGTTTGCTCTACAGGTTTTTATTGTTACTATTAAGTCAGCCTATGCGACGGGAAAACCATCTCCTCAGTTATAGACACTGCAACATGGATGGATCTGCTAAGCAGGCCAGCTGCAATGATATGGCATTGAAGAAATCAATGCAACCGTGACAGGCGAATGGCCTGGTCAGTGAATATTGATTCACTAACGACATGCAGTTGCATAATCCTCTCCTATTTGGATCTGATGGTTTCTAGACATGATTGATTTCAGTGTTTGCAAGAAAGAACATAAGAAAGAAAGAATATAAATTGTTCTGTGAAAGTTGGTTCTTGAAAGTAAAAATATTTTGGACACCAGAGGGCAATTCTCTAGCAAACTGGCAGACTTGTGTATCCTTTTCTCATACTGTGAATCTTAATACTGACTTAGGAACATGTCCCTGAATGTTTCTAGTCATGGCAAACATGTTATAGCTATGTGTTCTTCAAGGATGATGAAAGACCCATTCTTCCTTCCCACCACATCTTCATAAAGATTCCAGTTCATTGTCACACACCTTTGCTACTAAATACCCTTTTTTTTTTCCTTTTTTTTTTTTTTGAATGACAAAGTACCACGGAATGCAGGAGACCTCAAGTGCTTTGCTAAAATTCTATGTCATTGCAAAAGCCAGGAGTTGGAAGTGCTCAAAGCACTTCAGGATGAGGACAACCTCTTATTTAGTGGGGATTCTTTCTGGCAAGGGGCTGAGGAAAGAGGGGAAGATGCAAAGGGCTGAAGGCTGTAAATCTCAAAGGCTTCCTTTCTGCTTACTTCAGCAGATTCTAAGAAGTTTCTACCTGGAATATTTCAAACATTGTGTAGGACTTGGCCTGGCTTAACAGTTCTTCTCCTGCTTTGTTGCCTTGTACATTTTGAGGAACATGCAACTTGATCCATTTCCCAAGGCATATTTTTCAAACTACCTGTCAATTTCTTAGTTTTGGATTGTGTTTTCAAGGAAACTCCTAATTGAGGCTTGTGTAGCCATTCATCAGGTGAAGGACATGGATGCAAAAATCTATGTAGAAAATAGCTTAAGGTCTGCCAGCCAGCTCCTTCCTTTCAGGCACCTCGTTAAGACTCCCGTTCTTGCATAGATAAGTATGCATCTCTGAATTGCTCAGATTTGTGTGAGGGCATGTCAGGAATTCTGTAAAGTTGGAAAGCAGCTAGTAAAGGAATACAAAATGGAAATGTGTTTGTAATTAAGTGTTTCCATTGTAATCAGAATCTCAAAAGAGATCACATGCTTTCAGTGCAGAATTCGTCTGTATCTGTAACAGCTGAAAGAGCCATTACTTTCGTCAGTTCAAGCCCCGGCTGGGGCATTCTTTAACTATGAAACTCTTCAAAGCAAATAGGAATGGAAACATTTAATCTTGGCTTAAAAAATTCATTCAAAATGGGTTTCTATTTGTAAAATATTTAAACATTTGCCTGGAGTCGTAGGAATACAAGCAAAATTGTGCTACTGCATGAAAATCTTATGAACTAGCACAGAAATGGAGGTCTAGATGGAACTGCAGTTTGGTAGATGACTCATGTATGTAACTAAATTATTCTCCAGAAGAATTACTTACTGACAAACACTTTATTTTATGACAATTCCATAATGGTCACATAGGAAAGAAATGCATATCTCTACACACATATACATAAACATTATCATACGAAATATTCTACAGCAGATTTTTGAACCTGCCAAAACCAGACCAGGGCTCTGCTTCCCCTGAACCTCTCTTTGACCTTTCATCCTCCTGTTTATCTCTTCATCCTTCCATCCACCCCTGACCCTTTGACCAGGACTGTAGTTTGTGTGCTTTTGTGACGAGTGAAATTTATGGTTTCTGTGCTGCCAGCAGATGAAGGCATTTTGTGTTCAGGAAATTATTCTCCAAGTACTGCCTGCCTGAACCCCTTTGCGAAATTTTCTTTTTGACCTGGCTGGTTTTATTTTCCAGCTTCTTGCTTGCTCGCAACCTAAACATGAACACGAGAGAGCGCCAGAGAGTCCTTTTTTTTTTTTTTTTTTTTTTTTTTTAGGAGAAGGAAAAAAAATCAGTGAGAGGGTGTGTTCCGGGAGGGAGGGAGTATGCCTCGAAGGCAGCACAATCTGCGGGGGAAGCGTGGCCGAGGCAGACAGTGAAAGACTATTCTTTATGGCCAGTCCTCTTTGGGTCCCAGTGACCTGGGCCACGTTACTGCCCCCCTTCCTCCCCAACGGCCGCAGGACCCCCTGAGGGATGTCACCGTCCTCACAAGGTTTAAGGGCGGCCCAGGGTGCACTGGGAACGTCGTGTGGACGCTGCGTTGGTGCCAGGCGTGCAGTCGTGGTCCTCGTGGAAGGTGGAGCGGGAACCCTTCCCACCCAGGTGCGTGTCCGTGCTTGCAGCTGAAGGTCGAGGCTGCTGTGGAGCGCGGCGGGGCAAGGAGTCGGTGTAGAGACGAGTGTATTAATGTATTTACGTTGCTCTGCAGCCCAAGGAAGAAAAACTATGATGTGCTAAAGCTACTTACCCGTTGCTTATAACTACTGCATGACTTCTGTGTAATCAGCCAGAAAACTATCTTAGGAAGCCCTATTTTGTTTCTCTTGATGTTGAGAAGAAAAATCCCATTTACAGCAGTGATACAGAAACAGGAAGGAGCAGACGCTGGAAAAAATTCATTTGAAAATAATCTTGAAGAGGGAGGGAGGGTGCAGAAGGGACTGCAGAATAAACTTAGCAGGTTCAATTCGGTATACGACACGCAAAAGAGCAGAAAATTAAGCAGCCTTTTAAGAGGGGTGCCTGTAGGGCTGTAAACACTGAGGACTAATTCCTGAGGACTAGGAATGATGTTACACAGAGGTTTGAAATAGTAATGAATATGGGTCCTCTAGCAGATGCTGCTGGGAATCTGGTGATTCTTCAGTAATGTTTGTCCATACAAAGTTGCCACAGGGCTTAACGTTGTCTTCTCCCAACACGTGCAGATGTCTTGCGTGCGAAGTGGCCAACAAGTTCCACCAAGCATTATGTCAGGGCTTCAGCCCCTTGGGGGTGATTATGCAGTTGTCTGTTATTTGTCTCCTAGCAGGTAGGTTACTCTGGAGTGGCTCCACTTATCTTAGTGTTGTAGGACAGTGGCGGGGCTCCTGGATGAACAGTTCTTGTTACGTACACAGGTCAGCATCCAGGCTGTGTGGGGAATGCTACACTCATCCTCGCATGGCTCCAGGAGAGCATCACTTCCTCAGGAGCTGCAACACACTGCTGCAGACTGTATTGTGCTGAGACTGTTGTTTCTAGCTGGGAGGAGTGAGTAGGAAGGGGCCTTGGTGAACAATACCAGACCTGTAACCCTCAGCTTGGGTCTCTGTAAGCAACAGTCTGCACCTTTTAAATAAAACTCCTGTGTTCTAGGTTCAGCCGCGCAGCCCGTGCTCCCGTTAAAGTGAGTGTTATGAGGACTGCATCAAAACAGGGTGGTTATTGAAGATGCATTGCAGTCCCATTGCCTGCAGCCAATGCAATTCTCCTTGGCATTCTCCAGGCTTCTGCCTGTTATTTACTTTTGGTTTGAAAGCTTATAGTTGTAGTTCCTTGACCAGGAGCAGCATCTGGGTGCCTGTAACCGTGCAGCTGCATCAGGACAACTAAACTCTTACTGCTGTCAGTAATGGCCCACTATCAAGCTTATAGGCTTGAGCTGGGTCCTCTGGTTTGGTTGGGATTCTGGAAAGCTGGGAATCCACCGTGTTCCCCTCCTGCCATGCAATTTCTCATGCAGTCTGCAGGTTTGCTGCTGTGTCTGCTGACTTGCTTGCATGAGACCTGCACGTGGGCAGTTCTCCAGGACCATGACTCTGGCTTTAAAGCTGGCTGCTGGAACGGTTACTCCTTTGATGCTTACTACCGTGCTCTCCCTTCAGTGGTGCCAAATGCACTGATGCACACAGAATTAAGTGACTGCTTTTAGCCAGATTACAGCAGCTCACACAGCATGCTGGCCTCACAATTACACTGTGGCCTGCTGCAAGCTTGAGAGGCATTAACTTTGCTGCGGATCTCTTTACTGCGTGAGCATTGTGCCCTTGCCTCATCTGCCTGCTCCTGGGAGCAAGGGGCAGTCCAGATGTATTTCTTTCACTGTCTCTATTGACTTATACTTAACATTTCTCAAGGCTTTTAAAATACAAGTAAAATGTAACTCCTGCGCCTTCTGGGAATACATGTCTGATTTTTCAGGTTTTATCTTTGTCATTGATCCCTTTCCAGTTACTTCAGCCACAGGTGAGGAAGTGATGTGTGAATGATGGTGCAGCTCTTTTTTTTAACTAGGCTGTATGAAAGGGTCAACTGTTAAGCTGGGATTCTTACAGAAGCCCCAGAAATAGGTTCTCTCTGCTTTTGTGCAGCCAAGACAATTACTCCAGGGAGAACGCTTTACAATGCACTGAATTCACCTTTTTGCTCTTACACTTTTTTCTATTCCCACCATGGAGGGTGAACTGGACAAAGACTACATAAGGGATGTATCCTGTGGGGTCAAACCCATTGCAGATATTTAGTATGGTCTTCGCAGTAAGAATTGCTCAACTCAAGTTGCAAGAAAGTGATGATAAATGATTCCTGTACAGGGTTTACTTTAAAAGCATTTGAAATGGATTCTGAGTTGACTTGAAGTAGAGCATAGAAGAGGAGAGTAACTGATGTTTAGTTTCATCTGATAAGGGTCTTCAGGTCATCATGACATAGTAAATGGACCTATAATTAAGTGGTGAACACTGAGAGAACAGAGAAAGCCTCCTGTCCTTATTTGTCAGTGACGCTCTAGCATTGCTTGTAGTTACCCTGTTTCTTTTCAGATAGTTGTAACCTGGGCTCATAAAAGGACCAGTAACTCGGTGGGGCACTTGGTGGGAGAAAATACATCTTTCATGGTGCAGGGTGAAGAGGAAATTAAAATTTTTCCAGAAGTTTTCAGGGAATATTATTTCCAGGATATCATTATGTCATCTGGAACTATTATCCTTCTTATATGCTTCCTAATTCAAAGAAAGGAGGTACAAATAAATGTGCAAGAAGTTTACCATTCAGTGGTAAGTTCCAGGTTTGTTTCTTTGGTTAACCAGGTACCACACTGTATGGAAAATAGCTTGAGTAAAACCATCATTTCAACACAACTGCCACACTTCTGAGCGTTATAGAGCAAAGTAGAGGTACATAGCTGATCTGTCATCCTGCTGAGGCCAACCTTCATAAGCAAATCTATCCTCGAGAAGGAAGGATCTAGACGTTTTAATTTTCTGGGTTTTGGTGGAACAGGTGGATCCACATCTTCCTCTTAATAAAGACCATAACCAATTGAGAAGTGCAAACATGGGATAAAAGACGGTCCTTGAACCCAGTGACAAGGTTTTGGGCAGCTGGCGGTTTTCAGAGATGCATGGAATCATGTCAATGTGCACTGTTATTACCTGCTCCCAGTGTAGCACAAACAGAACACGTTTACAGCAAAGCCACAGGTGCGACGTGGGTACATGTTAAATCTAGTTATGACGTGTCTCTTCATCAAGTGAGTTTCCTGCAGCACATAGCTACATGGACTGCCCCATGTGTTTGGTCTCAAAGCACAGACTGCTACTGCCTGAGCAGAAGATATAATTCTGCTTCTCAAGGTAAGATTCACCAGCCTCTGCCTTTGGCCTCCAGCAAATGGAGACATAATAGCAATGGAAGCCCTTTATTAAATGAGCCTTCTGGAAAGTATAGGCAAGGGACAATGTATTTAACATTTTTTTTCCCATCGTATGTGGTTGCAATGTGAGTGCACCCTGAACAAGGAAGGTGGCAGAGTATAATAAGATCACGAGAATCGAAGTGCCACGCCCTTGGGTAGAAGTGCTCATTCCTGAGGAAATCAAGTCAAGTCTGCTTTTGGCTACATGTCTTGAAACCTGTCTTGCAGGTGCATAGATTTAATGCTTCCTCATGGAGCTTTTCTGCCAATTGATTGTTGAGGCAGTTGACAGAATCTTAAGAAGGAGCTAATGAGTAGCGATGCATGGCAAAGTTTCCCTATTCCAAGTGGACTGGAACGGCACATGGGGCAGCAATGCAGGAGATGAGTTCTAGTGATGGATGTTCAGCACCAGGGCTTGCACCACAGGTTCAGTTTCCCTCCTACACAACAGCACATGAGGCTTAGGGCTTGGGAATTCAAGGACTCAAGGCAAAATGATGCACATCACATATAAGTAGGGTACTTGGCATAAGCTGCTGTCACCCGTTTGGAAGACCTTTTTTTTTTTTTCCACCTACCCATCAAAGTCCAGCTTAGACTGAATGGTCTGATTATTCAATGCTTCTCCATTGCTCTTTAGGCAGTAGTAATTATCCTGGATGCTGTATGATCATCTCCCTTGTAAAATATTCTCTGATATGGGTATGAGGGCATAGTCAAACAGAAACTTGTTTGGGAATTGTAGGCAATCTGCAAAACTGGGTCGGAGGTAATGGTCCATTGTCTTGAACAGTGAAGCTGGCTGGTGGGATTTCTGGCTCTTTTTCCCTCACTAAAGGGATTTTTTTAATTAAAATAATTTATTTGTCTAGTTTCCAGGAGAGCCCCATGAACAACCTTATTAACATACCTCAGAAGAAGGTGAAGCTCTGCAAGAACTGGAAGAGGTAGAATTGGTGGGGGAGAGAGGGAAACACTTTAAGCTGTCATCAATGCCAAAAATGTGGTGCTACATCCCAGTATCTCCACAGACTCTGTGGAGAGACATAGGGGCTTCAAGAGTTGTAGAACGCCTTAATCCAGTGCCTACAGTAGACATCAGCAGAATGTCAACCCAAATGAGTCTCTTGACTCATTCCTGTTTTTTCAGTCTTTGTGCCTGGTTCTCTAGGTGCCCTTTAGTTTTTGACTGTGCTTTACAGTGTAATTTGATTGCTGGGGCCACCTCCAATCCCTCCATTCTCCTTTCTGTGTGTGGAGTTCTTCCACCCCATTTGTTCCTCCCACCCATCCCTTTGTATAGAATGGGCGAGCAGCCTCCAACACAGTGTGCCCAAAAAAGGATTGTGCAGTTGTAAGGTGCTTGTCACCATCACACCTCGTTCACAGCAGGGAGATGACTCAGCTGCCACCCCACATGGCTGGGATGTGTCACCAAGTGAAGGATGACAGTTTCAAATGCAGTGGAATTTGGAAGTGGAGTAGAGGGGAGGGGAGGAGTTGGGCTATGAAAGGACATTGGGGAACATCAGTGTTTCCAATAATCTAAAGTTTTTGTTAAAGAAATATGCAATTTAGAGAAGTATAACACTGTTACCTGAGCATGCTGTGATCTATTCTATTATTTTGTTTTACAGTGAAGGGAGGGCTGGTCCAGTAGTTAGAGGTTTTGTATATGACTTAAGTAATCTAAGTTCAACTCCCGGTTCTGCAATAAATTTCTTGGATCTCTTTCACCCCAGCTCTAAAACAAAGTTGAAAGTAGTGCTCCCCTCATGAGACCATGGGGAGATTTTGGTCACAGTCCATATACATTGCTGTCATGGAGCAGATCTGATTGATGGACCCCCCTGATGCATGAGGGTGAAGCATTTAAAGCTCTTTTGATGGGTAAAGCCATGAAAGTGCAAAATTTTATTTTAGCTATTCTGGAGGACAAAATACGTTCAGTACTTGTGGTGGTATAGTTTGGACTAAAAGTAAATCTGCTGTGTTTAGGTGGTACCTAGACAAATGAGTCTCAAGGCTTACATGGAAACTAATGCATGGAGGCAGCTTGTTTTGAAAGGACAGGCTACTTGAGTGCTTCAGTTACTAGAGATAGTGAAATAGATATTGAAATCCAAGCAATTAGTCTGGGGTTTTGTGTAGAGACACTTTATAAGTGTAGGAGGTTTTCGCTTCCATGGATAAACCTCATATTTATTCTTCACAGCAATGGGCAGCTTCGTGAACAGTTAAAGGAGGAACAACTGGCGTATAAACTGGGGTTCAATCCATCACAGACTTCCTTTGCTACTGTGGGGAAGTCACTTAGACACAGCGAGCCTTGGTTTATCTGTAAACTGGGAAAAATATCCTTATTCTGCTTCACAGTGGTCCTAGGTCTTAATGCTCATTTATCAGATTTTTTAAAAGACCATTTATGTGCCATCCTGCTGCCTGGGATACTAGAGAGCCTCATTTGGATGTAGCCTAAAACAAAGTTCCCTGATGCTTCAGAGACATTATGGGACCATTTGTTGGTGTTAGACATGAAGTCCTGGACAGAGTCCAAGTTTAGTGTAGTCCCAGCCTGTCTACCAGAAAATCTCCTTTGCATGTTGAGTAGGATATGCTCTTGTCTGTTATGCATGTCTATTGTGTGCTGTTAAAACAGCTGACACGTTTCACCCTAGAGGAGCTGCACGCTATAATTGGTAAATCTTTTTTTACAGTAAAGCAGTGCATGGCATTTAAGTGTTTTGAGATTCCTTTTGGGAGAAGAAAACTTATATAAAAGGATGAAAGAGCATTCTGTTTAGATGGCAAGTACCTAAATATGTTCTTTCTTTGGTAGAGCTGTAATCCCATATTCAGTGCTTAATGAACAGATGACAATGATAAACGTTCGAGGAATATCATTATTGAACAAATGTTTCAAGCCAGCAGGTGGAAACATGGATTCAGTTAGTGTTTAGGAGTCGAGAAACATGAAAGCAAAGGTATGGAATGAATCTTCTGTGTCAGGAAGTCCAGGTCTCTGTTGTCAAAGGCATTAACTGTTTCACTAACTGATTAAACTCACTTTAAAATAAGGGAGGGATTACTGCTACCAAAAAGTTGTTCTATAGTCCAACACTTGTCGTTAGAAATCTTTCTTTATTCCCCAGCTTAAATGTCAGTGCACGTTAGTTCTTTCCTTAGTGTTAATCACCTAAGATTTGTATGGAGAACAATCATATTCATTTTCCCTTTTGTTTTTCTAAACTAGGTTCCCCTTGTGGGATAGCTTTTTTTCTTCCTGATCAGAGTGTTAGCCCTGTTTCATACCACTTCTGATCTTAGTAGATCTTTGTGGCTGTAGGTGACAGGAACAGCCTGCTTTATCCCAGGGAGAGTTCTCATAATGGTCTAACAGCTTTCTCTCTTACTGGAAAGGCAGCACCTCATGTGTTACGATGAAGGTTTTTTCCCATTACTGCATTTTGTTGGTGTCATCTGCTGAGCAAGTAATACAACATGCTCTATCTTTTCCTTTGATTAGCTCCTGGCTTAAAGCCACAATTCTTATTAGTCTTTAACTGATTGCCTTGACTGTGATCCTATAGTGTAGTCATGATGATTCCTCCATTCCTGCCTTTGGCCAATTTATGTTACTTTTAAAGTGTAATTTCACAAGTCAAACACAGAGCAAGACTGGTTCTTATGGGAATCTACTAGTAAATTCCCTCCATCTTTGTATTTCCCTGTTCAGTACTACCTATTGCCATTTCCCCCATCAGCAGTTAATGCAATTTCTGACCTAACTCCCCTTTTTTCCCATCTTGACTAACAACTTCCAATTTAGCACCATAGCAGCTGCTCGGAGTCCAGGTAGATGAGATTTACTCCAGCTCCTTTGCAGAAGAAGTGGTTGCCTTATCAAACACGGTTATTGTAATATTCTAGATCTAGCTTTGGGAAAGTCTGCCTTCAATTTATCTCTGTCTTGGATATATTTTTTTTTCTTCAGAAAAGATTGTAAAATACTGCATGTGGGTGAGGCTAAATAACTTCAGCTACCTAGATACAGTTTTTTAAATCTCCTTCTGTCAGTTAGATAATCAAGAAGCCAACTAAAAGTCCTTGAAGCCAGGTCTGTGGATTGCCTGATCTCTCTGGCACAAACAGAACAGGTGGTACTTTACTTCTTTTCCATGGAACTGGTAATTTCATCTCCTGTGTGTGTATTTCCAAACATTGCTTTGACCCTATTTTCATTATTATCATCTTTAAGAAAAACTGGGGTAGACTACTTATTCTGTTTTGAGGTCCTATTTCAATCACTGTAAATCTTTACCTCACTTTTGTTCTGGACCCACTTCTTCCTTTCTTGCTTTCCTTTCAAACATGGAAAAACCCTTTCTGTGAAGTCCTTGATTTCCATTTCTTTTGTCAAATCTAAACCAGTTTGATTTTGGACAATTCTTGTTTTGTGTTTCTGTACTACCCGATCCGGGGGCTCACTGTTGCTTCTTGTGTCCTTCCTGAAGTACCTGTTCATCCAGCTGTATCCAGAACCCTTCTCTATGAGCCTTTCTCTCCTCTCTGGGGATACATGATCCAGGTAATCCTTTCACCTTCAGTTTAAATAGTAGTTACTAAAGGTGATGTGGAGTCAAGTTCCCGAGTTCCTCTCCCTGATAACTTTACTCATTCTTTTTATTTCTCCAAGTAAGATGAAGAAATATAGTTGTTTGGAAGAGAAATACGCATGCATTGACCCAGCAGAAGCTTATGTGACTCTGGAATATTTTGCACCTAAATAAAATAGCCTACTTATGGAAGAAGGATAAAGCCTCGTACTTACATGAGATCCAGTGACAGGGGAGACCATTTCATATAAAATGCCAAATTCTGTATAACCAGAGATGCCTTCTGTGTTCTAAAAGAGGTGGAGATGAAGGTAAATATTTGAGGAGACACATGAGCTGTCCAACAGTCTAAGCATACAGCAAAACGTACTGAGTTTCCCTGAAGGTGTTCCAGCAGCCACGCAGCAGGATTGCCTTAAAACCTTGATGTCTGGTAAGCTTCCACTGCCAGCCCAGTTATTTTGGGAAGTTTTTTCTGTTGTGTTTTTCTTTGAGAGTGAAATGTGAGAGTCCTTGTCCTCATGTCCCATGAATCCACGCATTAATCTGACAGAGTGGGACCAGCTAAGGAGGAATACCAGTTCATTCTTTTCTGCATGCAAGAATTCTGTTTGGGTGCTCCTGATGCCATGGTAGCAGACCGTGACCTGGATCCTGAGCTGGCATAAACTGGGAGAGGTTTGCTGAAGTCAAGGGAATTGTGCTCACTTATGCGTATGCGTATGGATGTATTCATCTCTGCCCATGTTCCAGGGTAGGTCCAAACCTGCAAACAAATATTGGGCCAATGTTTATTTTGTTTGGAAAGTCTTTTTGACTTGATCATGTTGGATGATGATGTCGTATTTGTCAAATTGAGAGCTCAGACTGGAGCATTCCACAGCAAAAGAGTACAGATAGAGAGTGAAAAATCATCCCCACAGGGAAAAGCTGTAGCAGACTAGAATTCCCTCTGAAGGTAGGCAGACACACAGCATTGTTTCCATTTGCAACTCTTATTGCTGACCAGCCAGATTATTTAAACAAAGGAGTATTTGTGAAGAAAGCTGATGTGAAATAGTCATGTCATCAGTTATTCCCCACTATTGTCATGTTTAGGCTCTTTTCCCTATAACCTGTCCATGTTCATTTGTTGTCTTTGGGTTTAGATTGTAAGAGTACCTTATTGCTTGATGTCTGTACAGTGCCCTACACAGTCCACATGCAATGAAAACTCTCATTGCTTGAGCAAGCATGGGAGGACAGAGATTAAATATTATATTATGTAGATCAATACAGGGAATTCTAGCAGCCTAAGATGGGGAGTTGTGGCCGCAGTGTGTATAATTTCATTTTTCTGGTAGGACAGTTTCACTTCAAAATTTGTCATAGCTGCTGAAATGCTGTCTTTGGGTTGCAAATTATGACAATGCACATAGTCCCACTGAGTATTCTCCTGATTGATAAAGATGCTTCTGTGGACCCTGAGCTAGCACAGGATATTATTTGATTTTGATTTAAAAAGAAAAAGACTAGAAATGATTGGCTGCAGTGCTGATAGTTCCCTCCTCCTTTCCCCTTCCCTTTTGCTCAGTATAAGCAAGTCACACTGAGGTTAGATAAGATGTGGATTTATAGAACATCAACTCCACTTTCATTGTGGGATAAACTACCTCATACTTACCACAAGGTAAAAGCATGTAGACAGGCAGCAGCAACAGAGTTACCGATGTACAATAAATCTGTATATGATAACTGGCTTCTGCAACCACCACATCAGGCTCTTGTCTCCTTCCCTCCCCTTGGCAAGTAGATTTAGAAATTAAATAGCTGTAATTTTGTAAATGCCCATCAGCTTAACTCAACAAAATCAGTTATAGACACCTGCAAAGAAAAGTTGGGAGCTGCAATGTCACTAATTTGGCTGCTTTAATCTGTTGACTACTCATCCTCCTAATTTATCTATGTTTGTCACTCACTAAGAGTGGCTCACCTGTGGAAGAGTTCCCATTTGGATACATTGATCACAGCACACGTGATAAATGCCAGATGGGAAATTGGCACTGACCAGGAAGCTTGGAGCCTCACACTTCACTGGCAGCTCACATAGGTGAAAGCCATACTGTTGGCTTGGCGTTGATGGAAGAAAGAATGTTCAGCAGAGCAGAAAGCCTCTTTCAGCTACTCTCTTGCTCCACTGAGGGTGCCATTTGCTTTCAGGAGACTCACAGTGTGAATTTTTGTGCTGCGCCAGGGCCATAATTATAAGTCCTTTTGGGGAGGATGAGGTTCCTCAGAATGAAGGATGATCCAGGACAGCTCTGGATCCAGGACAACAGCAACATTGATGACCAGTAGCCCCACTAGTGGGGCAGGAAATGATTGCTCATACTAAGGAAGAGCTCTGGTTTTGGTGGAGTCCTACCATATGTTCCTGCACTCTGTACTTAGCACAGCTATTCTCGGGGACAACCCATCTCTACTGTGCCCCTACTGATAGGAGTTATCTCAGCCCTTCCACTACATGATTGCCATTCAGGAAATATTTCATTGCATCTGTTCTCTGATCCGTCAAATTACATGGCTCTGCTACTCTTTTTGGGAGACTCTCCAAGACAGCATTTTTCCCTAACTGACTTCTGTCCCATTTTGCTCTAGGTTGTGCCCTCTGTAATATCCCTACTTGCAGCCTTTGCAATCCTGGTACTTCCCGATGAACACTACTGTATTAAGGGGAAACTAAAAGAAAAGGCCAGGAGGGACCCTTGGACTATATGTGCAGAATTTCACAGTGGATCAAATTTACCTTCACTGCCTTCCTGTGTATGTGAAAGGTTGCAGCCCAGCAGCTTGATCACTGGATGGAGACTGGGAAGATATGAGATATTTCTGATTTTTTGCCCAGGTTTCTCACCAGCCTCATGGGTGACCTTGTGTAAAGCACCTCACCCCACTCCCCACCCCCCCCTTCTCTTTTACAAAATTGAGCTAATAAGGCTGAAAAGTGTTTTTCTTTGAAACATGCATTGAGGTTTACAGATCAAACCTGATATTTACTGTCATCTTTGTATGGCATGGTTGTTTGCTTTGTGTATGTTGCCCACCAGAGTCTTTCAGTGAAGCCATAGGTGGCAGCAAATTTGTCATTCTTCTGCGTCTGTCCTTTGTGCTGGCAAAACTGAGTAGGGCCTTTTTTCATCACAATGACTACCGTCAGCTTACAGCAAAACTCACACGTGGGAGATGGAAGCATCCAACAAACACTAGCACTAGAATTCTTGATATGTCCAGAATAGAAATGACTTTGCATACAGAACAGCCACCAATGGACTACAATTTACTGATTATGTTCTGCCATCCACACAAGCCTTTGACAAGTTATGTAACTGTGGGGCACTGTCAGAGCATACACTATGATTTCCGATGCACTTAGCAGCCTCTGTGACTGCAGGAGTTTACAGTCTGGTCTAAACAGGCCTATTCAGAGACAAAAGTCATACACACTCTGGGTATACAATGTGTGCTTAGCAATGAAGGCTTCAAGGACGGAGTGAGGCCTTAGTCATCAACCTAAGCGGGTGCCACACTCCCATGAATTTAAGTAGGGGTTTAGTGTTTCCATGTTTCCCAGGAGACAAGCCCCAGACCTTGGGAGACAAGGGGTGTGTGCATGTTGTGGCTTTCTGAAGAAGGGAAAGCAGCATAAGGTAAAAAAGAGAAGGCTACGGGAGATGTGAAGTGAAATTAAAGATTGAGAGATTGAGAAGGAATGATGAAGATGCCTGACCTCAGCATGGAAGAAAACACATCACTCCCTAATGTGAGACAGTGCAGAATCTGAAATATGTAAATGCAAGATTTGGAAAGCAGATGACCTCTGCACATAACCACTCTGGTTGCTGGAAATTACCCAGGAGATCTGGCCATATTTCTGCATCTTATCTCCAATCACAAGGTATCTTAGTCATAAATCTTGCTTCATGCGGACATAAAAATCCATCTCAGGACTCAAGCAGTTAAATGAAATATAATCTTCCCATCATTGTCTGTCAGCACCTCACTGTGTTTCACTTCTTCCTAAAGACAAGGCCTTTATTGCAAGGAAGCCAGTAACAAGGCAATGAGTTGTTTCTCAGACTGCAAAAAGAAAAAACCGAGTAAAAAAAGTTATCCTGACAATTGCTGAGGAAGATTGACGTTGCAGTGTAATAATATGTAGCCCCTACTACACCTCATAGATTCAAAAAACTGTTTAATATGTGCATGTGCCTTGTCCAATTGCCTCAACACCAAACTTCTTGAGCTTCAAGCTGCATATAGCACAATAGTAAAGACATGTCTGGGGGAAGAACTCAGGTGCTTTGGAGTTAACTTAAGATAGGTTCATGTCCACACAGCATCCTGACTTTCAGACTTCAGTTGCTGCTAGTCAAAATTGTTCGATGGAAAACTTTTTGTTGAATAGTTATTTTCTTCAAATTTGCTTGTGAAATTTCTAGTTGCTTTTAAAAAACATAAATAAAATGCTGTTTTTCATAAAAGCTTTTAAGTAAATTCTCATTATCTTCTGAAACTTATGTGGTTTTAAACGTTCTGAGAGGGATGGGACGAGTGAGCAACTTTCACGCTTTCCCTATTTGTGTAAATAGGAACAGACTGCAAGAAGTGGAAAAAAATGGAAGCTATCAGAAAAACTTGTTGTAAAATTATTGCCATTTTTAATCATGCATAGCTTAGCTTTGAATCTTCTTTATGGGAAAAACAAACTGACAGTGGTTACAAATTTGAAGTGAAAATATGCATTTTATTTAAAATTTTGAAAATACATTTTCCCCAGACCAGCTCTATGTTTTACCAAAATTTCACATAAAGAGGAGAAAATGTGGCAATCTTGCTTCCCCAAGTAGCACACTGTGAGTTACCAAGAAGCCTGAAGTGCAGGGAGCCCTGAGCAGCAGCTAGGGGAGCCAGCTCTGGAAGGTGGAAAGCCATGGGTAGAGCCTGAAATCTGAGCAGTCTCAGAGATGGGGCAAGGAAAACTGTCCTTGTAGAGTCTCCTGCCTTCTGTTGCTGTTGCAGCTCTGGTTGGCAGGCTGTGGTTTTGTGGCAGCTGTGATTGAGACATGCCTGTAGCATGGGGAGCTTCAGAGCTGGAGGGTGTCTGGCTGCAGCAGGCAGGCTGGTGCAGAAGCAATTGTATGCATTTACCCTTGGCTTGATCCACAACCAGTTTTAAACTGTAGGACAAGCAATTACCAATAAATCTAATAGTAAAATTAATTCAATTTATTATTAATTACATACATTAATTATTCATTTCCACCGTTTGGACTTCCCAGTAGACTATAATGCTGGTCCTTGACCTCAGGAAAAGGGGGGAAATGATGTAAGTCCTAGTCCTAGCATCTCTGCTTTCTTTATATATCCGCAACCTCTCCAGCCTTTGCTGATGCCTGATGGCATGCCATGGTGGTGCATACGTATAGCAGATGACTGCTGACATCTTGGAAGGGAAGGTCGCTGGAGACTTGGAGTTACCGTTTTACATCAGAGCTGTATAGGCTGTAATTCTCTGCCTTTGAACACGTGAGTAGGCTTATTTGATTCCTGTTTTATTCCATTTACTTCCTTACTACTGAGGTATAACATTCTCCTAAGATACAGTTTCTGAAAATGCTGTTATAGAAACAGTTGCTATGCTGCCCAGCATCCCCACCCTGCTGCTACTAGAACCTGCCTCCCCTGCTACCACAGGCACTATGAGCTGCAAATGTACACCTGACATGGAGGTGCAAAGCTCCTCACATCCCCTGCCTTTACAGGGTATGGTCTTTAGTTTGCCTGATTGCCCTGATTGTTCTCCAGGGGTCACAATCAAAAGGGTCAATCTGTGAAGTACGATCCTCCAACCACAAGAGTTTACAACCAGTCTATAAGACCTTAGTATTAAAGAGTGGGATTTTGTGTTTGTATGGCTGGGAATTCATATCTCTTTGTGGTCTGATGAAAGAGTTTAACACTTGTTCTGTGTGGTCTGGTATCAGACACATGGGCTAGTGGAAAGGAGGGTCACTGACACTGACCACGGTGCCAGGGAAGGTTATGGAGCAGATCATCTTCAGTGCCATCACATGGCACAAACAGGACAACCAGGTGATCAGGCCCAGTCAGCATGGGTTTATGAAAGGCAGGTCCTGCTTGGCTAACTTGGTCTCCTTCTAGGTGATCCCTTAGTGGATGAGGGAAAGGCTGTGGGTGTTGTCTACCTAGACTTTAATAAAGCCTTTGACACTATTTCTCACAGCATTCTCCTGGAGAAACTGGCTGCTCATGGTTTGGATGGGCATACGCTTTGCTGGGTAAAAAACCTGCCTGGTTAGCTGGGCCCAAAAAGTTGTGGTGAAGGGAGTTAAATCCATTGCGGTGGCTGGTCACAAGTGGTGTTCCCCAGGGCTCAGTGTTGGGGCTGGTTGTGTTTAATATCTTTATCTGGATGAGGGGATCGAGCCCACCCTCAGTAAGTTTGCAGGTGACACCAAGTTGGGCAGGAGTGTTGATCTGCTTGAGGGTAGGAAGGCTCCACAGAGGGACCTGGACAGGCTGGATCGATGGCCCGAGGCCAATTGTATGAGGCTTAACAAGGCCAAGTGTCAGGTCCTGCACTTGGGTCACAACAACCCCATGCAACATTATGGGCTTGGAGAAGAGTAGCTGGAAAGATGCCCAGCGGAGAAGGACCTGGAGGTGCTGGTCGACAGCTGGCTGAATATGACCCAGCAGTGTGCCCAGGTGGCCAAGAAGGCCAGGAGCATCCTGGCTTGTATCAGAAATAATGTGGCCAGCAGGACTAGGGAATTGATCATCCCCCTGTACTTGCCACTGGTGAGGCCGTACCTTGAACACTGTGTTCAGTTTTTTTGGCCCCTCACTATGAGAAAGACATTGAGGTGCTGGAGCGTGTCCAAGGAAGAGTAACGAAGTTGGTGAAGGGTCTAGAGCACAAGTCTTATGAGGAGTGGCTGAGCGAAGTGGGGTTGTTTAGCCTGGAGAAAAGGAGGCTGAGGGGAGACCTTATCGCTCTCTACAACTACCTGAAAGGGTTTTGTAGCAAGGTGGGTGTCAGTCTCTTTTCCCAGGTAACAAGTGATAGGACAAGAGGAAATGGCCTCAAGTTGCAGCAGGGGAGGTTTAGCTTGGATATTAGGAAAAATTTCTTCACTGAGAGGGTAGTCAAGCATTGGAACAGGTTGCCCAGGGAAGTGGTGGAGTCACCATCCCTGGACGTATTTAAAAGATGTGTAGATGTGGTGCTTAGGGATATGGTTTAGCGGTGGACTTGGCAGTGTTAGGTTAATGGTTGGAGTCAGTGATCTTGGAGGTCTTTTCTAACCTAAACAATTCTAAGATTCTATGAAGACCGTGATGTATGATGCTTATTCCCACCCTGACGTGCTGGTTCACTTACTATGCTAATATGAAGCTCTTTAAGAATGGATGCATGTGACTAGGCCCTTAAGTAGTGTGCACTGCATCTGATACCTGCTGCTCCTGCTGTATATGCAATATAAAGCTGCTTTTGACCTCCAGCTCTGTTAAGACAGTCCTGGTTTGGTGGCTGCAAATTATTCATTTTTCTTCCTATCCTTTTTATTGTGTGCTTAGTATGAAAGCAGTTTTTGGCAGTGACAATCTCTGTACCGTATCCAATATGACAGAGTCCCAGATGTGGTTGCAATCTTTAAATGCTGTTGCAGTACTTCTGCTAACGAGCTCTTGCCAGAGCTACTAAACCAAATCCTGTGGATGTGGGTGTGTTTGTATTATAAGGAAGTTCTCCCTCTTCTTCTCTCTTAACTTGGTTTCCTATTTCCCAGAGTCAGTGCTGACATCAGGTACACATATCTAGCCACATAGAAAATGGCTGCTTCTCTAAGCTGAACTATTCCTGTCTCAAAAGAAAGAAGAATTTTGTGACTTACCCTGGAGCACTGTAGTGTAGCTGGCAGCAATAAAAAAAGCTACAGCAGTGAATGAAGGAAGGTCTTTTGTAGATGATTGGTAGTTCAGGATGCACTCACAATGGACGTTTTGTTTGCTGTTGTTCTTTTTAAATAACTAAAAATTCAGGGAGTGTGTTGGGGGAAGCCACTTTGATATGTTGGGTGCTCATCTATCCGGGAGGATGTGGTCTGAGCATTGTGGACAGTTTCCTTCTCTGTGCAGAACAGAGCAAGGATTGTCCGAGTATGAGAAAGGCAAAGCAGTGATCCTTCAGACGATGGCCTTGTTACTCTGGGCTTTTATGTTTGGAATCAGGAGTTTCTTTAGCTCTGCAATTTGTACTGTGCTGTAAGGCAAAATGGATGAAAAACACAGTCTAGGGAAAAGACTGAGGCTTTCTTGGGTTTGCATTGATGTTGCACCCTTGATGCCTTTGGGTTTTTTCCTGAAATTTGCCATTTCTGTGAAAGCCCATAGGGAGGTCTGGGACTTTGCTTTCAGAACATGGGAGAGACTGGACTTTGAAGGAATACATACTATCACCCTTAATGTATGTAATAATACAAAGCTGATTTTTTTTAACTTTTGGCATCATGTATTGTTTGATCCTCATCTCGGTGACACTCCATTCTTCCACTTGAGTGATGCACAACTTTGGAGCTTTGGTGGGGAGGGAATGTATTTCCTTATGTTGTAGCTGATACTGGCCTTTATTTAGGGGCAAAATAGTGAGTAGAAATCCTGGTAGTTTAATCTCATTTGGCAGACTCCATACTCCAATGATGTCAATGAAAGAAGACGTGGAACCAGATACCACCTCCAAATTATCTTATCTCTGTGCCCATTTCATCGGTCCAGCGAGCAATCTCTCTCCCTCACACCTAAGGGTTGTATTGAACTGCTGCCGTGGTGAGGTGCCCACATCTCTGTACAAGCTGTCCACCTCTGCAGGATCCCTCCTCAGTTTGTGCTGGTGAGTGTGTGCTCCTGGCTGGTAGCTCTGCCTCAGGCCCTTCCTGTACTTCAGATGACAACAAGAAAGGACAGTGGAGTTATTCCAGAACGTTCCTTTTGTCTCAGAGCCATCCTGACTCTGCAGGGATTTTTTAAGATGTACTGTTTTTCTTTTTTCTCCTAGAAACCTCTGTGCACGTTTCTCCAGTTTGCAGGGGTTTGGATTTGCTAAACCAATTCCCTTGCTGGTGGGCACACCTTTTTGTGTTTGAAACACAAGCTGCAGGATACATATTCTATTTGTTTCACCAACTTTGTTAACCCCGCTGTAGGAAGATGAGCTGTGAAGCTGGTGCTGGATAAGAGGTGAATGTGATGAATGGCATTTCCCCCCCTCACATTCAGGCAAACATTCAGGTTTGTTTCATTTTCATGGAAGTAGGAGGGTATGAACGCAACCCCAGTGCTGCTTTCTCTTGATTATTCACCCAGTTAAGCCCTTATTTTTCCTTGTTTGCCTTTCCTGTAATTACATATGTTCTTCTTACCTCCACATGTTAGATGTGCCTTGGTAGATTCAGGTCCTGGTGTAAATTTTGAGTAACTGCCTTGATTTTAGTGGAGATGTTTTTTGGGTACAACTGTCTTGCAACTCATGGAGTTAGAGCATTGTAAGCCAGAAATGAATCAAGGAACAGTGTTCTAGTATCTCTTGACCTCCCAGGAACAGATGCTGGCCCCATTGCCTTTCCTATGCTATTGGTTTAAAGTCGCTTTCTTTTACACTGCCCCCCTGGCCCCCATACTGCAGTGATCAGAGTCTGACTCTTTCTGCTGTCTCTTATCCAGGCCTGTTCCAATGCCACAGGAGGGTGAAAGGAGGGAAGACAGGCACACCCTGGAAAAACACTGCAATTCTCTCCAGCGTTGAACTTGGAGTCTTTTACCCACGTTTCTAATGTGACTGGCCACAGCCAGTCACATTAAAGGTGAGCCCATGCCCTGCATATTACACACACATGAGTTCAGAAGTGACAGAACTTCCTGGGAGCTTCCAGCAACAGAAAACACAGAGCAACTAGAGGATTATGAGTGAATGAATGATTTATTCTGGGGCTAGGTAGGGCTATTATTGTGGCACGGGACAGAAGTATTTAATATTGTGCTGGTCGCTAATTCATGTGCAAAGCCTCAAGTGTTGATCTGTGTGGATTAAATGCATGCTGAAGATGCTTTCTGTACTGTGCCACTTGAAAATCTCTGTCATGATGCAAGGCATTCAAAGCAAATCATTTTCCGTTTCCCATTTGCCAGTGAATGCGTGCCATTTAGTTTGTAATTGGAACACAGCATGCTGCGTGTGTCTTTGCTAGATCATGAAAAGTGGTCCATTTTCTAAATTACACAAGTATTTGTCACCTTTGTTTTAAAATGGGAGCCATAAATTTTATGGGGCATGTGAATATATATATTAGTTTTCTCACACAGGTAAATCAGTCGTATTCTGAACTGACATAGGATTTATGACCCTGCTCAGGTTACATTCTGTACTAATTTTTGTCTGTTGCTTCTATATTTAGATTTTAGCTTTGAACTTTTTTAAGGAAACAAAAATATGAAAAAAGTAGGCATATCAAAGGGGCTGGGCTTCTACGTGTTATTCATAAGCCAGGAGATTCAATGAGCTATGCCAATTTGGCACATTGAAGATGCTTGACAGTCCATTTCTTATTAAATATGGTACATTTAAAAACTTTGATTTTACACAACTGCAGATCCGTTTGATTAATGTGTTTTCTAGGGAGTTTTTAAATACTTGTATTGGCTGAGAAAAGTCCACTAATGCTTAATGGGGCATGACAGTGGCCTCAGCTTAGCAGTGATGTGGAGTCTCATCTGATGGGGGAGACAGAAAGGGTTATGTTCCTAATGTTATGGGGGATAAAATGCAAATGAATTAATGGAACATATTTCCTTCATACTTCTGAAATTTTTTTCAGGTCAGCAAACATTATGAAAGCCTTGTCATCTTTGCCTCTGAAGAAACACGTGCTTTTCAGAAAGTGAGATGAAACTCCTCTTATTTTTTCCTTTTCTGATCCTACTTTTTTCCTTGAATATGTGGGGGTTTTTTGTTTTTGTTTGGTGGAGGGGCTGAAGGAGGGAAATGAGGGCAGTTTGCAAACAACGTGACTTAACATGACAGGAGTGAATCAGAGTTCATGTGCCAAGCCAGTGTTAGTCAAAAAAAAGCACTGCTGCTCTTTCTGGGAGAATAAACATCTTTGTGCTCTTCAGCTGTCTTTGTATTTTGGTGGGGGGGAAAAAAGGGTTCCAAGAAATGCTGTAGGATTCCTGTCTGCTTATGATTTGTAACATGCATGGCATCTGTAGTACAAAGAGGACTGTAAAGTACAGTGCAGAGAGAAATGCTGTTACAGAGTTGAGGTGGGGTTATCTGAAGCACCTAATGTTGCTCTTTGGTGCTGTTGGTGAAAATTTTTACTATTGCTCAAAGAACTTGAATTTAGGCCACTGCCAAGAACTGTGAAAACCCCATCATGGCCTAAGATCCCTTTTCTGAGGTTAACTCAAAGGAAGCTTTGCCATTTTGTGATGCAGGATTGAAACCAAGGAGGAAATAGGAAATAAGAGGAAGTCTGGAAATGCTCAGAGTAGTCAATCGATAGTGAGGTTGGGAGAGTGATTGCAGAGGGAAGAAGCTCTCTTTCCAGTCCATTGGACTGAGTGGTGCTAAACTGAGGAGCGGGCTGCTTTGCAGAACTGAGGTGTATGTTGGCTGGAACAAGTACAAGGACTACAGACAGATTGACCCTGAGCTTAATTTACTTTTGCTCTCGTGGACTGAGTACACAGGGAGAGGGATCTTATTCTCTAGTGGATTTGTTGGTCTGTTTAAAGCATAACTCTGTGCTTACTTCTCTGGGATTCACTAATCTTATCTCAATATTGTTATTTATCAGAAAGGAACAAACTTGGCTGGGATATGGATACAATATGCACTCTAACATGACAGCCTTTACATCAGGATCGTATTATGCGGAAGCTAGGTTTACATTACATCTATATAAAATATTGTCAGTGTCTTGCTCTGCCCGTACCAGTACATTTGCTAAGATTCAGAGACAATTTCCATCCTGTTCCTATCTCCTCTTGTCACCACTAGCCAGATTTTCACAAGAGATAGTCACTCAGCAGGTCTCTTTTTCACATAGACCAGCTTCCTGTGCATTGCTTAGGATGTCATAATATGACTGTTATTTATGTCCATATTAAGGAGGCTT
This sequence comes from Astur gentilis, assembly GCF_929443795.1. NCBI lineage: Eukaryota > Metazoa > Chordata > Aves > Accipitriformes > Accipitridae > Astur > Astur gentilis. Next base: position 30,797,721 of record NC_064888.1, read on the forward strand.
TACAGTGTATTTAAGAAGTTTTAGCATATGGGAGAATGAGACAAACTGATGATTTGGCTTCTCTTTTTCCAAAATTCCACAAAATACAGTGGATTTCCTGAGCCAGGTGCCCAAGGAATGGTGAAACCCATTCAGGCAATGCACCTCTTGACACTCAAAAGTGTGAGTCAAGATTTCCTCCACACTCTAACTGGCTTAGAAACAAGCTGTTGTACATAATTTTTTCTCCGTGATACAAACCAGGTTGTTCATCTCCTTACTTATCAAAGCGTTCCTTCAGAGCACATAGGTCTCATTTCATCTGGAAACTCAATGCCTTGATAAATGGTTTAAGATTAATATGGAGGAGGCTAGCTTTCTTTTAATACTTCACAATTTGATTTAGCCTAGATATTATTTCCCAATGGAGAAGGACTTGTTTACTTTGGAAATATCATAAGTGATGGAATATTGAGAATCAAGCAATCATTGCCTTGATGCTTACACACAGACATCAGTGATATGCAGGGATAATTACAAAATGCAATGTTCAGGTAGAGTTGCTTAGAGAAGTCGTTTGATTAAACCTCAGCAACTAATGAAGGGTGAATCCATACCCAGCAGTTACTATGAGTGCATTATGAAGGAGGCATCCTAACTTTTGTCTTTGAAATGTATTGTATCATTCAGAGATATTAGAGTGTATAAAATGATACCACCTTTTTTAACATGAAAACCATAACTGCAACATGGCAACAATTCCATGTGTTGCCAATGTTAATTAAAGGCCCATCCTTTGACTTGTGGAGAGTTTCTTTGAAGTGGTGCAACTTAGAACAGGCTGTGGTTCCAAGTTTCTTTCATTCTCATTTGCTTATGTTGACAACCAGTATAAATCTATGAGGGCAAAGAGTAAATTTGTTCGCCATTTAATGGGACCACTCACGCAAAGGCTTTGGGATTAGATCTTAAATTGGCACCTTTTAAATCTTTGATACAGTTACAGACTCAGTGAGCCATGTAGAGCTCTCACCTTTCTTACTGCTAGAACTAGCTGGAAATTATTTTGCTCCTTTGTCAAAATATGTTTTCTAACAAACATTTAGCCTGCCTGCTAAAGCCAGTGCAAAACACTGAACAACAAATGTAGTTTAGCTGAAAATATTCAGCTTTTTTTCCTTTTCTAGAGAAACAAAACACAAACAAAAAAACAGCTCGGAAAAAGTAGATGATATCTGGGGATAAAATCTATTGCTCTGTTTAAAAGAAAATCTTGGGGAGGGGAAGGAAGAGGAAAGGAGCACCACATAAACGGTTTTATGCTTCTAATCACTAGTATGTTTAAAGACATACCTCCTCCTTGCACCTCCTCCAGTGCACAATGGCAAGACAAACTACTAAAAATGTTGTCTCTCCTCTTCACTGTCCTCAGGTTTCCTTGCATTATCTCTTCCCTATAAGAAGGAAACCAGTCAAAGTCAGAGAGCAGATATATCCCTACTGTTGTTGCTGTGAGATAACTGCTCTTACGATGCAACTGTTGTGGTGACAATCCAAACTTTAAAAGTGCAAATGCAGTGAGCATTCTACAAGGAAAGGGACTGCTTCAGTCTCTGGTGGGTTTGCTGGGGGTTTGCACACCTAGGATTCAAGGTAGCTTGCATGTCTGAATGTGTTGTCTCTGGAAGAGTAATTCAGAGTTTCTCCCTGTGAACAAGGGTGGGCAAGGGGCTGGAGGTGGGTTTGTGTGGCAGGGAAGTGTGTGATGGAGAAAGTTTATACTGTCACAGCCATGCATGCAATGTTAATAAGTGGTCATGAAATGGCTCGATTTTCACATTGTACCCTGGGTGTTTGAGTCTTCAATGTCTCAAGGCTTGGGCTGGAGCTTGTATTTAAATAGTGGTGCTCAGGTATTTAAAAAAGATCCTTGACAACTTCCAGTACGAGAACCTTTTGTTAGTGAGAATATTGTAATGATCCAGGCTTTAATATTGCATCTGTTGGGAGATATTGGCAAGGAATTGCTGATCATACTTTCTCTGAGTACACCCTTGTAATTGGTTGCTATGCAAAACAGTATTAATGCTAGTCCTGCAGGCACCTATGTCCTTCAGTCTCAGCGAGAACAGATCAATGCACCATGCAAGATGAGAAGGGTTGTAGAATATGTGGAAAGTTAATTTGTAGGCCTAAGAATGAATAAGACTTCTCTTCTGAGCCAGCAGAGTCGGGAAAGGGAGCATATGAATAAGGAAAAACTCCTCTTTGAGATGAAGTGCAGTCCCTATCAGAAATGAGTAAGTTTTAGACCTTTGCTCAGGGCAGTGAGTGAAATGAATTAAAGGTGCAGAAAACCTGACCATGCCTGTGTCAGAAGGCAGAGCAGCATCAAGGATTCTGGGATTTTCAGTTCACTTTGCCATTGGTACTATCTTAGTTGCCCAGACGAGCCTGTTCTAACTTCATCTCCTTTAAATCATTTGAAAAAATCAATGTATGACCTGCATTCCCCTTCAAGAGTGATATAGTTTGCAAAACCCTCTGGGATCTGCTGGATGAAGGGGATAAGAATGTCACACATTTTCTTTTGGCTCCTCCTTTGGCAGGGTATATTCAGAGCAGCTGGGGTTGCTAACTCGTGCTTTCATTCTGGAGGTATTTGTTCAGTAATGAATGAGGCAGAGGAGCAGACCCTGAGAAATCTGCACTCTCTGATACCCTACTGAGTCTGCTCAGATGGTAATGTAGAATGTCTGTTCTCTCCAGAGGTGTAAAGTACACCATCAAAATGCAGAAAAACAGGCCTCTTAGAAAAATGGTGCCTGTAGATACAAGGAAAATGGTGAAATGAAAAATTAAATTAAGCCAGGCTTTTTTGCCTCAAATGAAGACAGATCTCACATTGCAAATGATGAGAAGCCTGCAAGATAATGCACCAGCTGGGGGCTTCTGTGTGGGTTTAACTGGAAAGAGGACAACTAGCTGCAGCATCCCAGCACTGGTTTGCAAGAAGATTGCTAATAACCACATCCCTGCATCAATCGTGAGCAGTAGAAATTAGGAAAAGAAGGAAGAAGTTAAAAGTCAGCAATCTTCCTTACATCTAATGATGTCCTCTTGGACATGCGCTTTCTGCTGGGATCTTCTAACACATGCAGATTCATTCTTGCTGCTGCAGCTGTTACAGACTATTATCACTCTGGTGCTCAAAGGCAGTGCCTAAGTTGGGTTTCATAGTGTGAGGGCTGTAAAGAAATACAGTAAATAATCACATCCTCCAAAACCTCTTCTGAAGAAGTTAGAACAAAACTAGCTTTCTCTCCAAAATTTACCTGACACAGCTGACATTAAAGAAAGAAGGAAAAGCTAGAATAATAGGCTACACTGTCAGTGCCTATTCCATTCTTTATAGAAATAACTGCTGAAATCAAATGATGTGCTCGTTTTGGCCATAGTCTGGCAAATGAGCAACCACTTAATCTTAGAGTCTGCTCACAGTCGCTTAACTTCAAGGTGATTTGATCAAAAGCTTCATTTAATTGTATGGCAAGCAGCTTCTAGGGCTCCCTGACCTAATGTGTGCAATGTGGAAACAGGTGATGACAGCCAGTGAGGGCTATGTCCATAGATTTTCCCTTTAGTGAATTCATTTTGTATGCCTGTAAGAATTTATTTTGGATTCTCATGTTCTGCTTCATTTTTAATGAGGAAAGTGAACTTGCATTAAAGTACCAGATTTAAATATTTTTATTTTGGTGGATGAAAAACTGGACATGATCCATCAATGTGTGCTTGCAGCCCAGAAAGCCAATCATACGAGCGTGTCCAGAGAAGGGCAACCGAGTTGGTGAGGGGCCTGGAGCACAAGTCTTATGAGGAGCGGCTGAGGGAGCTGGGGCTGTTTAATCTGGAGAAAAGGAGGCTGAGGGGAGACCTTATTGCTCTCTACAACTACCTGAAAGGGGGTTGTAGTAGTGAGGTGGGTGCTGGTCTCCTCTGTCAGGTGGCTGGAAATAGGACAAGAGGAAATGGCCTCAACTTGCGGCAAGGGAGATTTAGGTTGGATATTAGGAAAAATTTCTTTACTGAGAGGGTTGTCAGACACTGGAATAGGCTGCCCAGGGAAGTGGTTGAGTCACCATCCCTGGAGGGATTCAAAAAGCGCGTAGACAAGGCACTCCAGAACATGGTTTAGTGGGCATGGATGATGGTTGGACTCAATGATCTTGAAGGTCTTTTCCAACCTAAATTATTCTATTATTCTATGATTCATATTCTGGCCTGCATAAAAAGAAACATGGCCAGCAGGTCAAGGGAGGTGATTCTACCCCTCTACTCTGCTCTCTGAGACCCTACCTGGAGTACTGCATCCAGCTCTGGGGGTTCCAGCACAAGAAAGAGTTAGAGCAGGTCCAGAGGAGGGCAACCAAAATGATCAGAGGGATGGAACACCTCTCCTATGAGGGCAGGCTGAGATAGTTGGAGTTGTTCAAGCTGGAGAAAAGAAGGCTCCAGGGAGAACTTATTGTGGCTTTTCAACATATAAAGGGGGTTTATAAGAAAGATGCAGAGAGACTTTTTACCAAGGCCTGTAGTGACAGGACAAAGAACAACAGTTTTAAACTGAAAGAGAGTAGGCTTATATTGAACATAAGGAGGAAAATCTTTATGATGAGGATGGTGAGACACGGGAACAGGTTGCCCAGAGAAGTTGTGGATGCCTCATCATTGGAAGTGTTCAAGATCATGTTGGACAGGGCTTTGAGCAATCTGATCTAGTGAAAGATGGTCCCCCCCATGTCAGGGGGGTTGGCTGGATGATCTTCAAAGATCTCTTCCAACCCAAACTGTTCTATGATTCTATGGAATATAGCTATGAACAGCAGTGGGAAAGAGAGCCAAAATAAGGGGAACAAAACCTGTTGTAGAAAGGAATAGAAAGGGTCAGTGGGCGTTACCTTCCAGAGTTTTGCCTAGGTGGCTGCACAAATAAAAAAAGCCTCTGAATAGAAGCAAGTCCTGCTCCCTCTTCCCTGTGAGATGGCTTTTTCTGCACTCATGGACATCCAGCTTAGGCAGAACAGGAGGATGCTAAAGAAGAGAAACTCCTAGGGCTTTCTTTGTGAGGTCTGGCATGGAGAAGGAAGTAGAAGACCAGCAGCAAACATAAAAAGCAGCTGAAAGTTCAGCCAAGAGTACTAAGAGCAGTGGTACATTACAGGTGTGTGAGCAGCCTCATCTGTGACTGCCAAATCTGGTGAGAAAAGATTTCATCCCTCTGGTCTCAGGTCAGCCAGTACGGCTACACATTTTCTATTTCTGGTATGGGGAAGACACTTATCAGTTGCTCTGCTACCTAAAAAAGGAGACCTCTATTGTAGCAGGTGTGGAAATCTGAGTCCAAGACCTAAAGGAACCCTGAATTGAGAATTAGAGATGGTAAATCACTTCGGTTGCTGCGGGGAGAGATGTAACCTCAGTGTGAATGGGGTTGTGTGAGCTCCCTCCTGTGTCTACTTGTGTGATAAAGGTGGCCCTCAATGAGAGACCTAGGAAGAGAAGACTCTTTAGTTGCCAGTTTAAAGTACTTCTGAATCTCCTGTGCTGGTAAGGCAGTGATGATGAAAGTCTAGTGAGAGTAATAAGAAATATTCTGATCAGTATGGGCTGGGGAAAGTTAATTGCAACATAAAAATGCTATTACGGTATTAATGAGAAATCCACTTGTGGGAAGCACAGTGTCAGGCTGAACCTGCTATTCGTAAAATTTACACAACAATTCACTAATTCTAATTGTTTGATTTAATAAAAAACTTCAGTTTAAAAATTCTTTAAAGAAAAATTTAAAGATTTAAAGAAAAGACTGCCTCTGTTAAGGTCTTTGTGATTTTTTGTGTGTCTCCTCTGATCTTCACTGAGACCAGAAATGTCAGTATTTCAGAATTTCAGATCAGTTCTGTTTGAAAATCATATTTTAACCCTGTTTTGTCCCTTTTTTCTTCAGTATACGATAGAATACTGGAATTAATAACTTCCAGCTTATTTCTTATTCTGTTTCTGTGTTACTTTCATTGTTTCTTTTGCAACACTGTCAAGCTATCAGGGGTGAAGAAGTATTGAAAAGATGCAGTGTGAGGAAAATGAAAACACACACACTCCACAATGGAAAAAGAACACCCCCGCCCTGAAATCTAGTTTCTCTGGGTTAAACTGCAAAAGGTAGAAAGGAAAAAAGAGGGGAAGAACCTTTCCTCAAAATAAGAAAACTGAACTGGCAATGATGTGTGGCCAAAGGAAGGGTTTGTGTGCCTTTAAGCTCCTCCTTTTCTCAAGGTACCTTAAGTGATCTATGAGAAGCTACCATTCCTTTCCAACAAACCTTGCTTTCAAGTCTCAACTGTTTCTAACTTTGAAATGAACCTAAAAAAGAGTCAATAAAACTGTGGAGAGCATGTTCTATCTTGGGATAAAGTGGGGTCCAGGTGCCCCCAACCTCTTTTTTCACCCTGATCTGATTCAGTGTTGTCCTGTTGCCAGCCAGGAGGCAAGTGAGTGGTCTCAGTCAGAAAGTGTGGTCATCAGTCTAGTAACTGAGCTGAGAGAAATCCCTCGGGTATCAAGCTTATGTTTCTCAATTCCTTACTCAGGACAGCCCTCTAAAAAGGAAGAGTAGTTCAAGCAGAGCTATTGTGAGGAGCAGGAGAGTGAATGGTTTCTGTGGAACATATAATTGTATAAAGGGGTAGGAGGCATGGGATGGCCGAAACCCTGTTCAGAACTTAGCCTTTGAAGTGATGAGGCAATTTCAGCTCCATTTTACAGATGGAAAACTGGGAAAGAGGCTTTGAATTATTAGCTCCAGGCTTTGAAGGGAAAATCAGTGCTAGTTTGACCACTAGAACTATCACCTCTATCTCTGTTTGGACTACAGTCAACCCCTTACAGGTTAATAATTATAATAGTGCCTTTCAGCTTTTATCAGACCATCTGATCTGATCTAACCTGTGGATGTGAAGACGGAAGGTTAATCCCTCCGGCCATCTGTTTTCCTTCACCTTTTCTGCCTCAATGCTTGCTTCCTTGTCTTGCCTGCCCACTTTTGGCATATATCTCCTGCTGTCTCGTAACACTAATACTGGTTTACATCTGACTCTGTGCAGAGGACTGCAGCCTCTTTGAACAGCAGCTGTCTATTTAGAGATGCTTATGAGTTTCCTTTGGTATTTCCTCTCCTCTCCTGGCAACTCCTCTCTGTGATTTATGAATAGCAAGCATAGCTGGGGGTGATGCGAAGTACCAACACCTCTGAATTCCAGTGATAGGAGCCGGGGTAATTAATAATAACAAACCAGGACTGTTTGCTTTGCATTGAGATCACGTAGCAGAGAAGTATTATTCTGTATTCTTTGGGAATGGGGGAAGTCAGTCCTAGCACTTCCCTGTGCTGTTAAATCTGCATGTCATTTTCCTTAGATAATTAAGTAATTCCAGCCTTTCAAGGGAAGAGACTCCCTCCTTTTTCCCTGTTAGCTTGCAGATGTAGTACATGTACCTTGCGGCAAATCAATGCTAACTATATTACCATGCGTTATTGCAGTAATGGAGTAGAGTAAGCCCAAGGAAAAATGTTCAACCCTTGCCGATTGCATTATAAGCATGAGGATCTTTTATGTACCAGACTAATTTATTGCATTTTCATTTGTGTCCCTGAATTTTAACCCTTTTGAGATTGCTTTTCAGTTCCAGAGTACCCCTAAGATTGCCAAGTGTTGGACAGATTCCGAAAAGGGAGAATGGCAAGAGCGGTCTCTGTGGTCCTGCACTGGAACCTGGACATCTGTAACAAAGCTGAGGAATAGATCTAAACTACCACCAAGAGAAGGAAGCTGTTAAATCACTTAGTAGAACACAGAATAAATATACTCTGTGTTTGGAATGACAAATGTTGTGGTCAGGTGCTCTTTTAAGGCATGGGGAGTGAAGGGTTTTGGCTCCTCCACCTGCGCACCCGTTGGCCTGCTGCATTCTTCTGCGTTACACAAAATGCCTGTGCAGGTTGTTCCTCCTCCCTCTCCAGATGAACTCCCTGAATTACCCCAGCAGTATTTTTATTTTATGAAGATCAGTCTCCCTAGCTGTTCTCATTTGCACTCTTGTCTGAAGGCAGTGAACTTGTGTGTTGGCTGCAAGTCATAATCTAGACTTCAGAGTGGGGATTGTCTCTTTGCTGCCTTTGCAGGCCTTTTCCTGGAGCCTGATAGGAACTCTAGGTGTTGCTAGAGTTTAAATGATTATTAAGTTAGTAATTAGCATTTGCATCATGGAAGTGCATAAAGCAGTGATGCCTGGCCTTTGCCAGCCCACTACTGAGCATGCATTACACTGTGTGTGGGTTACATGTTGTTCTCTTCATGGGGCCAGTATTATGTTTTCTTATTTCCCGTGGTTGTGTGAAACTTCAGTTAGTCCCCTGTGAGTGGAAGCTATCATCTAAGACAGTCTAGCAAAGGCTGTAATAGCTGCCACTTAGTTTTGTCCTACTTCCTGTTTTAGAGGTGTTGGGAGCATAAATTTGCCTGAGATTCCCCCTTTCAGAACGTTTCAAACTCTTTTTACATGAGGTTTGATTCAACCTGGCTCCTTTTAGGAATAAGTTGTTGCTGAATCAGTGCATGGGACATATGGGGAACTGCCAGGACTGGCTTGGTAGGAAACTCCTGCCTACAGCCAGGTGCTTGCTGGTATAGTTCTGTGTTATTTTTCTTTGTATTAATACTTCCTTTTTGTTTTGTTCTTCCCCACTAAATATACACCCTTCCGTTCATGCTGACTAGTATAAAGTCTTTCCTCAGTGCTGTAGTTCAATTTCTCTCTTGTTCGGGGTTGTTCTTAAAAGAAGGGAAGGAAATAGCAATAGGTGAGAATCTTAAAAGGTAGTGTTTGTTGTGGGAGAGAAAACAGCACCAAGCTGTGTCAGGTTGAACATCCTCCTGCGAAGTCCCACCATCAAAGCTGGGGTCCCTGCCAGACTTGTTTCTCCAGCTTGCTAAGAAAATTCTGCCGCTGCGTGCACACACACACAAATTGCTTTGGATTTAGCTTAAGTAGAGAAGAAACAAAAACAGCTCCTTCCCCTTCTAGGTCTCTCTCAAGCTTGGGGGGAGGGGAGAGTGGAAGAGGGAAAGATTTGTCTGGAAGAGAATACAAAGTGGAAAAAGTACCCGAGGTGAGAGCAAAGTCTTAATTGTAGAGAACTGTTTCTGTGTCACTCACTGACCACAGCAGCTTCATTCTTCCTGTACGCGCTCTGTGGGGTGGGAAAAGGCAGTTTGTGTTGTTTTTCTGTCTTGTTTCTGATTTCTACAGCAGAGTTTTCTAAAACATCTCCTGTGCAGTATATGGTTGGCTGGAGACTATCAAGGAAGTTTTCCCTCCTTGTGGATTTGTGGGTTGTTGCTGTTTCTTTTGCCAGTAGTCTGCGGGGACCTGGATGTGGCTGATGTTTGGTGTCGCTCTTTATTTGATGCTACTAAGTCCTTTGAATTTCTTCCCTGGGGGCTTCTCCCCCGGACTAGGGGAGGAAGCGAGTCTGCTGGGATTGCTGAGGAAGCATTATCTGGTTGCCCTGGGAGCTAGCACTGTGCTGCATGGGAATGCCGGGAGAAGGCATGGTCATCTCTGGTCAGTGACATGTTCCTAAGCTATCCCCTTAGCTGCGGTTTGTGTTGTATGACTTGTGGCCTTATGGGGACTTTGGTTTACAGCCAGTAGTACAGCACTGAAGGGCCAATTACTCCTTAATGGGCTTAAGAGGGATGTCACTGTTGCAGTCTTTGGATCATAACAGCGATCGCTGCAATAAGACAGTCCTAGGGCTCCTCTAGAAGGGAAATCTGTGTCAAACAAAAATCAGATGGTAGCATCCCTTGGTGGGGACTGGGAAAATACCACTAATACTGCACACCCCACACAACTTTAGTTACATCTGATAATATTTGCTGTTTCTTCAATGATTGGTCTGTAAATAGGATTGCAGCCAGCAGGTGCTTGGGAATCATGGAAATATAATCTTTTTGAACTGAAGTGGGAGCAGATGACTTTGTTGAGCCTGCAAGCCATGTGAAGCCTTGAAATCTGGAGCCTAAGGAGATGTTCAGGGCAGGAGAGACTATAGGGTCTTGAGGAGTCCCATCAGGATACAGGATGAATATGGGATATTTTCCATTTCTTTCTCTTGCCTCAAGCCACTAGCTGTTGATATCTTTTTAGTGGGATTGTTGGGAAGATGGAGGGATGGGGTCCAGCAACACGCCTTCCACCACAATGCAGGGTGAGGAGGGACAGCTTGAGTCGGGTAGAGCACAATTTGCTTTACATTGGCTGATTTAACATCTTCCAAAAATCCCTCCCTTTTAACTGAGTGTCATCCTATTATTTTAGCTGTGATTTTCACATTGTACTGTACTTTGGTTTAAATGCAGTTGAGTCTGTTTCAGAGAAAAGTAAATTATGTGACCTCTCAAGATCCGTATTTTTGAGGGTTGTATAAATGCTAGTCACTTCTGAAATGGTCTCACCTTAGTGACTAGTGAAATCTGGTGGGTTTTAAACCCTAATTCAAAGCCTGTGCTTAAATATGAAGTATGCTTGGGTCACAGGGACAAGTCCTACTCTGATAGTTCAGTAGTTCAACTACTATTTTACTACACCTTCAGATATGCCAGCTGAGCTCTTCCATTATCCCAAACCTGTTTCAGTCAAAATAAGGAATAGCTGAAATGCTTTAACTGGCTGGTGACTGTTAATGCGAGTCACCTGAACAGCTCAGGCAGCAGGGCTGAACTGGATGGTAACTGTTTCCTTCCAGCAGGCACAGTGGCTAAGGATGGATACCTCTTCTCCTGGCACAACGGGAAGGGTGTTTGAAGGGCATTTACCCAGCAGCAAGAGGTGGCAAGATTTAGTGCTGTGCTTTCCTTCTACCAAAAGTTTATTTGTGCTAAACCTTGCCCTGTTCAAACAGCTTCATGCCCCTGAAATCACGGTAGCTGTAGCTACTGTTGTCCTCTTGTGAGTGTCTAGAAGAGAAGACCAGAACCTTTCCAGATCCCACTGTGCCCTAGGGAAGGAGTGGAACAAGCAGAGGGGAAGTTTCATGTTCGCAAAGACTCTCTTTGCACAGCAAGGCGGGATTTGTGGCTCTGCTTCTCAGCAGCAAAAGCCACTCCTAAACAATCACAGACATGAGGCTTCATTAACAATCAAAAATGAAAAGCTGATGAGAGGTGCACAAAATGTCTAACAGTTAGGAGGATTCCTTTTCTCCGTGGAACCTGGAGAACCTGGAGGCATACCTTGGGACAGGAAGGGAGATGAGGATCATTTACTCTTTCTCAATCAATGACTATGTGAATATTAGTCACATTCCCTGGTTTTAATCAGATTTTCTCTGAATGGGGTATCTTAGTACTCGTAGCATGTTCTTGGATATTATAACATCTTAAGCCATGATTATGCCTCTCTTCATTATACGTGCCACAGTTGGACCCAGCTTTTTAGACGAGCTCTTTGAATTCAGAAGACAAAGAGGGGTTGCAGGTTTGAATGTCCTGACCTAGAGCTTTCAAAGTGATGCTCAGGAGCATACTTTCAAAAACTTGGCAAATGCTTCTGAAAATCTAGGAACTTACTGTGGCCCTGGATAATTTGAAATGTGGGAGGCAGAGGATCCTATATTTCTGACTGGGGTCTCCAAGATAGAAATACATGCAACCTGCAGTATACAGTGAATTCAACACAGTGATCTTGTAAGCTGCACAATTTATCTTTGTATATGCTGCAAATCCATGTACTCATTCCATGCTGATAAGCTCTTTGGTGTTCCTGATGATGCTGATTATCAGCAGAAGGGGATTTTCTTATCTTGACTTTAGGACCAACATCAGAACCCAACATTAACTAGGAGCATGATCTAAAACCTGCAGAATCTCCCGAGAACATTCGAAACACCTCTGCCTTCTCTGTGTGTCATGAAGTCCTTCAGCTGCGCTGTGCAGGCTGTGCACGTTTTGGGCAGCCTTAGCAGTGGGTGAAGGTGGTGGAGCTGTCTGAGCATTCCTGACTGAAAGGGGCTCTTCTGTCTCCCACAGACATGGTGTTTGGATAGAAAAAATAAAAAGGAGGGATGCAGACATGTTGGTCACCAAACCTGGCATTGCATCTGCTCACGCTGGTGAAGTTCTGAGCCTGAGGGTGAGATCTGCAGAAGTGGTTCTTCACTCTGCTAAGCCTCTACCTGCTGCAGTTCCAGTGTGGCCTGTGGCACCCTCTCCTGCTCTGGGGCATTATGTAGATGGTGTTGATCAAGAGGATAGTGGTGCTGTGATGCGCTGAGGGGACCCACCACTTCGTGAGAACCCTGCTCCAAGATCAGCTGTGGTCAAATTGTCCCACCACTGTCCCATGACCCGGGATGTGTAAAACGCTTCCCTTGGCATGCTGGTACGTGGTACCCATGTTGCATGCTTGTGAGCTGGGCTGCTGGACTCCGACTTCATCGTTTAGTGCAGGCGCTAGATACCTTGCAGCATGTGTGCTGTTGGTTTTTTGCAGTGCCTGTTTAGGAGCTTTGCAGCAAGTCTGGCAATGATAAAGGCTCCCTGCCATGGGCCTGCTGTGCTTCAGAGGCAGACTGTCTACTGCACACCCTGACTGACTGTGCTAGGAGAAAATCTGTCCCATAAAGGAGGTAGTACTGTACCAGCAGAAATGGTGGGGACCCTGCCTGCAGGTGATATTTAGTCTGAGGATAAAGGGACACTTCAGCTTTTAATGATTTTTGTTTAGGTAGATTCAGGCCTTTCCTTAGTAAACAAGACAGCATTATCACAGAGCTGCTTTGTTTTCCAGTGACTGGTCTCACACATAATAAATAGGTTAAAGTGAAGTGAAGCAAGCATTGATTTTTCTTTTAGTACATGTGGGATTTCCTCCCTTGGCAGGGCTCGAGTAGTGCAGGAGACCTTCAGGGGAGGGTGTATATGTGTGAGGAGTGTGCCATGTAGCTGGGGCATTATATTTTTTCCAACTCTAAATTTTCTTCTTATGATCTCTTCCCCAACTCCCACCTCTTTCTTTCAGGTTCCAGCAAGTAAGGTCCCAGATCCCATTGAGAAATTTGCTGGGATGATAGTGAGTGGGAGACACACTCTGGGCCTCCGGGAGGCCTGGGTATGTGCAGTCCTGCAGGAGGAGAGGGGCATGGAGCAATGATGAGCAGAGCTGGGCAAAACAGAAGGGATGGGGGTACTGGGGAGCAGGTCTACAACCAGCAGTGGAGGTAGTGATGGAGTTTATCGATATGGATGAAGTTATCGATATGTGTGATAGGAGTTAACTTTTTGGTTTAATTTTTTTTTCCAAATCAAAGTCACAGAATAGAAAAAAAAAAAAACAACCCCCAAACCGACCAGAAAACCCCAAGTGATCAATGCTGCTTTAGAAGGCTTTGGCATGAAATGATTGCCAGGCTCTATTTGTTTCTTTCTTTAGATAGTGTCATTAGACTTCCATTCAAATCATCCTCTTCAAGCAAACAAAACTCCCCCAATTGTCTTTCTCTCCTTAATTGAACCCAGCTCCCCCTTGGTTATAGGCATGTTCTGCTACTTTATATTTCTGCCACAATTTGCCTTCCAGAACATTTACTTGCTTGCTTGCTTAGAAATCTACTGCATTGCCTGGTGTTACGGCATATGGTTGCCTTACATCAATTAAAAATCAACATGGTCCAACAGAATATAACACCAACCCCTGCTTCTTTGAATGGATGTTTGCAGCTGGGTAGGGATTAAAGCAGATTGTAATGGATTAGACCAGGGATTAAAACAGCCTGTAATGGATACTGTGTTGGATTATTCCATTTCTATTCTTGGCTACAGACTGTGCAAATCTAGGGCTGTCAGATGACACCCTCACTGTCACTGTGTCATGCAAGAGGCCAGGTTTTGTAGCAAACCTGGTATTCCTGCAATGGGGATGATACAAACTGGAAAAGCCCCTTTTCTGTGTGCTGGTGATGGGCACGCAGTTCGCGAGTCGTGCAGGAGATGGGGGTGTTGCTCATGTTACCTTTGTCTTCCAGAGAAGGAAAGGGATTAGAGAGCACTGCTGCTTCACTCCTTGGCCCTGAGGCCTCTGCTAAGGGCCGGGAGATCCGGAGCAGGGAGATTTTAATAGACAGTCCCCCATCATCAGTGGGACTTGGGCCGTGCATCCTATTATTTAACAGTAATAAGCAGGCACTGATGAAGGGTTTCGAGGCTCTTCTTTAGAAACCCTAGCCCTTCCTGTGGGTATCTGTCTGAGAAATGAGGGCCTGGGGTAATCTTGCTGACACAGTACGAGCTGAATGTCTGGGATTGTCCCTGAGTGTGGATGATATTCACAGAGGGTGACTTCAGTTGCAAGTAACAGCTCTTCAGTCTGCAGGGTAGGAAAGACCTGGGGTGACGAAACTGCTGCCCTAAAACAAGTCTTGGTAAACACACCTGTGCATGAAGCCCATCACATTCTGTGCCGTGTCCAGCACAGCTGGGCTCTTGTGACAAAGAGCGATGTGGTGGACACAAAGCAATGCCTTGGTCTGGCCGGATCTGGGAGAAGAGACGTGTCCACAAGTCCTGTCTTGGTGTGGGTGGGCTTTAGTCATGAAGGTGGGCTTTTAGATGCTGCTGCACAAATGAGTGGCTGATCTAGGTGTGAACAAGGACTAGGTCTTAAACAGTGTCCAGCAAGGCTAAGAAGATAAACGGGACTGGGTGGCCTGCACAATGGCAATTGCTAGCCCCACGGTAGCTTTTACTTTGTGGTGACAGGGGTTCTGGACATGCAGAGATCTTCAGGAGCAGCAATGAGCTGCTGCTGGGTCCAGAAGGACTGGAGAAACTTTAATCATAACATAAGCACAAGTTCTGTGTGTCACAGCTGCAGCCTCACTGTAGGAGGACGGCATTAGGTGGGCAGTGCATCCCTTCACAGTGCATAGCAACGGCAGGATCCAGGGGTGGCACGTGTGCTGCTGATGCCACGTACCTGGGGACGCCGTTCTCGCAGCGGTCGATCTAGGGAGAGAGTTGAGGTCCTTCTCGTTCCCCGTACCATGTTGTTCCTTTACAAGCGGCAGGAGGGTGCAGTCTGTGCGCAACAACGCCTGCCACAGGTGTGTGTAACTTGTGCAATCCCCACGCCCGCGTTTTTATGGATCAGCTCTGGCTGAGGCCCACGTCACTGCTCCCACACAAATGAAATGTCATCTCCTAAACATTTTGGCAGCGTAGTTTAAGAAGGAGCCGATTCCAAGCCAGAAATAACATCCGTTGGGTTGGGGGCGGGTGATTTGCTTCCCCTGCCCCCACCTCCCACCTTCCCTCTCTGCGTCGGGATTTGCGGCTCGTGGGCAGGGCCGTGCCCGTGGGTACCCCACGGGGCACCGGCTCGCTCAGCTGCCCCCCCCCCCCTCCCCCGGAGCTGTTAGCGCTTTTCTCTGCAAACCGGCTGACGCCACGGCCCCTCTTTTCGCTCCTGCAGGACAGCCATTTAGCGAGAGCTCCACCGTTTGCAACAGCCAGCGGTGTTTGCGGTCCCCTCTTCCCTCCTCCAACTCGCTTCTCGCCCTCCCCGGCGGCAGCCGGGCTGCGCAGCCCGCCCCAGCCCGAGTCAGACGCTCTGCAGCAGGAGGTGGCTACGAGCGGGGCATCGGCCGGCGAGGAAAGCCCAGCGCTCGCCCAGCGCTCGCCCAGCGCGGGCAGGGCCGTCCCCGATCCTTTCTCCGTCCCTCGCACCCTCAGCATCCCGCCGGGCTGGAAGACCCACGTTAGGCGGGAGAAACTGTTGAGCCGTCCCCGCTCGGGGACTGGCGGTGGAGGGGGAGAGGCGGCGGGGAGAGAGCCGTGTAGTTGGTGGATCCGTCCTTAGACGGCCAAGAATGGCCGATGTGGTAAGCGGGAGGGTGGGACGATGAACAAAACGCTAATTATTGACACTTTGCAAAGGGAGGAGGAGGAACGGGGGAAGGTCGGCCGTGGGTTTACTCTGAAGAGAAAGTGCCGACGTGTTGCTGCAATGAATCGCTCCGGAGGGACGCGGCACGGCCACGGCTGGCTACGACAGGGGTGACCCCCGCAAGGATGGGGGACGCCCCGCAGCCGCGGGAGGCGGCAGCCTGCCCTCTCCCCTTCGCACCGTGCGATGACTCACACCTTGTCCGGGGGCTGAAGCTGCAAAGGCTCCTTGGGCTTTGCCGGCAGAAGGCGGGTGGTCCTGCCCGGGGGAAGTGTCGCATCCCTGCGATGGGAGCGGGAGCGCTGCGCTGCCGTGACCTAAAGAAATACATCTCCCTCGCTCCTTCCTCCCGACACGGTCCCGAGATACTGCTGCAGTGAGCTGCCTGCAGATACTGCCCTTTCTTGGCTATTCTCTCCCCCCCCCCCCCCCCCCCCCCAATAAATCCTGCTAGTCTCCCTTCCTGGACGGTGGCAAGGTTGCTGGGATTCCCACGCACACGCGCGGGTTCCCACGGCCGGCAGGCTCCGCTCGGGACGGGCACATCCACATGCCCGGAGCCGGCTCTGGAGCGGTGCTGCCGGATGGCCGAGGCCGTGGGTACGCTCTTGCACACGGGGAGTCACGCAGGAGCCACTCATCCCAGCTGCGTTGCCTTGTGCCCCTTTCCCATACCCAGCCCTTGTGCACACACACGCGTGCATATATATATACAGGGTGTATCTATGCATATATACATATCCAGCGCCGTAAACACGAGTATATGTAAATACACATCAGGAGAACGAGCGAATGACGGCTGCTTTGTTTGAGGCAGGAGCACACATACCAAATCAGGAGAAAAGGCTGGGTGATGCTCCAGCTGATTCGGTGCGGCGCGGTGTCCCGCTCCCGCCCCCGGCCCCGCTCCCGGCCCCCGGCGGCGCGGCGCGGCGCAGCGCGGCTGGTGACTCGGTGGTGTATTTCAGCGGCGGCGGCGGCTTGGCAAGGCTCGGGGCTCCTCCCCCCGTGTGGTGTTACCCTCTCACTTGATCAAATCCTTGAACGTGAACAGTTTCACTGAAAAGCACTTTTCAAAAAAAAAAAAAAAAAATCCACCAACAGTAGGGAACAGAATCCAACTACCGGGGAGAGAGTTTTTTTTTTTTTCTTTTTTTCCTTCTTTCCTTTTTTTTTCTTTTTTTTTTTTTTTTTTTTTTCCTGGTCATCGTCTCAGAGGCTGAGAAAGGGGGAAGAGAAAGAAGGAGAGCGAGAGAAAGAGGAGCCTTTTGCAAATAATAATTATTATAATTAGAATCTGGCCCCTTTCTCCTTAAAAAAAAAAAAAAAAAAAAGCCCTAAGCGCAGCGCCTCGTCCCCCCTCCCTCTCCAAGCCCCCCGACTCGCTCCGCAAAGGCATGGAGAAGGGGACTAACTGCTTTCCGACCTGCCACGCCGTCTTCCTCGCCTGGACATGGCTCTTACTTCTCTCCTGGTGTTGCACCGGCGCCGAAATAACTTGCAGATCCTGCTCGTCTCCATCGCCCTCCTGGCCGTCCTCCTCGTCTCGCCTTAGGCAGGAGCAGCGCCAGCCGCCGCCGCCGCCGCCGCCGCCGCGAGGATTACGGAGCCGGCCGGGCGGCCGAGCGCGGGGCTCGGCCGGGGCGGCGGCCGCCGCCGAGCCGCTGCCGGGCGGGGAGCCGGGGGGCCGCGCGGGGCCGCGGGGAGCGGCGCTCCGCTCGGCGGGGGCGGGCGGCGGCGCGGCCGGGGGCCGGGGCCCGGCGGCGCCGCGGACCCGGCGGAGCAGCGAGGGGCGCCGGGCGCTGCCGGCGGGCGGCAGCCGGGGGGTGCCCGCGGCCGAGGGGCAGCGCGGCGGCCGGGCTCAGCCCCGCGGGCCGCCGGAGGAGGGGAGAGCGGCGCGGCTGCGAGGGGCAGAGGAGCCGCGGCTGGGCAGCACCACCTTCGCGCTCACCGGGGATGCGGCGCACAACCAAGCCATGGTGCACTGGTCCGGGCACAACAGCAGCGTGAGTATCGCCCCGGCGCCCCGACCCGGCTGGGTTTGGCGGGGAGGGGGCCGCACGCCCAGCCGCCGGGCGGGACGGTGCCGCGCCTGCCGCTGCGGCCGGGGGTGCGGGGAGGAGAGGGGCGCTTGGCGGGCACCTCGCCCTTATGGCCGGGGGGAGGGGGGACACGAAGCGATGGCCGCCGAAGAAGAGAAAAGTTTTCCCGGGGAGAGGTGAAGGAGAATGGGAACGCTTTTCTCCCCCCGCCCCCGAAGGCAGAGCTGGGGTCGCCGGGGCAGCGCGGCCGGAGCGCCGCCAAAGGGGCCGGGCTGGCCGGAGCCTTCTCCCTTGCGCAGGGAGGACCCCCGGCTCCCCGCTCCAGTCCGTCCCATGTGCCCGCACGGCCGGGTTCCCTTGCTCTCTGCCTCCGCATTTGTAATATACAGCTCGGCACGCTTCGCTGCCCCTGTGCCAGGGCAGGAACGATGTACCGGGGCGGTGGAGAAGCCCTCCTGTTCCCCGCTCTGCATGCTGGCGACGAGAGAGATCCCACCGATTCGGTAAGGGCTGGAAAGCCCCACAGCACGCTGAGGGGCTCTGAAAGGAGGCAGGTCGCACAAGGACAGTGAAAAGTTTATAAAAAAATCGATGGCATCGCATGCCCTCTCCCCGAAGTCAGTACTAACGGGTCACTGGGGTGTCCCTGAGAGTCTGTGGGGACCGTGCGTGCATGTGGGGGGTGTCCCAAAAGCCCACATGCCGTCGTGCCGTGATAGTGCAGGGCCCTCCCTCACACTCTGCTTTGCAATGCCCAGCAGATGGCTGTGAACAGAACTTCAATTTTCTTTTAACTTGGTATCAGAAATACTATTTCCACTCTGATGTAAAGTCTGAGAACAGGTGTAATTTAAAGGACTCCAGGAAACCTTTTATGTCTGGTGACAATATTCCCATTATTCTGATTATTATAGCTTGTCGCTGCCTTGCAAATGCCTCTTTTATTGTTTTGCCACTACTGGAAATGGGCATAAAGCAATTAACAGCATAAAACAGATTGGCTGGATTTTCAGATACATTCTTCATGAAAGTTACTAGTCATTAAAAAGCAAATTGTCTATCTATCTACCTATGCATCAACTATAGCTTCATAATGTGCAATTCAACCACCTCTTTATTTTTTTTGACTGGAAGTTTTTTTTCTCTATTTGTTATTACTTAGGCAATAATTCTGACAGCAATGTGGATGTTACTTTGATTTAACCAATTTTTTAAAGGCAGTTGTGTTTGCCAAACATGAATTCCACTCTCATTAAAGATGAAAGCAAACATTCAAGAGAAAACAGCTGCATGGTATATTTCAGCACTATGTTTGTCTCTAGGATTATTTATTTTTAATATAACATGGCATGTCATGAAGAAAACAACCTATATGCCCTCTCTTTTGTTTCATTTCGGTCCTAAATCAAGGGGTGTTGAGTAAAAGAAGCTAAGACCCCACCCCCCCACCCCATCCCCCCATCCCTTCCCAGCATAGATTTCCAATAGTTTTGAGTATTTCTGGTTAAAGTAGCGGAGAAAACTGATTCTGTAGGCATTTGCAGGGGAAAGAAAGGGTGGTTTTTTCTAAAGTGCAGGTCAGAAAGTGATTTCCACAAAATTCCCCCTCCTTCTTTTGTTTCTTTTACAGAAATATGCCATTAAATAACTAGTTTACTTTATTCTTTAACTCCAGGTGACCGAGAAGGGTAATAAAGGGAAACGTCTCGATTGTTCACAACTTTCCATTAAGATTTTGCACCTCAAGATACCATGCTTTGAAAGCTTCAAACTCAAAAGCACAAGCAAAAGCAAAAGACTGGTGTTTATTGCCAGTACAGCGTTTGTAGGAAGGAAAAGCAAGCATGTTAATAAATACTAGCGTTATCTTTGAGTGATTTTTCTAATATGAGGTTTAGCATCTGGGGACTTTTTCTTTCCCGTGTCCTGGAGAAAACACACTGCATTCAGTGATTAATTGTTGTGGGTTTTTTTAAACAGTGTAGAGGGAAAGTTAAATGCTCGAACCTCGGTCCTTTCATTTGTTAGCAGAGAAGGTTGAATCCAATGCCTGTTTTTCTGCTGCGGTTCATTTTTACCTAATTCTACTGTTGGGGTGGCTGTGGCACAGGAACATCAAGCAAATTGCCCAAGGTCACTCAGGGAAACAGCGTGGCTTCTTTTGTCAGCCACATTGGTTCCCACTCTTTCGCATGGAAGCATATATTTTCTTAGGTCACAGTAGACGTAAAGCAGCAGGGAAGTGTATTGAAAATGGACAAAAGATATTAACTCATGTGTCATGATTATGCCAGATGACCTAGGAGAGCAGGTGGGACATGTCTGTATGCTATTGTTTTCAGGCTACCAAAGCAGTAGCTTTGGCTTTTTTTTTTTTTTTTTTTTTTTTGTATTAAACCCACAATCAATCAAATTTCATGCAATGAAGCAGTGTGTTTCAAATCAGACATTAGTGGTGGGGGTTTCCTAACAACTGGATGGATTTGCAAAGAAGAGGAAAGCATGGTAATAAAAAAATCAGGTTTTTACTGGGACATACAGATCTACAGACGCTCCACAAAAGGGAGATCTTTGCAGCTGCTGCATGTCCTGTTACCTAGAATGTTAAAAACCTCCTGTGGTTTTTTAAAATTATTTTAAGAGCAACTTCCCCTCTGTCTCCTATCCCCCTTTTCTCCCATGTCCCTCAAATCTCAATTTAACTTATTAAAAAATAATCCCTTCCAGGCAACAAACTTTTGTTTTCTCCATTTGCAGATAGTGAGGTCAGGATTAGGATAGAGGCAGAAGGCTGGTGAGATCGGGGAATTTGGGTTCTCTGATTTGTCCTGCCCAGAAGCGTTTTCTGTGACCTTAGGAAAGACAATTAACCTCTCTGGATCTCCTCTTCCATGTTAAATGAGGATACTACTACTTAGCTACCACAAAGTGGTGGTGTGGAGCAGAATTCATTTCTGCTTTGTACAATACCTGAAGATCTTCAAGTGGAAATTGTTAGGAAAATGCAAAAATACTGTTCTGTGTAGAAATGAGGTTTGTGTTCTCTGTGTTATTGCGAAGGGGACTTGGCTTAACTCAGTGTGTCTGATACTAGAAAAAGGAGACTTGGGCTTCAAGTATCAGTCTGCCCTAATAGAAGCATTTATTGAGGTCACTGAAGCTGTTCAGGGACCTGGTAGAGATCAGATAAAATGTTTTCTGGCTAAGGCTTTTCTGAAGGAAGAAGAATTTTTAGTGAAAACTACTATTATTCCCAGAAGATCTGCAAGCCATTCTTTTTTCAAAGCCATTCCTCTCTGAACACACACTGTGTGCAGATGTGCCATTCCGTGAGCAGTTGTATCCTCTATACTTGTTTTCCATCTCTCTAGTGGTTATGTTATTGCGTGAAATTTGTCCTCGTTCTACTCACCAGATGCTCTCTCCAACCTTCCTGTGAAGATGATCTGATTCGTCAGATTATCCTTCTTCCTTCCTTTCTCTTCCTGATTTCTAGGATAAGGACCTCCAAAAATAAGTAGCAGCACCTTTAATGCTGTTACAGCTTTAAATCTTGCTATCTTGTTTCTTGACAATAGTTTTTTCAAGAGATTTCAACAAGCTACAGTGGATAAAACACACTTACTCAGATTGCTCTTCTGATATGATCACCAGTGGAATGGTAAACGGGGACTGTTGTCATTAGGTTTCAGAGTTGTCACTCTGATGAATGTAGCTGTTTATAGGAAGTACTTAATTCTGCCCCTGCTTTTTCCACGATGGAAGTACTGCAAATTCCGTGGTGTTCTGGGTGGGTTTTTTTCAATATAAAAAGCAAATATGCGCATTTTTAGCTTTCTTTTAACCTCTAGAAGACATTTTCTATGGAGAGGCCTCAGCTTATGATCAGAGTGTGCTTTAGCTATCACATCTCTACAGGCCTTTCTAGTAGCCAGAGGCAAACTTTGGACATAAAGATGAAGAAATGTGCTATAATGCCACAGGAAAAGCAGGAGAGGGCATTTGTCTAAGGCATGTGCAATATTGCAGGTTGCTTCAGCCAGGCCAAGTTCCTGTATGATCCTAGGGTTTGGATTTTTCATACTATGGGAAAAGTGTCAGCAGTGCATGTTTTTATCTCGGTGCAGTGCAGCAGTGCAGAAGATAAACCCGGAGAAGTATAGTCTGCCCAAGTGGTATAGCTGCTACTTGTGCAGACCACACAACTGCACTGATGCTTAGACTATGATCTAGGCTCTGAAACTTGGGGAAGGCAGGATCAGAGCTGGTGAAAGACAGGGCTGGGGCCTTGTTTTGACTTGTCAGCCATGCTACACTGTTTTGTCCAGAGGTCCAGTCAGCCTGTGGCTGTCATCTCTAGAATTAACGTGGTTGTGAGATTCACTCCAGGTCTGGGAATATGAGATGTCTTTGGGACAAGACTCTGGTACAGAGGAGGCTAATAGTACTACAGTAGCCTACTGCCACCTGAAGTAGAGTTAGAAAGAAGATGGGGCTTATCTTATGGTTGAAGAGGAATTAACATGTGGCAACAGCCACAACATATGTCAGATTGGACATTAGGAAGAGTTTCTTCTCAATGAAAGCAGTGCGGCAAGGCACCAGAAAGTTTTGGGAACCTCTCTCTTTGGAGATTTTCGAGACTGACATAGACATGATCTGATGGTAACAACCCTGCTCTGAATGGGCTTGCGCGATTCTTTTCCCTCTGCTACCGCTGATCCTCTTCCTTTACCCTGTGCAAGTTCCGAGGGCTGGCAGTGAAAAGCAGGTTGTACAAGTTCTCGCAGCGAAGCCTGTCTCTTCCGGGAATGATTCTTCTGAATGCTGTTGGCAGTGTTCTGGTGTGATCTGCTAATGTACTGGTGGTTTGATGCTGAGACATTACTCACTCCCATGGCGAATTGCAAACTGGGGAGGCTGATGGGCTTGCTGTGTGCCAGGTAGTTTTTCATTAAGATGCCTAGCAATGCAGTGTGTGATGGGCAGAACGAGATGGGCAATATTTGCAATTCCAAAGAGACTGCTATGCTTGGGAGGGTGGAAGGGGAGAAAATGAATCTTTACACAGGCAATGCTGCATTTACTTGTCAGCCATGGGTGACTGCTCCAACAGTCCAGTTGGATTTCAGTCTAAAATGTTTACTCCTGGAGTGCAAGATGGTGACAGAGCAATCATATTCATTGTACTGCATTTGGTAGATATTTTAATTGCTATTCTAGACCGTTTCTTTCTCAAATGGCTTTTGGCTAGGTTGTGGTCTCGTTGCCATTGAAGGTGGGCCGGCTGTGTCACAATGTCTTGACGCATTACCACTTCTCCACTACCTTTAGTAATGAAGTTTGTCACCGAAGTCCTTCTCCAGGACTTTGCCAATCCATTTTTAATTAATATTCAAATAGAAGGTGGGGAAATAAAAATTAAACTCTTGCATGACAATTGCTTTTATGGTTGTGTTGAGTCAGTAGAGCAGGAAGAAGGTGTCTGGAAAATATTTTTGGGGTTATTTCTCTCCAGCCTGGTTTCATTGCAAAGTCAGGTTGATGTCCAGTGGATGAGCCTTGATGTTGCTTGTGGATCCTGTGAAGCTGGCAGATTCCCTGGGCCATTACCTTGTCTACCACAGCAAGATGTCGATGCTCTTGTAGCTCAGAGCTCAGTAACAGAACTGCTCCTGTTCTAGGTGCCTGTCAGCAGTTTCCCTTCAGGCCTCAGCACTCAGACTTTTTCATGCTCAGGGATGAGGCCTAGGATTTGTGGCTAAGCTGTCACAGTGATTTAAATGCAAACAGAAACAGCTAGCTATGTGATTCTTTAATTAATTTTTTTATGGAAAACATTCATCCAATTAAGTGACAAAGTATTTTGAAAACGGGTTTCAGCAGATGATTGATGTTAGGCAGGAGAAATTTTTCCCAAAAGGGAGGTGAGATGAGACAAATATTTTTTTAAATGTAAGGCTGTGGGAAGATGAAACTTTCTGAGAGTTTCCAAATTTATAGCTGGATTCATAGTAGAGATTTTAGAAAGAATACAAAAGCAGTGTCATCTAACGGGCAAAGCACAGGTTAAGGAGCAAAGATCTTTGAAGTTGGTTGTACTAAAGGATACTAGAAGCCAGTCTTGCAAACAGTCGAGAATTTACTTAAGTCATACCATAGTGTCATGCTTCTTAAGCTCCCTGGATGTCTGTAGATAGAATGGAAGAGAGCAGTACATGCTTACCTGAGTCAGTACTCTCTTACAAATCCAGATTCATTTCAGGATTGAAGGCCAAGCCAGAGCTCATGGTTGGGATCAGTTGCAGGACAACTGCAAGGAACCTGTCAGTTAAGGAGTTAAGGCTTGGGTTTGGCTGGGATCTGGTCAAGTTTATCTTCCAGTGAGAATCTGTTTGAAGGTGTGGAGTCCAACCTGCCTCTAATCAGGACAGTAAATTAAATGGCATGTTCCTTGCAAAGCATCGAAAGCTGTAAATGCAGAAAGTCCCCAAAGCAGCAAAGTATTTGGTTGGATCCTAGTGTAAATTGATGTAGGACTGATCTAGGCCAGTTTGCTGTAGTTGAGAATTCAACCTGCAGTATCCTACAGCAGTGAAAAGTGCAAGGTAAGAATGAAAAATGAGTACAGAGGCGAGGAAACACGGGGCAATACAGCAAGGAGACCTGTGGGCCCTTTACATTCTCTGAATTACAGCCACAGGGCTGTGGGTGTATGAGCTTCTTTCTCTCTTGTGCACAACCCTTCCCTCTCTCTTGCTTGGCTCTGGGAGGTGAAGGTTTGACCCACACCGTCAGCCGTGCTGGAGACTGATCTGGTGATGTACTTGGCAGAGCCCACTTGGGATTTAAAGCTGAAATAACCCTTAGTTGGAAAATACTGCTTTGCTGAATCCACACCTTTGCATGCAAGATTCTTGGTTTGCTTAAACACCCTGCAGGAATCCAGGGCAAACAAATTCCCAAATTCTAGCTTCTCCTTAATGTCCAGTGAAAACTGCAGCATCGTTGTTAACATTTCCTCCATGCCAAAAGAAGGGCATGGCAGTATTTCTTTTCCTGCCTCTGTGAAGCATCGTGAGGCTGAGGGAACTGAGTAAAGTTTGCTGCATGGTTGAAGAACGTGGCTGTGTGGGTGTTAAACATACTTGATAAATAATCCGCTATGGAAATTTTAGGGTCAATTCCCAGCCACCGTGGCCAGCAGAGTCCCAGCGTACAATAAAAGTCAGAGAAGGTTGATGCTGAATAATTAAACCTCGCTTTCTTTCCCTCCCTCTCAGTCCTGAAGGAGACCCGATTGCTCTCCCACTGAAATGAGTGGCCAAGCCCTCTTGTTCAAGGAGGGTCGCCGCCACTGAGGCCGTCACGATGTTTTCTCCCCATCGTGTTCCAATATGCGACACACGCGCTAGCCAGGCAGATCTGCAGAGCACTACAGGGCCTCTGAGCCCAAAATAGCATCGCTTTTAATTAGCTCCAGCGTCATTTGGACACCCTGGGGTGCAGGCTGTAGGAAAGGGTGCCGGGTTGCTGGTGCGTGAAAAGCAGAGCTGGGCGCTAGAGGGAGCGTGGGCATTTGCTAAAGGAAGGGAAATCCTGCGGCGGACCGGGCGGGGAGCTTGGGGCCGGGAAATGCGCGCTGGAAAGACAGACGCTGCTGAAATATTGATACGAAAACCCGCTTGGAGTCATCGACTCTGTGAAACTCCTGCTGTCTGGGGTTCCCTCTGCGTGAGAGGAAAACAGTCTTGGCACGCACTCGGCCGTGGTGAAGCATCCCCCCGCCCCTTGCAGCCGATGCCGTCTCCTTTTTGTGTCGCCTCTAATTGCTGCCAAGCTTTTTCCCGAAGATGGGAGTCCCGGTGCCGGGCTCTCTCATCTGCTCCGGTCCCCTCCAGCCTGAGTCCTGTGCTTGTAAACCCACCAGTATCCCCCAGCAACTGCCGGCAGTGCTGCTGGGTCGGGAGAAGGCGTGCTGTTAACCCTTACGGTGCCAGGAGGCAGCAGTCTGAATCGTGGCAGGTCCTGACTGAAGCAGTGCGTGCTCCCCATCTCCTCAGCTGCCATGCCCCCCCCCCCCCCCCCCCCCACTTTTGTCTCCGGGACTAGCCCCCGAGGATAGCTGTTGATAGACCTACTTTGCTGCGGATCTTCTCCCCCTCCGACACCAGTTACAGCTGGTGCTGCTTCATCGCCTGTCTCGCTGGTGCCTGATCTGCAGATGATCTCCTCGTCCTGAGAGGTCCCTGCCTCTTGGGACTCCGCAATATTTGGACCAGCTTGAGGATGTTGCACAAGTCTTAACGTTTCTGTTCCTCTCTCCTTTTCTTTCTTGCGAGTGTGGGGATACAGAAGGGACTGGAACTCATCCCAGCCACTGCACGGTGGGACAAAATAACATTTCTTCCTGGGAAAAGTGGTTGCACTTACTGGTGTCCTTGGGACTGAAATGGATGTTTGGGACTTGGAAAAACTAGGACTGAGCCACAGCAAATGACTGAGGTCAACGATGGGCTAAAGGTCTTGTGATCCTAAAAGCAACTGCTTCGGCACTGCTTCAGACACTACGTCAATCTGTAACACGTGGGTACTGCTGGTACATTTTCAGTGGACAGTGATGCTGCTGATACACTCTGGAAATGCATTGAGCCCCTTGTGGGGATTTGGTAGAGGACTCCCGTGAGGGGTTAGTGGAGTGGAAGGCTTGAGCACAGAGCTCCTGCTGACTTTCAAGGCAGAGAGAAAGGCATGGGTTGAGTTCAGATGTCCATTCTTGGGGTGCCAGAGGAGAGCACAAGCAGGTTAATTTTGTGATTTTTGGACTTGCCATTGTGCGTAATGGGGGTGTGCGTTGCCCCATGCCTCGGCTTCCCTATCTACAAGGAAGAGTTAACTTCACGCAGGGCTGTTGCTGAGGCTTAATATGGGTGGATATTTGCAAAAGTTGTTGGGTGGAAGAGAACGAATAAAACATGATTATTTAGCTCTTGCCAAAAGTGCTTTAGGACCTCACGGGTGCAAGGAGGAATGAGTGGGAGCTCTAATTAGTTGTTAGCCCTTACCTGCGGTTTGTGCCTGCTTGGAACCGCCCCCCCAGCTGTGATCAACACAATCAGGTGCCTGCAAAGAGGGTTGCCTTACTTGCCTCTGTCAGAAGACTGGAGGGGTGGGTGGGCGTAATTCTTTCTGCAAAAGTTAAGGGGGTGGATGACTGTATATTTGTGGGCATTTCTCAGTTCTAGGCTTCCTGTCCTTCACCACCAAGCCTTGTCAATTTTGTGCTTACAGGGTGACAGACATTACTGTACTTATAAAGCTTTTATGCTGCCTGTTTCAGCTGTGTATTTCAAAGGTCACTAAAAGGAAGGTCAGTAGCATTAGTCTTATTCATTTAGGGTTTTTTGTGGGATGTTGTTGGGGGTTTTTTTGAGAAACTGAGGCATATAACAGAGGAGGGATTTGCTCTGGATTGTGCTGCTGATCAGAACTAAAGTTGAAAGGCAAGTTTTCTGACTGCTGACCCTCATTGATATGACTCCTTAATGACAAAGGACTTATTTTGCTTCATCTGCCACAGCTCAGATGCTGGGTGTATTTTCTTTTTAGAAGAGATTGGATGAAAGAAAGGAAAAATAGGTGAGAAGAGGGGGAAGAACAGGACTCTCAATAATAGAGAAGTGGAATGTGCTCAGCTAAAATCATTAACAGATTGATCAAGTCAAAGCACTGCAAAGTTCTGGCTGAAAGTGATTTAAGAGCATTTTTGTCTGCTGTTCTAATCCCTTTACCAACATGGCTTCACAGGTTGAGTTACTTCAAATCATAGCTCCTTTTGAGCTAGATGAGAATTGACGTAGCAAGACTGTGGGAGCCATGAATTTGGGCTTCCATTGGAAATAGAGATAGGAGAGGGATCACATCTGTCTGATGAGGGGGTTGGGAACTGACTCTGAATTATGTGGCTTATTGGTAATGGGTTGGAATAATTTAGGATGATAGTCATAGCAGGGCACATGTAGGTCTGTGTGCCTGTTTGTGCAATCTTGTCATGGGGTAACGTCGCAGGGTGCAAAGTTCAAGGGCCTTGTTACCTTTTGGAATCATTAAGGTGGCTTTCTCTCCCTTTGTATTACACTTCACAACCCAAGGGGAAAAGTCTCTGCCCCATACCAGGTGCAGGTGAAGGACTCCTGAGTGAGCCAGGGCAATTAAATCTTGCTCCTGCCCTCTTGGATGGGGTTTGGGCTGGGTATCCCCACGTCAGTCTTCTGCAAGGTGGAGGGCTGGAGCCGTATGTGAAGGGTAATGTCCTTGTTCGTGCCACCTGCAGTGTCTTTCTACCTTTGTTGCCAATCAGCAAAATGTTGGTAGCGCTTGACGCTATAGTGGGAGTGTGGGATGGGGGGTGCAGAAGGGTATCTGGGGCTGGGGCCCTGCACTCCTGGACAGACCTACTATCTGAAATGGCATGAACTCTGTGTTTGCAGTGGGACAGGGTTTTGCTTCTGTTTGAGTATTAAAAGCCTGGTGCAAGACACGGGACTGGTAAGCCTGCATGTAAAGGAGCATGGTGACCTTGTGCATGGGAAGCCTTGCTCACAGTGTGTGGTGGGAGAGGCAGACAGGCAGACCTGCGTATTGGGCAGGCCTCTGAAAACCACATTTGCAATCTGGCCTGAAAAAAGGCTTGCCCATGAGGTGGTGAGATTGCAAACCAATATGATAGCCATGCTACTTAAGAGAACAGTTATTTTAGAAGAGGGAGAATATTTATCCTTTGTGTACTTTGGCAACTATTGGAGCAACACCAGGAGAAAGCCCCATGCAGTCACAGTGTCCATATCAGGTGTTACAGAGATACAATAGAGGTGGTTCAACTGTCATTGGCCAGACTTTTCTGGGTAGCTCAACGTTAAACAGAAGGGCTTTCAGAAAGGCGTGGGATATGGAATACGGCAGAAAAAGATTTGGCCAGGACACCCCACTGGATTATGATATCTGCTGAATATTTCTGAGGCTCCACCCCAGTAGCTGCACTGAACACTTAATTATCTGGCCTGTGAGAACTGCCTGCTCTCTGAAGGATCAGAAAATGAGTAAAAAGCCTGGTCATTTTGTTAAGCAACGGAAGTTGGTCATCACTTACCACTTAACTGCTTGCCCTTCCAGGACTCTGCTCTCTCTCAGTGTTTTCTTTCATCTCTGTTGTGATCCCTCATTCTCCTGCCCATTTGGAGGAGTAAATAGTGGCACATGGTGCACTTGGCTGAGCATTACAGGTGTGCTGGAGGGCCAGAGCCCTGCCATCTATGAGAATGGACACTGGGTGACCAATGGTTCAGGCCAGATATTATTTTGGAACCTGCTTCTTCACTCAGCTGAACTTAGAGGAACCCTCTATCTCTGCGACCTTTTTCTCCCCTGTTGAATTAAGTTCAAATTGGTCAACAGATTTGAAAGTTACCCCTCCCATGCTAACTCACAGACAGCATGGTCTGTTGTGTCCAAAGCTGAAACTCTATTTCTTTTTGAAGGCAACCTAAAACACAGCTACAGCATCAGCGCTGAGGAGGTCTTAATTAACTTAAATAATATTGTTCACCATTGTTTTTTGCCAGCCTGCCTGGGAACTCTGTTCCTTTAATCAAAAGGCAACATTGCTGGCAGTGTAGCATTCTCAGTTTGCTTGTACTGCATCTCTTTGTTGCAGGCTCAATTCTACCCTCTCTTGCTTTTAATTAATTAAAGATTATCTTCATTACTTGTTCCAACCTTACATGCTACAGGTAACAAAGCCTGCCTTTCTGAGTTGCGCTGAGGTTTTGTTCTGGTGGCTCTTAGCTTTCTGTATGCCTTTTTTTCTGGTTTGTGTGGTGTTTTTTGTTTTTTGTTTTTTTGGTTTTTTTTTTTTTGATTGGTTTTTTTTCCCTCTCTCTTCCTGTAGTACTACTGGAAATGGGCAATAAACTGGATTGGGGAGAAGGTGTCTTAGTGTAAACTCACAGAAAGGGGAAAGAGGCAGGTCTAACTCCAGCACTAAGGAATGAGATCAGATGTTAGATGGTAAAGTAAAATATTGGATCATTTGAAAATGCTATGTCTTCTGTAAAATGGGAGATTCTCATCTTCTTCCCCAAAGATAGAGGTTAATAGTCATTTGTCGTGGTTTAACTCCAGCCAGCAACTAAGTACCACGCAGCCGCTCACTCACTTCCCCCATCCAGTGAGATGGGGGAGGAAATCGGGGAAAAAAGGTAAAACTTCTGGGTTAAGATAAGAACGGTTTAATAGAGCAGAAAAGAAGAAACTATAATGATAATGATAACACTAATAAAATGACAACAGTAGTATAAAAGGATTGGAATGTACAAATGATGCACAGGGCAATAGCTCACCACCCACCGACCGACACCCCGCCAGTCCCCGAGCAGCGATTCCCCGCCCCCCCCCCCACTTCCCAGTTTCTAAACTAGATGGGACGTCCCATGGTATGGAATACACCGTTGGCCAGTTTGGGTCAGCTGCCCTGGCTGTGTCCTGGGCCAACTTCTTGTGCCCTGGCTGGCCATGAGAAGCTGAAAAATCCTTGACTATAGTCTAAACACTACTGAGCAACAACTGAAAACATCAGTGTTATCGACATTCTTCGCATACTGAACTCAAAACATAGCACCGTACCAGCTACTAGGAAGACAATTAACTCTATCCCAGCTGAAACCAGGACATCATTAAAGTCATTGTACTAGTGAAGGCTGTTCTCAGACTGGGGCCTGAATGAGCTGCAGAGATTTCTTCATGTGCTCATCCTAGTGGAGACAAAGGTGAGAGGCAAGAGCTGATCCATGGGAAGTGTGAGGACGCAGGAGTGAGTTGATATGTATGTAAAAGCGTGTAGTGCTGTTGTTTCTGTTTCACAGTTCATGGGGAAACACTTTGTCTAACACTGTGCACTCTTACCTATGAGAGTTGTTTGTAACATTTATTGCCCCTGGTAGCTAACAGGTTTATCAGTACAAAACTTGCTTGTACCTGTGTTTATCAAAATGAGCTGCACGTGGGCACCTGAGAAGAGGATGGGAAGGGACAGAGTGGAGCTTCCTGGGCTTTTTATATCTTTTAAAATCCCATTTCAATCACTGTGTGCTTATAAAAAATGTGTTTTAGAAATGTAGAAGATACTATGCCTATGTTTATGTGTGTGTAAGGGTATGTGACCTGATAACCGTAGAACTAGGTATATAACTATTTAACTAGATAAAATGCAGGCCCATGTAACCAGAGATGATTTGGGGCCATAGTCTGATTCTGCCTGCTTTTCCTCTGTTCCTTCTCTCCTGCTATAGCTCGTGTGCTCTGATCCCTTTATATGGGATTGCAGGTCCCTTTCTTCTTCCTTTGCTATGGCCTTTGGACAGTGGCAGTGACTCATACAGCCTCTGGTATGGGTCAGGAGTGAAGGTTTTTTCTGTGCCTGGCATGGCTGGATCTTGGCAGCCCTCAGTTACGCACCGAGTTCCTTAGGTTGAATGTGGCTGTTCATGTGCTTTCAGTTCTGCTCTGCTCTCATCTGCAGCTCTAACTCATCAGGAGATGGGAGGGAATGGTAGCAAGGTGGAAAAGAGCTGGCAATTAGTTGGGGTCTGTCCTTGCAACCTTTTCTCTCCTGAGCTAAAAGCATTTTTTCAGAAAATGCCTGTGGACTTGTAGGGTTTTGAGAGATAAGTAGAAAACTGTGCATAATGGTAAACATTTGGGAAAAAGAAAGGCTGCTTCCCACTCCCTGTCACTCCCCCCTCCCCCCCCCCCCCCCAAGGTGTATGTATAGCACCTTGCACAAATCTTGTGTCTTCAAAGTATGATGTACATAATACAGATGGAATAACCTTGCTATTTGTTTTTGCTGGCATATATGGAATTTGAACTCCTCGAAGAGGAGGCGGTGTGCGCATTCCCTACCAGCCTGTTCCTACAGACCACAGATGATCAGTTGTGATGGGGAAGATGTGGCCTTTTCTGTTGTTTTTGTCTTTTTGACACCGGCCTGTGCTAGCCTGTGGGATGACATGCTGGTCAGTTTTTTCTCCCTTTTTCCTTCCTGAATGTGGGGCCAAAAGGTGTTTTGCTCCTGCATGATAGTCCCCTGTGGTGAATTTGTGCTGACAGACAGTGCTGGCTACAGGAATGCCGGTAGCTATTTCAGGTTCATTCTTTATTTAAATGCTCTCCCTCCAGAGGCAGGCTTGTGTTTGACTTGTACTGATGCATTTTCCTTGTGCATCCTTCTGCTATGGCAGCTCCTGCCCAGGGCAGGGACAGAGAATGAACCTAATGGAAGGAATGAGCACCAGAAGAAAAAAAAAAAAGAAGTCCCCTGAGCAAGACACACACAACTACTGGGAACTTAAGCAGTATTTTGATGCTATGCTGCTTTGTGGCTAAGTCTAGCCCCCGCCGGGAGAGAAAGGAAGAAAGTGATTATTTGGAATCAGTGTGCAAGTGTCTGGGACATGGTCAATTCAGGTTAGATGTGCCATGGCTGAATGATATTTGGAGTTGTCTCAGACATGAACTGGGCAGAGAAATGCTGTCAGGAGGCTTTTCTCCTACTTATTTAGGTTGATAGAGTTGAATGGGTCATTCTCACCTGCCAGGGTGCATAGATTGCTGTCATGTGAGCTAAAGCTTTAGACCACTGGTTAAATGGTCTGTCCTGCCATTAACTGAAGGGAGAGGAAGGATGCCAGTAAATACATATTGCCCTCTCAAGGGATAGTGTTCAGCTGATGTTCATGGTCCAAAATCCACTCTGGTTTATGGTGATTTTATGCTGGTGTTTCTCCAATAGATCTTGATTTATACTAGTCTGAATAGGACCCTAATGTGAACATTTCTGTGTGCAGCCTTAGTTTTGCCAGTGTCGGTCTTTATGTATCTCCTTGGATTTCTGCTCTTGATTTTTTTATTTTTTTTTCTCCATTCTTCCTGGGTTTTCTTTTCCATCATCCTGAGCTTGGGACAGTGGAAATGTGTTGCCTGGTTGTGGGGAACATGACTAAGACTGCAATTTGAGGAAGGAAGATTTGAGGTACTGCCACAGTGTGGGCAAGTATCTCTCTCCCTGTTTTGAATTGATGGGAAACTAGGATGTTCAAGTGCAAATTTACTGGAGTGCACTAGCATGTGCCTGTGTTGCCAGCATTATCAATGCAAACGTTGATGTTCATTGGCTACCAGTGGTTCGGACACTTTAGGGTGGGAGCTGCTGAGCTGGACTTGCCAAGTTTCTGTTCTTTTGGAATATTTCTAATGAAAACCTCGGTGTGAAAGTATATAATAAATGCTAGTGTGCTGGTTCTGGGAAAAGACATGTGTCCATTCCTAGTGCACACGGTATCTCCCAAAGTCTTTCAGGCAACTGCGTGCTCTCAGTTCACTGCTTTGCTAAGTATCTTCACTGCTTATGAGGGGCTGTTGTTTTGAGAGGTTGCAGCCACCTTCAAGAATGGAAGTTGGAGGGAAGGAACAGTTTGTAATAAACTAGCAAAACAGACTTTTAAAAATTGTGCTATGCTGTAGCCTTGTGCTGGGATTGCAGACTCTTCTGTGCTTGCTGGAGAAACAGCTGCTGAGGAAAATTTTTGTTGTTGTTTTTTGGCTGGGTAGATAAATAGTACGCAGACTTGGCCAGACAGCCCAAGTGCTGTGAGGGATCGCTTTGCCAGACTGGAAATGCTGTTCTGGATCTTTGCACTTCTGCTTGGAGTAACTTGTCACTGGAACCCTTTGGTCTCTCTTTTGCTCTCTCTTTAATGAAACTGCTGTGCTTGGTTTAAATCCTTGGTATTGTAAAAAAACCCTTGCCTTGATGAGGACCCTAGCTTGATGAAGCAATGGCTTCTGTCAGAGCCGCATGTTTTATTTCAAGGACTTATTTTTCATCTTCCTGGTGCTGGAGTAGGGCAACAATAATACATTCAAAGTCGGTGGTGATACGCTGATGGAGTGTCAGTAAGATGAGAATTAGACCCACGTGCCTTCCTCTTCTCTGGCTGCTGGCGGGTTTCGACAGGATGGAATTTGAAAGCCTCTTCCATCTGCATGGCTGTGCTTCAACCTGTGTTTCATAACTGACAGCAACCAGAAAAGCATGAATGCTATGATAAATTACCAAGTGTCACGAGCCGTTGAGCTGTGTGGTGAAGCAGAGGGTTTCCTCTTGAAGGGGTTCAGCAATCCAGCAAAACAGTCTTTTAGAATTAGTTTTTAATGATGATGAGGGCTTCAATTGCAAAGTTCCACCAACCAGTGTCCAAACAGCATGTCAAACAAAAAAATGAGGCTTCTTTACTGCCTTCGTGGAGACCATCCTGTCTTGTGGTGTGGCATGTTCTTTTACTGCTTTGCTCATTGCCTGAGCTCTGAATCACTTTTCCAAGTACCCAAGGTGGCAGTGACCATCTCTAGCTGTGCTGTGCTGGTCCTTCACTGGTCCTGGGTTTAGGTTCACCACTAGCTCAAGTCCTGCTGGCTTATCTGAGGAGTGCAGCCAGTGCTTTATAGGGTCTTGGTGAAAGCCTAGAGAAATCATCTGGGCTTTGATCAGGAGTTAAGACTCCTTAGGTCTTGAGGCTGAATGACTTAAAGCACAAATAGTGCAGTAAAGGTGGTGTATTTATTAGACCAAGTTCCCATTAACTCTTCTCTTTGACAGATTAAATATCTCTAGCTGTTCCTCTCTGTTGTCATACAAGATTTGACTCAAAGCCAGAGAATTCTTTGCATTTCTATTGAGTTTAATAGGTTTTGGACATGTGCCCAGGAACATAAGATCAGATGTTCTGGATGAGACCAAAAGTCCATCTATTCCCAATGTCACATATCTGACATTGCTCAGTAGCACAGCTGTATCTGTCATTGAATTGTATCTGACATATCTAGTATCTATCTGGAATCAAGCATAAGTAGTACATAGAGCTCTGCAAATAACTTGCTACTCAGCTTGGTGTTTTCGAGTGTGTGTGCAGTGGTTAACAGAAGGGAAATAATTTGGGCTTAATCCCTAACCTCCATATCCACCCTGACAGGTCTCCCCAGATTCTGACTCAAACCAAGCATAGACTCTCATTCTGAATTAAAAAAAACACATTACAACCAACCAACCAAATTAAAAAAACCCACATCTTCCTAATTTTTAAGGAATTGTTTAAAGGATTTTTTTATATAGAATACCTGAGATTTTTATTTTAAAAGGTTAAACCAAAACATTTATGATTATATAATTATGAAAGCAAATTCAGCACAATTCAGGAGATATAAAATATGCTGCCCTTATTAAGTTGCTATTTTAATGTAAAAAGTCATGCTTGAAGATACTACCCTCTCTGATTTTCTGTGCTATGCTGTGTCTTGGTATAAAGTTTGTGAAAAGAAGGTTGCAGTGTTTATTTGCTGTTGTTGGAGGAAAACAGTGAGCTCTGTGGATAAAACCAGAGATTATAGTGTCTGATGCAGGCCCCGCTAGTAAGATTGTGTTGCGTTGTTTTAATTACAGGAATTACCTTGCTGACGTCAGTTTGTCAGTCAGCAGGGAGGGTACTTGCATGCTGTTCTGTAGGTGAGCAGACAGTAACAGTTAGTTTAGAGAGTGTTTTTTTTGTGGAAGAAGTATTTAAACAAAAAAATTCAAACTTAGAAGTATGTGTGGGGGGTTTTTTGTGTTTTGTTTTTTTGGGTTTTGTTTTTTTGTTTGTTTGTTTTTTTTTTTTTAATATGGGTTTGGTAACATTTTTTGCTAATAATAGCAGTTGATAAAAACTAAAATCAAACTCCCTCTTCTTTGCCCTGGTTAGAAACTCATCAGTTTATGGCTGGGTAGGTTGGGAGGTTGGTGTGTTTGAGAGTGGTGGGGAGTTGCACTTCAGATCTAGATCACTTGGTCCCATTTCTGAGATCCAAGAAAATATTTTCACAAATGCTTTTGTTTGGCTTAAAGGGCTGTTTTGGGGTTTTTTACCCTAAAGTTAAGTTGCAACTGAAATGGAGTCGTGAGTGTGTTTGGTGGTAATGGGGTAGAGCTCATACGTGCGTTACTTGTGCACAATGGAGAAATATATATGAGCTCATCCTTTAGCCTTTACATTAGCCACTGACAAGCTGTTTCCCTCTATGCCTCAGTTTCCCCACCTGTGAGAGGAAACTGATCTCCTTTGCAAAGCCCTTTGAGACTGACTGATGAAAAGCACTGGATAAGCACTGTTATCTGTTATAGCTATTGGCAGCTGAGGTTTGGACTAAGATGCTTTTTCTTTCTCCTTCCTGCAGAGAATCAGGCACTGGCCACTTTTTAAGGCAGGCAATAAATGCGAACCATTCTATTGTATTTTTCCAATCTTAATTTTCCTCGGTTGCATAAACAGCATAACAAAGTTGTGAGACTTGTGGCCTGTTAGGTTGTGATCCCATCAGTCAGCAGGGAGTTGTAGT
This sequence comes from Astur gentilis, assembly GCF_929443795.1. Classification (NCBI taxonomy): domain Eukaryota; kingdom Metazoa; phylum Chordata; class Aves; order Accipitriformes; family Accipitridae; genus Astur; species Astur gentilis. Next base: position 30,834,293 of record NC_064888.1, read on the forward strand.
CTAAGAGACGCTGCATAGATGTTCCAGTTGAATTCAATTTATAGTTTGCTTTTTGAAACATAATTTCATTTTTAAATGTGGAAAGTGTATGGAGCTGGAGATTTGTCCTGGTGCTGGGAAGAGAGTCCTAGTTTGATTATTTAAAATGAATTAGTTCTGATGAAATATTTAGCCTTTAAACAACACATTTAATACAGTGAATTGCATTTTATTTATTAATGGCTGTTGCAATGATATTTGGAGAGGAGTTCTGCTAAAACACACTGTTGTGATATTGCAAAATATAGTAATGACTATAATATTTTGTTGAATTATTAATATCCACTGTGCCTACAGAGCTGCATAAGTGTCAGATTTCAAAATTGTTTTTATCCAAAGAGTGATATGTGGGCATTGTTTTGCTTTTTTTGGAGAGTTTTTCAAAAAAATTTTTTTTTTTAATTAAAGGGACAAAATGAAAGCAGGAAGGACAGTCAGGTGTTGCCACTGTTTAACTCAACTGTCTTCTCATTATCAAAGCACCCCCAGGAAATGTATTGAAGCTTATTTCTCTGCCAGAGCCAGGTTTTTTGCAAAGAGAGACTCCTTGTAGTGAAAAGATTGCAGTTAAAGGAAAAGGTGTGTGGAAAAGCTAGGCACAGGGCTGACTGTGACTGTTGCTTCTTTAGCAAAACACCCTTGTCTTACTTCTACCTTCTCTGCTGCCAACCGGCTTATTTGTACACTTCATCCATCCCTTGGTGGTTGTTGTCAAAGAAAGTTGGGCAGAGAACTTTTAATATCTGTGGACCGGATTTTCTTCCACTAGGACAGACGCTAATCTGTCAAAGTCTTGGCTTCCAGCGAGTGACTCTGCTCGGTTCAATTTGTGCCTGTGGCCCTGTGAAGGGTAGCAAATTCTGCCTGTGGGACCACAGTGCCCACCTCAAGAGGGATGCTCCTTACCTGTTTCATTCCACGTGGTGCCCAGGGAGCTCCTGGATGTTGACTGGCCCATCCTTGGCCTGGTGTGGGAGTGTGATGGTTTTGCCATTGGTGTCCCCCCAGCATGGTTGTGTCCCATGCCGATGAATGCTTTCAGACAAACTCAGGCCTCGTTTAGGGGACAGGGCAGCCCAAGGATGTTTTCTTTTGGCACCTTGTCTTGGGGAGGAAGGAGGTTTAGCCGGGTGGAGGTAGACCCTGATGTGCCAAGTGGTCTCTGGACCAACAAATGGGCCCTGGCCTGTTTTATTTTCTAATATGGGCATAGAAAATGAAAAGCACAAGTGATAGGAAGGTAAAGGTCTCTCTTCATTTCAGCAATTGTTTTTCCACTATTCCCTTCGAATGGAGTAGAAGTTGTCTGAAGTCTCCCTGGACTTTATTTGTGGCCTGTAATACTAGTACAGGATGGTGAAGATGTGGGAGTATACTAAAGATTTCCCTTATCCACCTAAAACTACTGCTCTGGAAGCATCCACTTAAGCCACTTGTCCAATTACCCTTTGCTCTCTGGTGTGACCTTCTGGGTTGTCAAGCAATTGGGAGAAGCTTGCAAGGTGTGCTGGTTTTGGCTGGGATAGAGTTAATTTTCTTCATAGTAGCTAGTGTGGGGCTATGTTTTGGATTTGTGCTGAAAACAGTGTTGATAATGCCAAGATGGTTTTGTTATTGCTGAGCAGTGCTTACCCAGAGCCAAGGCCTTTTCTGCTTCTCACCCCATCCCACCAGCGAGTAGGCTGGGGGGGGGGGGGGAACAAGAAGTTGGGAGGGGACACAGCTGGGACAGCTGACCCCAACTGACCCAAGGGATATTCCATACCATGTGACGTCATGCTCAGTATATAAAGCTGGGGGAAGTAGAAGGAAAGGGGGATGTTTGGAGTGATGGTGTTTGTCTTCCCAAGTGACCATTAGGCGCGCTGGAGCCCTGCTTTCCTGGAGATGGCTGAACACCTGCCTGCCGATGGAAAGGGTGAATGAATTCCTTGTTTTGTTTTGCTTGTGCACGTGGCTTTTGCTTTACATATTAAACTGTCTTTATATCAACCCACGAGTTTTCTCATTTTGCTCTTCTGATTCTCTCCCCCATACCACCAGGGGGGAGTGAGTGAGCAGCTGTGTGGGGCTTAGTTGCTGGCTGGGGTTAAACCATAACACAAGGCATACCTGTTAATTACTGGCAACCAGTGTATTTTCCTCCTCTTCCCAGCATCTCTCCTATTTTATTTACTTTTCCACCTGAAGCTGTCTATCCAAAGGAATTCTTTCTGAATATTTGGGTGTGTCATGAGGCACTTTGAAAGATTCATGAGTCTGCACGTGGAGATGTTCTATTGGGTCTGGCTGGGATGGAATTAACTTACCCCATAGCAGCCCTCATAGTGCTGTGCTTTGTATTTGTAGCTAGAAAGGTGCTGCTAACACACCAATGTTTTGGCTGCTGCTGAACAGTGTTCACGCAGCACCAAGGCTGCCTCCCCCCGCCCCCACTAAAGGCCGGTATGCTGAGGGTGGTCAAGAGGTTGGGAGGGGGTATAGCCACAACAGCTGACCTAAACTGACCAAATAGATATTCCATACCATATGATGTTGTGCCCAGCAGTAAAAGCTAAGAGAAAGGAGGAGGAGGAGGAGGGGGCATTTGTTAAAGTATTTGTCTTCTGGAGCAACCACTATGTGTACTGAGGCCCTACTTCCCAGGAAGGGACTGGACATTGCCTGCTGATGGGAAGTAGAGAATATTTTTTTTTTTTCCTTTGCTTCCACATGTGACCTTTGCCTTTATTAAACTGCCTTTATCTTGACCCATGAGGGGTTTTTTTTCATCTTATTTTCTTCCCCCTGTCCTGCTGACGAGGGGAGTGATAGAGCAGCTTCATGGGCACCTGCCGGCCAACCAAGGGCAACCCACTACAGATGTACATAATACTGATAGACCCTAATAGACCCTATTTGATAATAAATTAGAAACTCTTTGAGAAAGTGATTCAAGTAGGAAGAAGGTAAAGTGCTATTAGAATTCTGGGCTTTGTGAATGTCCTGGTTTCAGCTGGGATAGAGTTAACTGTCTTCCTAGTAGCTGGTACAGCGCTATGGTTTGAGTTCAGTATGAGAAGAATGTTGGTAACGCTGATGTTTTCAGCTGTTGCTAAGTAGTGTTTAGACTAAAGTCAAGGATTTTTCAGCTTCTCGTGCCCAGTCAGCGAGAAGGCTGGAGGGGCACAAGAAGTTGGCACAGGACACAGCTAGGGCAGCTGACCCAAACTGGCCAACGGGGTATTCCATACCATGGGATGTCACATCCAGTATAGGAACTGGGGGGAGTGGGGACGGGGGATCGCTGGTCGGGGACTAACTGGGTGTCGATCAGCAGGTGGTGAGCAATTACACTGCACCTCATTTGTACATTCCAATCCTTCTTCTTTTCTGTTCTATTAAACCATTCTTATCTTAACCCACGAGTTTTACTTCTTTTCCTAATTTTCTCCCCCATCCCACTGGGTGGGGGGGAGTGAGTGAGTGGCTGCGTGGTTGGTGGCTGGTGTTAACCACAACAGTGAAGTACAGATCTTGAAGATAAAGTCCTAGCTGCATATCTAAGAGTAGAAGTCTTTGAGGTGATCCAACAGGTTGCAATAAACAACTTTGACGTGTCCAAAGTCACCTGTATTAAGATGACCAACTTTCTTAACTTTAGGAGCCAAACGTCTGAATCTTTGTTCAGGATACGCATTGCAGAGAATTGGTGGGAGAGGGAGCTCTGGACTTCATCTGAAGACAGGCAATTGCATTGCTTTTTGCAGGCCCCACCATGGGATGAGGTTGGACTTCGTGTGCAGCTCTTGGAGCTAGTGAAGTCAAGAGAGTAATTCTGAGCAGGATCAGGCAAAACCAGTGGGAGCAAGGGCAAAATAAGCTCAGGTTTACATACGAATCCCAGGAAGATTGTTAAAACTTTTCCTTTATTAGCTATTTTCTTTCATCTCATATTTGATAATGTTGCTCCTACTCTTTGGCTTCTAGAGAACACACTTGAATCTGTCAGCCGAGCTATGTTTATGCAAACTGAAGAACTAGTCTTAAAATATCATCTAGCATTAGACTGTCATAAAAATGTATTAAGTGGTAGTAATATTTAAATGAATAAATATACCACCTTAACCTTGTTAAGAGGGACATTAGTCTCTATATGTTCTTTTCCAGACAACCCTTTATTTGTAGGTAATCTAATGGAAAAGAAGGCATTAGTCTCGTCTTGTTTCTAAAATCCTGCTGACAGATTGTATTGGGTTGGTGTGGTGGGGTTTTGGTAGCAGGGGAGGACCTACAGGAATGGATCCTGTGAGAAGCTGCTGGAAGCTTCCCTGGATCCAAGTTGGACCTGCCTCTGGCCAAGACTGACCCAATCAGTGATGGTGGTAGCACGTCTGGGATAACAGGTTTAAGAAGGGAAAACCCACAGCAGAGAGAGGAGTGGGATGTAAGGGAAACACCTATGCAGACACCAAGGTCAGTGAAGAAGGCAGGGGAGGAGGTGTGCCGGAGGAGAGGACTTGGTGGTCTGGAAAGAAGAGGAGGCTGTTCAGAGAAGGATTCCTGAAAAGAAGTGCTTTCAAAAAGAAGGTGGTGAAAATCCTGGCTGGAGGGAACATCTTCCCCACGTTCCAGATCTCGGACATCAGGAAGATATGTGGAAATGAATGCTGGGGTGTGCCCAGAGACCTTGACTGGTAATGCCCAAGACTGTGAGCAGTGGCAGAGCACAAACAGACATGAGTTTGCTTTACCTCCTCAGACCAGCCGTGACCTCCTTGCAGGAAGGGAAGTCAAGACCCAGTGAATGTAGTCCTGGGGCAGGTGCAAGTGAGTACATGTGTGAGATAATCACGTAGGGTAAGAGCTCCAATATCACCAGTTCTTAAGTGAATGCCAGTATCTAGCTTCACTGTGAGTTGTGGTTTATTCTGTCTCGCCCGTAACAGAGTGGAAATAGAAAGCAAGTTGATTCAGGGGACATTCCTGCCTTTTGGGAGTGACTATATGTAGCTAGGCACTCTTAAGGATGGCATGAATAGCAGTGTGTGAATAGAAAGACCCTGCTTCTCCAAGCACTTTGGGAGTGTTTGTGGGGTCTCTCTGCTGGAAGCCGGAGGGACTGAATCTCTTTCAAACCCAGAATTGTGGCCTCTATAACAAGTGCTGGGCATTTTTGTGGGTGGCAGAGGTGCAGCCGTACTTCTCTGTTCAGTGTATTGAAGTGGTATGGGTCTCTGGAGAGGAGGTGGACTCCTGCAGCTTGCAGAGAGGGGTTTGAATTTCAGTTCAGGCTTGTCTTTTGAGTCCACTGTGTATCCATACAACGTTATTGCAGAAGGAGTGGGGTCTGTGGTCTCCACAGCAATGTAAGTATAGAGAGGTGGATTTTGCAGAGTAGGGTCCCCTGAACCTGACTGTGTAATGCTGTGACCTAGGCAGTTGCATCCAATAGCTCCTGTCGATCCACACATCCTCTTTAATCCAGGGCCCTCCTCTGTCTCTGCTGTAATGTCTGTAGCAATGGCCTGGGTGGTGAGGGAAAATGGCAGGCTTTTCTCCAAGGATGGCTCTTAGCTTCCCCAGGGCTTTCCCCTGCCTGGTTAGCTGATCAGCCTCAAAACAGTGTCTAGGGAGAATCAATGCTCTCAGCTGGGCTCCATGGCTGCTGGTGAGAGGGCATCCTGCATCACTGGGGGATTTGAGTGAGGCTGGTAGGATGCTGCAGGGGTGAGAGGCTGCCATTTTTTTGAGGGCTAGTTGATGATTCAGTTGGCTTTGAACAGTCCTACCTCAGAACCATGCCCAGGGAAGGAAAGCACCAGGGAAGCTAGAGCTGACTTCAAACTTCTCTGGGTAATTAACCCAGAAAGAAAATACAATGGGAAGAGGCAAAGCCCATATCTTTCCTGCCTATACTAATGACCTCTGGAAATCATCTGGCACCTTCTGGTGAGACAAGGGGAGATGTGGTGGGAGAATGGAAGGGAGAGGAAACTGGGGTCTGAGTAGTTGTTGGGTGGTTCAGGGAGGTGAAACACTTGGGAGCCAAGCAGGAAGATGGGAGTAGGGATGCCAAGTGACAGTGAGGTCTGAGTCCAGTAGAGCTGCAGAAAGTGGTACCCAGATCGAGACTCGCTGGCCATAGGCCATCTGGCAGGACAGTTTGGTCAGCCATGCTATCTTTAGGCCATGTTAGGCAATCTTTGGGCCACTACCTTTCCCCAGGAGTTCTCGTGTTTGAGGCGGGAACGTGGTCCTGTGACCTGTCTTTGGTCAGCATGGCTAAATATGCCTCCACAGTGAGGCCATGGTCCTCTAAGCTTGCTAGGTGCCAAGCTCTTGTTAATTACATTGGCAGCGAGGCATCAAAATCCACTGAGGAACTGGAGTACAGAAATTCTTTCGCTGCAAATTATCATGGGAGAAACCTTGAAGCTCATGCCCCTGTTTAACCTCAGAGATATTTCTCTGATGGTAACAAACATATGCCATAGTGACTGCACGGAGGGACTACATGGATATTTGGATTTGTCTTGTTGGCTTTGCAGAGTGTAATAATCTATTGTGAGGAAGAAAACCACTTCAGCTCAGAGACAGAACTTTGTCGTAAACGAACTTTCACTTTTGTGCAGGGGTTTGTCAGAGAGAACTGATGGTAATAAATAGATTAGTTGGATTTCAAGCATAGAAGTTGTATATTACCTGTCTGGGCTATAAATAGAGGGATCTAAGCAGATGGCATGCTGAGTGAACACACCATCCTTGACCACTCTAACTGCTTCAGGTAGCAAACACTTCCCTCTTGCTTATTTACGCGCTCATTTCTGGTGTTTGTTGCTTATGTTTTGCCACCAGACATTGGCAGCCTGCTTTCAGTTGCTAGAAGACAGATTTTGCTTATCCCTGCGAGAAACTAAGATGTACTTGTGACCACCCAAGGCTTGGTCTGAAGCCTTACTTCCTGCAGAAATAAATGGGGGTTGGCTCATCTTTCTTTAGCTTTCACTTTCATTGTAGTCTTAGGCTGTGAAATGCATTTACATGGTGATTGTCTTAGCAAAGATAACACCCATCTTTTCTGGCTTTCCAGATATCTTGTTTGTTTTATATATTTATATGCATGTTACTGGGAATGTGAAAGAATAAAGTAATTCTTGCTTGCTCGTTTTCCCTACTTAGACTGTCAGGATATGAACACAGAGGGAAAATGGTCTGCTTGCAGGCATGAGTTGCTTGGGAAGAGGGGGAAGGACCAGCCCCTACTTTGTGTGTAGCCAGCTCTGGATCAGGTGCTGGGGGATGACTCTGTCCCTGTGCAGTTCCATTCATCTGCGTTCGAGCTGCAGCAAGCCCTGAATGCAAAGAGTATGAAAAGGTGACTGAGGATTGTAGCGTGACCTGTGCTACTTCTGATCTATTGAGCTATTCCCCTGTAAGTTAAGCATCCTCTTTCAGTGGCGTTATCTTGCTATCACTTAAATAAATACTAATTGAGTGCAATCTGCAGAGAGTTTGAAGTATACAGCCTACTGTCTCTTTGTTTCGGTTCAGGCAAGAAAGCGCTGGGAGAGCTTGAGTTTCCTTTCGTCTAGTGTCGATCTCTGAGCTGACTGAGAAACGCAAAATGGATTTTGGGCAAAGTAAAGCAGAATATCTGGGTTGAGCCTGGGCATGTTCTGTTGTCTGCTGGTATTGACGTTCATAGGGAAGTAAACTGCATAAGGAGCATGAATGTTTTGTGAGGAAACCACATATTAAAAATTTATGCCAAAGTATTTTCCCTAAAATTGTTTGTGCTCTTTTTGCAGGTAGCTAGCAAAAAAAAAAAAAAGGAGGAAGGCTCAATGAAAAGCTATTGAAATGCTTCATTAATATATTATCTAAAATGACGTTGCTTTCAAAAGAATATTTTTTCATGTTTAGGTGGTGTCATTGAAAAATATTAGTCCTACTAAAAATTTATTTATAATATTTCGCTTTACTGGTTTTATGGCAAATATTAAATTGAGTAAAAAATTTTACTTAAAGATTTCAGCTGCATGTAGTTCTAGTTTTAAGATGACAATAAAATCAATACCATGAGTCTCTGTAAGACTCATGGGAGAGGAGAGTGATTACAGAATTACTATTGACATGGTTTTTTAATGTAATCAGTTCTCCAAGAAAATTGAAAATTTCGTGAAAAGTTTCAGTTTTAATCAAAGGACTTTATGATGGAGTACTCTATGATTTTTTTTTTTTAGGAAATTGCCTTGATTTTTGGTTGTTCAGTGCTGGAAAAATGTTTTAAGTATTTTGAGCAATTTTAAAAATTGTATGATAAATGTTGACAAAAATAGGGAAAATGTTGAAACTTTAAATGGGAGCACAGATACTTTCCAATCAACTCCAGTCATGGATAAATCTGTCAACATTTATAATCTGAGCTAGGAAGTTTAAATATCAAGTATCATGTGCTGAATGTTTATATTGAACTGCCTACAATCAATCCATAGGGTCAACTTTTAAAATGTCAGAGGTTTAAATAGTACGTGTTGACAGGAAGCTGAGATTTGCTTAGAGCACTCATACGCAGATCAAGATGCCATCTTTCTCAAATGTGGTACTCATGGCTGATCAGTTACCTGCCTCTTGCTGGCAACATTTCTTACATTATTGGAGCTGTCTTTAAAGAGTTTTGGTCTGGTTGGGTTTGGGGAACTGGAGCTGGTTCTCTGATATTAGCATATCACTAGGAGCTTTGGCCCTTGGTACTTTTGGCCTTAGTGGAATTCTTTTTTCTTTCTTTCTTTTTTTTTTTTTTTTTTTTTAAATGCTGCTGCAAGAGAGGAAATGGCTTGCAAAATCAGGTGAATTAAGGACTATTTCAAGGGAAGATCTGTCCTTGAAAATCAGGAAAGAATTTAATATGTGCTTTCAGAGCAAGGCTGTACAATGGATGAGGAGAGACAAAGGGAGTTTTGCCTATTTGTGTAGAAGCTGAGAAATGAAGAAAGGAGAAAAGAACGCTTAAGATGTTAATGGTCAGTTGGGAGATTTGGGTTTATTTAGACTTAAAATGTTAGCAGGTTGCTTATGCTACCACTCCTATTGTGTCTGGAAATGTGGAAATGCTTCCTTTCTTCCACCTGTTAGAGCTTGGATCGGGGACATGAGCACCATGGCTGTAGGTGTAATGGGTGGGGTTAGTGAGGGTTGATGAGAGCAAGGTGTGATGGGTGACAGACATGAGGATGCAGGGACGGGATTATGAACAGGGCTGACACGGTTTGGGGTAGGGGACATCCCTTGCTCTTTAGAAATGCAGTGCCTGGAATAATGAGAACCTGATCATAGTTGGGATTTTTGTGCTATCATAATATAAGTAAACTACCACAATACTGGGCGTCAAAGAGCTGACTTGTGATCCAGTAAGATAACTGCATTGTGCCTATCCCTTTTCTTTCCCCATTCTTCCTGTTGGAGTCATTCACTGGCAGAGAAGTTAAAATGCTGTCGGTCACTCTGACTTCTGGAGAAAACATCTATGAGAATCTGACCTTCAGTGAAAATGGCATGATACAATACATAACTGTGTTCAAGGAAAAAAATGGTGGAAACCTATGAATGGCAAGCTTTGCAGTATCTCACCAGCCTCTAATCTTGAATTTAAAAGCAAACTGTTTGCTGCTGTGCTGATTCCTCTGTATCCACCATCTAATATGCCCAGACTGCCAGTGGGAATTTATGTCAAGGCTTGTGGTGTCTGGGGCTCAGATTGATGCAGCTGACAGTGAGGAGAGAAGTGTCCAGCTGGGGGACACCTGGCTCCAGACTCCACCACAAATCTGTTTGCAATGCTAGCCAGGACTCCGAGGGAGGCACAGGGAAAATGACGCCTCCCCTCAGCCTGTGCTTTCTTATTCTGATCTCTGGGAGACAGGCTTGATGTCCACAGCAGGAAATTTGTTCCCTTTCAAACGGTTCCTCAAAAATTGCATCATTTGGGTGTTTTTGAGGAGAGTTTTGGAATATTAGTCTTGGCAATAGCCAAGGAACCACAGTTCCTTGACGTGTGGTACAAGTCTTCTGTGTTATTACATAAGCCAAATTCACCTCCAGCTTGTCAGCCCTTGGTGAGTTTGGTTTGGCATCTATGGGGTTTTTTTGTGGTTTTTATTTTAAGGATGCTTGTTAGCCAGTGGCTGTAAAAAAGTATGTATATCAAGTCCTTCCTTATCTCGGGCTGGAAGATGATACATGTTGAAGGTCCCCACTGCAGGAGGTAGGCTTCCCTACAGAGTGTGAATGCTTTGAGCCTTCAGGACAGTAGTGTCTGTCCTACAAAGTGTGTTCAGGGGTTGTGCTAGTACAGAAGATGTCACTGTGGCCCATACAAACACACCACTTCTGTGGGCTTGTGCTCTTGAAAATGGCCCTTCTTAAATAAGCAGCTTTACTGGCTAGCTGGTAAAGGCCTTCGCAGGACCCGAGAGCAGCCTGCCGCTCAGTGAGCTGTCAGCTGGCGTTGGGATTTGGTGCCATCTCCTTGGTGTTTCCAGACTCCTTGCTACCATCGATCGCAGGGGCTCCTCGCACGGACTGAGGCACCCTGGTCCTTTGGGAATTTTGTCCACAGGTTAATGCCCGCTGTGAGGCTCAGAGCTTATGGTAGATCAGGTATGTTTGGATCTGGCAATGAGACATGATTCATTGAAAGTGAAAGCTGAAAGCTTTATGGTGAAAGGAAGAAAAAGGGGGAGGAGAAAACAATGCAGTAGAAAAGTTTAGCCAGCTTTTCTGATTGTCAGTATTATTATTTACTATGTTAGTAGTTTAAAGCTCTGACTTTGGATCCAGTTCTCTCTGCTTGACTCCTTATGGTGCTAATGATCTCCGCACAAAGAGCCTTCAGTTCCAGCTCAGCATCCTGTGAATGAGAAGAGATCCCCCAGGCCTTGACCACCAGCTGTCCCCAGTGCTCTACAAGGCACGATGTCCTGGGTGCAGGGAGAAGAGCTGCCATTCAGGTATTACTCAGTATGTCGTGGGCTGTGCACTGAAGGAGCTGAACTGCTCTTCTCTGAGTCTTTCGATGTTTGAGAACACACTGATTAGGAGCAGGTAAAAATAGCAATGTAGGAGGATGCACACTGAAAGACTGCCTTAAGTGGGCAGGAGAAAATAGAAACTTTGCTGATTATCTACATATATATACACACACACCCCCCACCCACTGCTAGGAAGCTCTGCAGGGAGTTGGAAATTCAGCAGCCTCTTGTGATCTGGAAGCATCTGGTTGGATTATCCATGAAATATGCTTTATGACTTCAGTCGTCAGCTCCAGCATGTCTGGCACTGTCTTCTGGCTTTTCTTCCTCATCTGCCTGGTCTGCCAGAACCCTTTCCTCACCCCTAAAATCTTTGCTTCAGGAGATGTCTTCCAAGAAGTTCTTCCTTGTTTAGTCTTAGAAGCAAACTGTGCGAGTAACGTGCCCCGTGTCAGCCTCATCCTAGTCCTTGCCTACATGTGAGTCTTCAGCACATCAGCAAGTGTGGTGGCTATTTCATATAGTGCTGAATCATGCTGTGGGGCAGAAAAACTCCAAAAATTTTGAGATGTGTTTCTGAGGAAGGGATGTGCCTGGGCTTCTTAGGACTTCAGTGCACTTCAAACTTCTCAGATTGATAGATGAACTACAGATGTGTTAAATTTTATGGTGATGCCCCTGCTTGTCATCTTTGGGTAAATCAATCTCTGCATGGATCTTTAGCAATTACTTTTGCTCTCTTGTGCCTGGCAGAGCAGAGTATTGAGCTACAAGGGCCGTTGGCAGAGATGATACGCTGCAAAGCATGGTCCTCCATCCATGTCCACCTCCATCCTCTAATCCCTCAACACTTACTCAGCTTCTGTACCCAGCTGGCTGTTCTTTGCCAGTCTCAGCTGACTTTTAACATGGAGCATCTACAGTCCCTTGGTGGATTTTGGTCCTTGGACTCTGACTTTTCATAGGAACTCTTGGGTATTTACAGGGATTCTCTTAGTATGGGTATTCATGAATTTGGCTGGCCAGGGAGGTGTTTAGAGAGAGGCACTTTAAGAGTTAACTGTATTCTAGGTAGTTGTGCTGATTCCCTGTATCTCCTACAAGCCTTTAACTCCATAGCAACCACATGTGCATCTCTGCCTCTTCCCCATCTCTCATTACAGCCTGATTGAAGTGTGCCAAAGGCGGGATATTATTGAGTGATGAATTTTGTAGAGTTGGTTCTTCTCATGTATTGCTGTGACCCATTTACCCTCTTGGGATTAGAGCTGACACTAAGATAATGCAAATCCAGTATTTCTGGGGATGTTTCCTCCTGCTCCCATCTGGTTGCTCTCATCTTGTAGCCACATCTTGTGCCGTTGTTTTATGGTCATTTTCCTCAAAAATGTGAAAATTTTTTCCAGGTAATATACTGCAAGCAAGGGAGGCTGTAACTCTATTTTGACATAAAACTAGAGGTATTCATATGCTCAATTTATGTGTCTTTGAAAAGAAAATGCATAGTTTCAGGTATGCTTCTGGGTTAATTATCTGGAGAAGGAACAATTAGCAAGTAATCCTGTTTGGTTTTTCCCTGCTGCATTTCTTCTCTATGTCTTTAAATAAATAGCAAGGTCTTTGCTTCTGTTTAGAATAAAACTGGTTTTGTTTCTGGAGTTGTTTGCTGAGGTGGGGCTAAGTGACACTGACAAACTAAAGGTTTCACCATGGTGGTGGATGGATAACTTGTGGGTATCTTCTTAAACCACAGGTAACAACTGATGCCTTGAGCTGTGGGGGCTGACCATGGTTGTTCTTTTACTCCCTTGCAAATAGGTAGCAAAATGAGTTACCACAAACTACAAGTTAAACTGATTTGCTTGGCCTTTGAGAGTAGGCTGTGAGTGTACATATGGGCAATTACCTTTGTTTATACGAGAAACAGTGATTTCTTACATGTGGTAACTTAATTGTTTATAATTGTCTGTACGCTGTGATTTTAAAGCACCAGATAGATGGAAAAGCTCAAACGGATCTTTAAACAGATGTGATCCAGACAGCCAGCAGGTTTTTTTTTACAGATAGATGGCAAGCCAGATCTATGCAGATGTAAAATGTTTTTTGATTATCTGGTTTGGACAGGATGGGGACAGAGAGCACCAACTCTTGTAAGACTGCAAGACTCCACTTTACTTGCTGGAGACACAATGTAATAAGCCAGCTATCCTTTATGGCCTGTGTAAAAAACCAAAGGAAATCTCATGGCATTTCTGGTCTTGGAAACAAAGCCACTGCAGGTAGAAACTCTGGTTTTTTTGTTCAGCTATAGTAAATTGTCATGCTGGTCTGTTGTAGCCTCCTCACCAGAAAGAACTCAAAGAATCCCTTTAGTTGAAAGTAGCCAGATACTGTGAGAGCATTAGGGTTAATGCTATATATACTTAGCCTGACCTCATTCTTCCTTAGGTGTCTACTAGTGGCCACTGTTGCAAAGCAGGATAGTGGGTTAAATGGACCCTTGTTCTGACTCAGTGTGGCCTTGCTTATATTTCTGTGGGACTAGTGAGGTAATTTTAAAACAGCTGACATCCAGCGAATCAGCTTCTTTTCTTTAAACGGGTATTCATGCAAAAGGCTCGTGATCTATTCTCAGCCAAATCTTTTGCCTTAGTGGAATCCTTCTTACTCTGAGCGGGATCTGGACTTGTCTATCAAAGGGTAGTGGGCCGAGAGCAAGGAGGCATATTGGAGAATAACATCTGCTTGTTGTAGGCTGGTGGCTTGCTGGCTTGCCTGACTGCTGTGCTTGGTGGGAGACTGGGAGGTCAGGGAAGGCTTTCTGAGAACACAGCTGCTGGAGGGTCTCTTAGAAGAGGATGCAGGCAGGTTGGAGAAGTCTCGTACCTAATGGCTCTCCTTCTGGATCTTGGGACAGCACCAAGGTCTGGCAGTTGGGGAAGACAGTTTGTCGGTCAACTTTTGGTTCAAACCTAACTTCCAGCTAAGAATGGCAGTTGTATGGAGCAGCGTAGAGCCCTGTATTCAGTAAGCTGTCATTGCCATTCTAGCCTGTGGTATGACAGTGCCTCATCTCTCTTGAGAAGCCATAATGCTAGTGAGCAGAGCATCAGACCCTTCTGGGGTTAGACTGATGTCACCTTAATGAAGAGGATATAGATTTGGAGGCATTGTAGAGGGATGTGGAGGGAGAAATATGGTCCTCCTGCCTTAGTGTTTGCTCTGTACCTAGGAGATTTCCTAGAGATCGAGTGTTGAAGTCACACCTTAAACTGCTCCTTTTGGAAGGAGGACCCAAGAGCTTCCATCTGCTCAAGCTTATTTCATGAACTTTGCTCACCTTTCCCCAGCTGTGTGTGTTTCGCTGTGCTGTCCATCTCAAGCTGGGCTGCTACTGAAAAGGACTATGACAAACAGTCTTAATTACCGTAGCAAAGAGCAGGTAAATTTTTTTGCCACTTCTAATGGTTTTTAAGGTGAGGTGCTGTTTGACAAATGGGACAGAGCAAAAGCCAATTTTTAACTCCATGTAGAGTTGGTGCTGGTGAGTGGAGTGGCTTCTGATTCATGCTGAGCTTTGCACAGATGTTGATTTCCCACTTGCAAGCCACGGAAAATAACAAAACAAAAGACATGAGGGGATTCTACCCTGGCCACCTGCATCTTGGTTCCCCAGGTAGGCACAGGGATGCAAAAGGAAGGGGAGCCTTTGTTTGTGCAAAGGAAGTGTCTGGGAAGGGAGGATGGAAAGAACATTGGTGAAATCACCTGGGTCCTCAGGAACAAGGGTTTGGGAGTGAGATAAAGGTGAACAACTTGATGGAACTTTCCACTAGGAATATTATTGGTGAATTTAGGCTAGTTCTCCAAATGTTTGTGCCTGTTGTTGTGCAAGTTACTGGTTGTCTTTTGTGCCTGGATTCTGGTTTTGGCAGAACTCTTGCTGCCTGGTCTGCTTTTGCAGCATGCTCACACAGAAAGGGATTCTTCACACGCTCAGGGAGTATCTCCCATGTTGGAGATGTGGGAGTGGAATAAGTGCCTTTGTGGGACTGAAATGTCACAACCACACCTGCAGAAGGTTGCTTCTTGTTGGAAGGTAGCTAGGCTTCTGTAAAACTGACTCAGTCTCTCTTGTTCAAGAGGTCACTGTTTGCTCCACAGAGCTGAAGGAAAAAGAAAAAACAGAGATTCTGTGATAATGAGCGACAGCATAACACTTGGTAAGTATCTGCATTCTGGGTAACACAACTGTATGCTTCAGTCTGTGGGCTAAGTGACATCTTGCAGCCTGCTACTTTCCCTTTCTTTTCCTCCCAAAACTCCTTGGTCCATATCTTTGCAGTGTCTGAGAGCAATGAGGACACTCGTCCAGATACATCCAATGCATTGAGACCCATTCCAGGGAGTGAGTCAGAGGAACCTCTCTCCCCTTCCTGTAGTTCATGTTTTCTCTGACCATTTGTTTCTTCTCCTGCCCTGCTCACCCACAAGTCCCTAGACTCTTGCCAGCTGCCTTTATGCATGGGAACGATCTAAGGCTCGTCTGCGTGTGTGATGTTCTTGGTGACAAGATGACTTTGATATACATGGCTGTGATGTTGGTTCATTATTCTGATATATCTGTCTTGCTGCAGTTTGAAGATTGATTCCTGGAGGCACAAATCTTATTTCTTTGGTTTTTCAGAATGTTCCTTAATTGCTCTGTTTAAGGTGTTTCTGGTGAGCCAGGCCCTATTACTCTCCTAAACACTCGTGGCTGCAGTAACAACACTCTGATTCAATTAAAAAAAATCAATTAGAAAACCAGGCAACTTTTATGAAGCACTGAATGCTGCTTTCTTTTTCTCTCTTTGTTAGTAACAAGGGTTTTGTTGTGATATTAATGCTGTCACAAATTGGTGACCTATGATTGTCATTATCTGGCAATTCCTTCTGACCATTTGGATTCCACTGCACGCAGATGGATCAAACACCTGCAAGAAGAGAGGACACAGTCTCAGGGACTCTAATCAAAAAGTTCTGATTTCCTCTACTCTAGAAGATGGTGGTATAGTTATGTTCTTACTGATACATTTTAATAGTTCCCCAGAGGAAGACAATTTTCCTGATCTTTGATTTAGCAAAGGATTTGGTTATTGAACATTGAGGCTTTAAGTGTTATAAGGTGTGATCTTGCAATGAGATTTGAATGATTTAAAGAGCTACCAGCCCTCAACAGAGACAAGGTAAATGATTTTTGCTGGAGCAACCTTACCTTAACTCAGTGTGAAGTCAAACAGGTTCTTGTATTAGCTAATTAATATTGGGGTAATGTTTAGCCAACTTTCCTTTGTGTTTTCCAAACTGATCTTCCAAACAATGGTGGTCTCCAAGGTGCTCATGGAACGTTACTGATCAGCAAAATGAGTTTGTCAGTTTGTTGTGGCTGCTTCATGGTAACTGAAGGTGACAGAGTTGAGAATGCTCCTTTGACTCCAAGTTTGGAAACTGGTTTATTAACTGGCCACATAGGTGTGGGGGAAAAGTTGTCCTTAGCAAAATGTGAGACTACTTTCCGCTCTGGAGTGTGACAGCTAGTGCAGTAGCATGCTGTACCTTCTCTTCCTAGGGGGTACCAACCGAAAACATGTTTGCAGTTAAAATAAGTAAAGAAGGAATTTGTTTTGTTTGGGGAGCTTGGTGACTGGGAATCCTAAAAGCTGGATTTTTTTGTCTACTTGTATTGCTGTTACACTGATGCTTCAAGGGAAGTTAGAAAAACTTGCAATTTTAGGAACCGTTCTGTTGCCATCTTGGGAGTGTTCTGTATTTCATCTTCTCTTTTTTTTGTTGTTGTTGTTTGTGAATATGTCTGTCTAAGAATGGGATATCTTGCTTACAAGTCTTACCTACTTGCTCCACCTATGGCCAGCATAATCTCTGATGTGACGATTCTTCAGGCTTTGGGAGAATAAAGATGATAAATAAAGAGGGCATAAACATGAGATTAAAACAAGCTTTTCAGGGACTGCTCTGAAATCCTTTATGGTACTGTTGATGCTGATTTTGCAGAAGGAATATCTCTGCATTACTGTGTGAAAGTCTGAGCTCTGGGGAAGCCCTGCCATGCAGTTGCGTAAGGAGTTGCAATATCTTCCTTCCCCAGGTTGCACAGCGTTAAGAGGCCAGCTGACGTGACTCTCTCAAGGCTTTAACATGCTTGGGTTTTGCAAAGTGCATGATGGAGAGAGCTGCCTGGGAGCTGTGCAATAGTTCAAGCTCTGAAGACTTAGCTACGTCATGCACTTTGCATTGTGCCATATGACAGTTGATTTCTCCTGGCAGCTGGCTGAGGACTGGGAGGATGGCTTATATTTCAGCAGAAGGCTCACTGAAATGAATGTGCTCTGCAAAACATGTTCAGTTGGTGTTTTTTCTGGGGGGAAGCTGTCAGAAACTTCTGAGCAGCCGTAGTTGCAGCATGTGTATAGGGTAGGGATCACCTGGTGGTAGGAGTGGGTGAGTAGGAGGCATTCACATCTTATTCTTGTGTGTTTCAATAATACTGATGGAGGTTGATTCTCTGAGTATTGAATTCCTTTGTGCCACACTGCCGATATCGACAGGAGTCTTGTTAACCTTGGCACTTGGTGGGATTAGTGATTTGTAGAAATATAATGAGATGATTATTCTGTGTGACCCATATAGATTCCTTGAGATTGCAGTGATTCTACTGACTGGCTTCTGCTACAGCTAGCAGATTTCCACTTGGCTGTTGTGCCCAAGCATGTCTGATTCTCCTTTGCTGGCACCAATGCTCTTAAGAGTAAATGATATTTTTCCAATACAGTTACACATCGAATTTTACATGTGCTTTGCTCAGCATTACAAGTGAAGGTTGTCACCCTATGGCCTTTTTGTTTCCTTAAGGTTACCCATCTTGTCCTTATTCCCTGAAGTTCACAGTCATCCCAGCTGTAATAAGCTACAGACATTTGATTCTGATGAGCTGTCACAAAAGATATCACTGATATAAAGATGGTTAACAGCAGCAAGAGTTGGAAAATGGAGATGAAAATAAAATGTTTTCAGGGAGCTCTTAGCAATTCCCTTGTGATCTTGCTGTTGATCTTGACTGCACAGAAATGACAGCATGTACTGAGACACCTTTTGCTATGTGGAGAAAAGTAGAAATGACCTGTCTTCTGGGTGAACCGTGGAGAAAGGCTTGACTCCTGGAGGCTAGCATGAGATTCTTGTCTCCAGAGATGGAAGGTGTTGGGTCAATTAGCTGTTGAAAGCTAGGCTTCTGTATCCATATTTAAGCAAACAGATTTGCAGAGAGTCCTTTAAAGACATACCAAAATCTTCCCTAAAGAGAGATGGACAAATTCAGAGTGACTGAAACTGGTTTTTATATTGCTTTCAGAGGAGTTTTGTTTGTTTGCTTGTTTTGTTTTGTTTTGTTTTAAACCAGGTACAAGACACACGTGTGTGCATGCACACACGTGTATGCAGTCTTTGGAACAGAGAGCTCTCTGCTTGGAGTGACGGATTCAGATGCCAAAGCCCAAGTGGAAAGTTAGATAAGGGAACCCATTGACTGGCACCTAATCCTGTTCCCTGTGCTTTATTGATACTCTCCTTTGGTGGTGGTTGAGGGAGGGGGATTAAAAGGAACAGCTGGATTCCTACTCTGGGTCCCTGAAGCAGCTGGTGCTTGGGAACATGTTCCTGGGCATGTGCTGGCTGGAGGCTAGAGCTGATGGTCCTTCACTACCTGTCTCTTCATTTACCCAGTTGAGATACACTCTTTAGAGTGGAGATAGGGCTGTGGGGCTAAATCATTCCTGTCTGGTGGAGTGATGGCAGAAAATGAGATCACTGCAAGCACAGTTTACTTGGCATTCTTGATGACTGCCTGTTAAAGAAGATGATGATTCCCTGCCCTGTCCCATTCTTCCACAGCCCTTCATGCACACTCCCCATTGCACACCACAAGCCTTAGGAAGATGGTAAGGCATGAAGGAAAGTGATTCGCTTCCTGCCAGATGAGGAGGAGGTTTCTCCCAGAAAATTTTGTAAGGTCTTGCAGGCTCTGACTGTCTACCTGGTATCCAAAACTTTGAGGGAATGGATGCTCCCATCAGTGCAGGCAGCATTGTATGATGCCTTATGCACCGAACCTGGAATGGGAGCAGCCAGGGACCTGAACTAGTTCGTGAAGGTTTGCGTATTTGTTTCTCACGCATATTGCTGTTGTCCTATCCCGCAGTCAGGAGCAGGTCTTGCCACCTCCTACTCAGCTTCTCCTTTTGGAAAGAAAAAGAAGAAACATAAATGGATTTTGTCACCTTGCTGCTCTGGGAAGCTGTATATTTTGGTGATTAGACATCAGCCATCTATGATCTCGGGACTTCTGATTTTTAAGATGTATCATTCCAAGATGCACAAAGACCCCTGTGGGAAGCTTTATGGTTTGCAGTCCTCCTTACTCTTTGAGGTTATAGCTTTTTTACTGTTTGTGTCATCCTGCAGTTGATTTTTAAGCCAGGTAGCGAGGAATTCCTTTGAGTTCTTTGCTCTTTTATTAAAAAGAAGCTATTCTTTTGCAGGGTAGGAGGAACTTTAAAAGGCCGAATTGGTAAATATAGACTCATTTCACCAACCATTCATTATTCTCATGGGTTTGAGTTATTTGCTGCTTCTTCCTTCTTTTTCTTGACTTCTTTGACCAGTTCTACCTAAGTTATTTTGGGGAAGAAAGTGTGAGGAAGTCAAAGCTTGTTTGAAATACTGTGGGGTTTTTTAGTGTGGGTTGTTTGGTTTGTTTTTTCTGTGTGGTTTTTTTTAGTTTGGTTTTTTTTTGTTTTTTTTTTTAATATTTAACAAAAGTGTTCTTTTGTATTCAGTTGGGGGGAATGACTTCAGTTTTTCATGGCTGGAAAAAGGACAAAATGTTTAGATCAAAAGGGCAGAGAAATGTTTGCTTTTGGTCAAAGGGATATGCTATTAGAAAGATGTTTGGAAGGAAAATTATTGACAAGCTCTAATATTTAGGTACTGAAGTGTTTCTAAGTGCTTTCTGTGCTTTATAACTCCTCACGTTTATTGATCGCTTGAGCTTTCTCTAACCTTAGTCCTTCCAGCAGTTTGTCCAGCAGTACATTACATGTTGTATCCCTTTTAGAAATCCCTCACATAAAACATCTCAGGTTTGGGCCAATATATTCATAAAGCATTACAGCAAAGGACCTGAAAGCAGAATGAGTAGTGCTGTTCCATTGTCAGTCCATTATATTTGGCAGTGACTCCAAGCCATGTATTTACTAAGCTTCAGCAAAACACAGGTTATTTGGATCTAGTGTTTATCTGGGAGTTTTTTAGCATGGACTTGATTTTAGTCCTGTTGGTTACATGGTGGTAATGTGACAGTAATAGCATTTTCCATCTTGCAGAATAATGCATTCAGGAATGTTATGAATAATTTAGTAGAAGGCTCCATGACTGCAACATTTCTTAAATGGAAAAGTTAAAGACTGTGGTTACACTTTGTTTCCACCTGACACTATCTATCTGCTGCCAGCAGAGACTCTCGCGTTTAGTCCCACGGCCTCCCTTGGGCTAGCACCGTAGTTGGTGCAGTGTCAGCCAGCCCAGGGAGCTGATCCATCAGGTGGAGGACTCAAAACCTCCAAACATGTCCATGTAATTTTCAGCTGTCTTTTCCTCCCCCAAAATTTGTCACCCATCTTATCAGAACTGGCACAAGGTTTGCAGTGGGAATTAATAGCTGGGGGTAGTCAAGGGGCATATGACTACTGTTTCTGGTGGCAACTGGGGTTTGTGCTGCATCAAAGTGGCTGCATAACCAAGCCCTTGGTTTATTTCTGCACTGACCAGCTACTTGCGCTCTTTAGTTAAGTTATAGTTATATTTCAAAGCTTATCCTCCCTGTCTGCCTTTATAGATCTTCCACTAATGCTGTTTCAACTGAAACATCCCTGGATGGGATTGCCTTGGTATTGCCCACTGATTGGGGGTATGCTTTGTCTCAAAAGGTAGTACTTTCTTAGTGGTAGGTAGCCAAGAGCTGATGGGAATAGAGGGGAAAAAAAAAATAAAAAGAGAATAAGGCAACATTTCCTGCCACTTCTGTTCATCTAGGTCTCATCTAGTGGCTGGAAGGATTGCGGTCTTTCGATCCAAAATGGTGCTGCTGCATTTTGATATGTGCTTAAAATAGAAGCTTTGGCACTCCTGGTACACTACACAGGTAGTTTTTGTGTTACCCAGCCTGCCTGTCATGACCCAGCACAGACTATAAGGAAAACTAGTAGAGAGCTTGGGAGTTCAAGGGTAACAAGTTAGCAGCTATGCTTCACTTGCAGCCTGGCTCAGAGCTGGTTAAGTGCAGATCAGCTCTTTTGATTGCCCTCTGCTTGTATGAGTGCTTGGTGGTTGTGTATCTGCTTCTACTTTTTCAGCAAGTGTGATGAGGATGGTGAGTTTTCTTTGGTATTCTGTGGCTTTTCAGGTATTTTTCAGCTTTCCCAACCTCATCAGGATCTACTTCCAGACCTTGCTTGGGCAGGAGGGCTATAGGACTACTATTATTTTAGCTGAACTCCGAACTTCTGAGTCCTAGTCCTACCAGAGCTGTATGGCTATCAGGTGGGAGAGTTCGAGCATCTGGTCCAAAAAGGTATAAATACCCTTCCCTCCTGTATGTTGATAACTATAAAGTCCTTTCCAGACTGACTAAATATTTTGCATTTCAAGCAGTGCTGTGAAAGCTGATCCATTTGGCATTGTGCATTAGTTGGTCTGTTAGGTGCAGGATACTGCATGCTGACTACACTTTCTACTAGTGAATCATGGGTGCCTTTAGCTAGCTGCTTTGCTACTCATTTGGGATTTAAGGGCTGGTTATAAATATGGGGTCCAATACTAGATGGATGGGTCATTCTTATGGGAGATGGGTTTCAGTGCCGGCATGCAGAGAGGGATTACTTGGGAGGCTTTATTTTACTTTTATCCTGCAGGGAGTTGTTGCCCTTCGTCTGATGTGACTGCAGGTAGTCATAAAACCTACGTGCTTTATCCTGAGACAGATAACATGGTTGACGGAACTGGGGTCAGTGACTGGTGGGTTTAGGAAGTTAGTTAATTAGAAAAATGTTCTTTGGCTGGTGGGCAGTCTGCTGTCAGTGAGCCGTGTAGCACTAAACGTGACTTACAAATTAAAGAAAAAAGCTGTACAGTCCTACACACACATCCATCCCCATACACACAGGTTGGGAAAAACATTGCAGGAAAATAAAGGTAGTAAAGGCATGTTTGGACGTCTGGCTAAATTTTATTCCGCTGTGTAAGCAAAACCCATTGTAATAATCTATTGCATGATTTGGGCTTCGGTTTCTTCTAAGAAGACTTGGGTTGGGAAGGTTAGATACAAAAGGGCTCAGAAACATGGAATCAGGGGTATAATGTTATAATGCTTTGAGTGGCAAAGCTGGCTTAAGAGATTCCTGCCCTTTCTGAAATCCCCATCTCTGGGTGTTGTTCCTCTCAGTTGTGTCGATGCCACTGATTGTGGGACTGTACTTGTCATGAATTGCTGACAATCAGAGCAAAAGCAAAACTTAAAAGGAGGTGAGGGTGAGTGGAACCTAAATCTAAATTTAGTCTCAGGAATGCCTGTGGGGATGGTAAGTCAATGTAGAGAGGGTGGAGGTGAACACAATCGGAACCTCTTAAGTGGGATTTGCAGCCAGAGAGATTGTAAGGTGGAACTGTGCCCTTATGCATTCCCAAAAAGTTAGTGCTGCAGAGAAGTTGTGCATCTGTCAGTGCTAGGTTTTACTCTGTGGCCTAGAAGCGGGAAAAGAGAAGTAGCAAATGTATACCAAGTGTTAGAAGATGCTTCTTGTTGTTGAACCATTATATTGTGTTTGAACTTTCAGAAATATTGCTCCTTGCTCTGAGGGACTTTAGTGTTTAGGGAAGTTTTGGTTTCAGGTAGGAAGGAGGTTACAAGTTTTGATACAAGAGGGCTGCAGGAACCCCTGCCTTTGCTTATGCTGCTGGGACTATCTGGGTACTCGCCTGTGGTGGGGCAAATGGAGGGATGTGGGCTTAGGAAACAGAACTGGTGGTGTGGCTTGGTGGCTGAGCAATGCATATGAACAAAGGATTTTCTTAAATAGGCAGGAGAAGAACGGTTTTGTTTTGTTTTGTTTTTCCAGCAGAAAGGAGTTGTGGGTGATCTCTCCTGATTATTAGGAAGGGACTGGGGATATGGGGTATTTCAGCAGCTGCAGGGGCAAAGGAAGGAGTGGCTGTGTTCTCTGAGCTGGCCAAGGCCTTGGTCTTTCCCATCTCCTTTCTTTAATTAACGGTGGGGTTGTGGACAGTGGCTGATAGGAATCAGCAGTTCTGTTTTTCTGCTGGTGCGGAGCCCTGGGAGGGGTATGGATCAGTGTGTGGTCTCCCCAGTAGGCCTGCAGTGGGTCTGTGAGCTAGGGGTGTTCAGGGAAGCATCCTCCATTGGAGAAGCTAGGCAGCTTTATTTCTGTGGCACTAGATTTTCTTCTGGGCTGTATCTCCAGAGTGTGTTGTTGATATACATTGCAGTAACTCTCATTAAAGTCAGAGACACCTTTAATAGAGATTCAAATTGCTCAACTGTGACATATAGACTGCAACAGCAGCCCACAATAGATATGTTGATGTGGCTAGAGCCATCTGACTAATTCATAGCAATTAACTTATTTTGTAAATTGAACATATTTTTCTACTTGCATATTGTTCATTGGCAATTTGGGATTTTTCTCAGGTTTACTCATTCTTCAAAATTATCTCCTATGTATCTCCTATGACTCATTCTTTGTCCATGGCTGACTCATGAACTCCTTCATACAAGAATTTGATGTGCCGGTTAATTTGAATTAGCTTCATAGGTCATTTGGCATTGGTTTGGTGTCTGATTGGACAAGTCCAAATGTTAGGTTGAGGTCCTTGAGAAGAGTTCAGATCAATTGTACATAACTGTGCTCCAATACTCATATAAATTTGGTCTTTCTGTGAACATTAGAGAGAAATGCGCTCATTGAAAGTATTTTAAGAAAGATTACATCAAAAGATGCCGGACCAAGATCAGAGCCAGGTCTGTAGGTTGTCTAGGGAGATAGCATAATACTACTGGATTGAATTTTTAGCAGTCTGTTGTGGTAAGTTTTCTGATGGCTACATCAAGATCAGTAAAAACTGTTCTTCAGCAATAGCTTATTCAACCTTCCCCTTTCGCTGCCTGAGCAAATCTGACTGTAGGCACATGCATGGGATGGGATGCCGTCAAGTTAGGCTGCTGTAATCTCTTGCTGCCTCTCATCCGAGTCTTCAGCGCTGAATGATGTGCATCCTTTTTGTGTGCTACTGCTGAATTGTGGAGAGACAAGCACCATTGTTAGCTGAAGCCGGTAACTTCTGTCTCATCCTTCAGTGTGGGGTTATGCCTGTAGCAGAGAGGGCAGAAGTGAAAGTGTCTTGTCTTCTCAGCTGCTTTTCTCTCGGGTTAGGCTGGTAATGTGCTCTGAAAGAGATGTGGCACGTATGCTATCATCTGTAAATCCAGCATTGGTTGTGTTTCACATCTTGGAATATTAGCTTAAAAATTATTTCAATCTGTAGGTAGGTCTGTGTGGCTCAGGAGCACTCTTTATTTTTGCTGTCCTGAGTGTGTCCTCTGGCAGAGGGGCAGAACAAGCAGCTCAGGGAAGGGAACACGTTAGAGCTGCAGTAATTGTTGAAGCTCTTCTCTCACTACACCTTTACTCATTTGTGATCTGTTTAACTGATGCATAAACTGACTGTGGGACAGGTCACCCGTACCTTAGCAATCATAGAAGGCCAGTTTAAACAGTCTTTAGTCAATGTGCTTGATTCTGTTTGCATCTGGTATTGGCAAAAATTTATCTTGGTCTCTGACCCTGCTGAATGTTCCTGCCAGACTTGCTGGGGTTGCGCCTCATCATGGCCCTGCCTGGCAGAGCCATGCTGATGGATGCTTGGAGGGAACTGTGTCTTGTGGAGAGGGAGGTGGGTAATAATGGCTATTAGCAAAACCAGACTGTGTTAGTGAAAATGAAATCCTTCCTGCTTGCAAGCAAATCTGAAGTACTGTAGCAGTGCAACGCTCTGGAATTGTGAGAGTGAGCCCATTTCCAAAGTGACAGGCACTGCAGATGGCTTAGCATAGACAGAAGGCTCATCCTTACCATGTGTCATAGGCTCAGAGCTTGCCTGGATCTGTAACTCACTGCTGGTGGCTTGCATGTTTTCCCCTCCATCGGTCTCATAGTTCATGGCCTCCCACCTGACTGTGGGAGCAGTCTGGCAGGCAGAGGTGGGTTAAGCTATGTCAGAACTTTTTATTATTGAAAGCACATTCAGCCTGTGGATGTTAATCAATGGTAAATTAGAATGCAGTTGATATATGCATATGACATGCACATTAATTTTAAATGTGTTTATTGTAATTAGTGCTATTACAATGAATGTCAGAGGAAACAGGGAGTGATTAACCTCACGTAAGCTTTGTTATAATTTGTTTTAAAAGTTCAACTTTAAAACGAGACAATCAAAACGTTGCTTGTTGATAAAGGAGGGAAGACACAGGGGGATGTGTTTTGAGTGTTGTTTCCTGATGAGGGTTCATATGGAGCCTTTGCTACTCTCTTCTGACTTGCCTGGGTGACTCCCTCTGTACTACTTCTCCTCTTCCTGATTAATGCTTTAGGCATTGGATCTGAAAAGTTTGCAGTGCAGAAGCTTCTCTACTCCTCTGCAATACACTTTGCCTCTGTCATCTGCTCAGTCTGTTGTCTCTGATTTATAGGGTCTGTGTGGGTCTGGAGTGAGAAGCTATTGCGAGTGTCCCACTTAGCAGGGCCTTGTGTTCAAAAGAGCCCTAGAGGATGATGTCCTCCCCTGGTAATATATAGAATTAGGGTCTGCCCTGGCAATACATAGCCACAGTGGTGTGATCTCATGTAGGAGGGCAATAGGAGGCTGAAAAGTCTGTTTGAAACTTAGACTGTGTCTAGCAGAGGTGTCAGCTGGAGTATCCTACTAGAAGTGACAGTGTCGCTCTCTGGTATCCCAGTAATTCCTTACCCAGGCTTTGCGTTGCTTGTGTTAGAAACCTTGTTTGCTCTCATCCAGCTGGTGTTCCCCAGTGGGTGCTGGTCCAGGAAAAGAGGTATGTGAGCCTGCCACAGACGTGAACAGAGCTGGGGCTTAGCCAGCAGGCTGGGGGAGGACCAGGACTCCCTGGCTTGTTTTCTGTTCCTGGCAATCTGTTTGGGGTGTGATGTTAACTATGTCTTCCGCAAATGCCAGAAGGGGTTGTTTCATCCCCCCTGTAGCCTGTCTAGTCTTGGTTAACCCTAGGTATTGGGCAAAAGAAAAACAAAAAGCTGATGTAGGTCCTGCAGAAACTTGCCTCAGACAAGCGCTGTGCATGACTCACTACATCCCTCTTCCTCTCTGCCAGCCTCTACTGCCTACATAGATTCAGTTCTGCTGATGCATCCTCATCCTGGTAAACTGCATTCATGGTGGAGGTTGTTCTAGTCCACCTGCTTAATAATAAATACACCAATAAAACTCATCACCACTTCAGCATTGTTATATAAGTATAAACCTGTAAGTAGATCAGGTTTTATTCCATGGACAAAGAACAACTATGAGAGCAGAAATTAAAGAGATTAGAGAGACTGGATATTAGAGAGCCTTGTCTGCTATGCAAAAGTAGGATTGCAGTATAGCTGTGGGTCTCTGCTATTTATCTGATAGAGCTTTGATCTTTCCTCCTTCTTTCTTCATGAAGTTCTCCTGGTTTGTCTGAAGTCTGATTCCGTTTTTCTGGGTGTGGATGTCCTGTGCAGAGACCTAGCTCTGGAAGGAGCTGGTAGCTGCCCAGCTATGTTGATGCTGTTGTAAAGAGGTCATGGTGGAGTGGTACAGAAAAGATATTTTTTCTTTTTTTTTTTGCACAAATACACCCCTGACCCACTCTAGACAGAGTGCTTTTGGTACATAAGCTTGTGTCTCTGCAAAGTGCTGTGCCATGTGTGTGGGCTGGCCAGTTGGGGGCCAGCTGTGGGGTTTCTCTGCTGTATCCCTTCAGATGGTGCTGCCATGTCCCAAATGTAATGACCTGGTCTGTCCTCTTTCTATTCCCTCTCCCCATAAAAGCTGTGCTAATCTCTGTGCAACTCTAAAGAAAATATGGGTAAGCATGTGCCTGCTTTTTTTCTGCCTAGTCCTTCTGTCTGAAGGATCATTGAAAGACTGGATCGTCTGAAAAATGGTGCATTTTCTCTCGCATGCCTGTTCGTTTTCATCAATAGAATATAACCCTTAAAGAACGATGGCAAAGTAAATGAGGAAGTTGAGAGAAGCCCTATGAAACCTCCAGTGGCTGTATCTTGGGTAAAGGGCCTTAGAATCCCACCCTGCAGTTTAATTAGCCCAAGATCCCAGTGTCTGGTATTAGTTGGGGTACTCAAAATGCTCTTCATCTTTTCTGCAGCCTGTTGAGAGGAAAAGGAAGATGTGTTTGGAGAAGAAATGTTTCAATTAGCCTGTCTCTACAGATTTCAAAGGTAGAGATGTTCTTCAGGGTTGTCTAACCTGATATTCCCTGTGATGGAGGCCAGAGGTTGACACCAATTTCTGCCTCTACTGCAGCATGGTTAGGTTTTATTTGTAGTCTAAAGGCAGCGACAGCATGTGGCTTCATCAGAGGCTGCTGTTCTTGATTATATGACACCATGTCCCTGTCTCTGTTTTGGTCACATACTGTGAGATCTTTGGTTTTGCTGGCAGACAGCTTGTTGGGAATACATTTTGCTTCCGGGACAGTGTAAATAGTTTGTTGGCCAGCATTGTGGCTTTCTGAATTTAATGGCTGTCCTAGTTCTGGAAGGTATTTGTGTATAATAGCCAGCCTTCCAGACATCAGCTACTAATAGCTCATGTAGGAAAAGCTACTGTGTAGGAAATCCATTTGATAATGACTGCATGATTCTGTTGCAAAACAGCACTTTCCCAAATAACTTTTGTCTGCTTGTTATCAATCGTTTACCTTCAGCATCCCAGGAGAGCTGCTTTCTTCATACTAGGGCTTGCTTGGCCTATTCATTTTCCACAGGAAAACAGATGTTACTCAATCCAGGACCCTTGAACCAATTTCTCCCAACCTACTGGGGACACTGCCTATCAGTCATGGTTAAGCAGTGGTAAATCTGCTGGCTTTTGGGGATTTGGGGGTATAGGCCTTTAATATATTGTCCCTGCCTATGACATGCTGGGAGCGAAGAGGCAGTTACTGGTATGTGCTGCTCCCTTGCTGCATTAAGCTGCCTCAACAGCTGTGGTTGCTGCTGTGGCAGTTAGACATGTGTAAATGGATGCATTTGTCCATTTTTGAGACCTGTATTCTGGTGCCTAAGGTTTTGACTCTGACAGAGGCTCAACTGATTAAGCTGGCAAGGTAATCCTCTGTATTTGTCCTTCAAAATGGTAAATAGCTGGGTCAGGGCATGAACTTCTCAGGCTTCTCTGTTGTCCTCAGTGTGACCATAGACTCGTTTTGTCCGCGGCCTCTGAGTGCTATACAGAAGCCAGGGAAGGATCTGCTGTTGTTTGAGCATTAGCCCGTGTTTGGCAGTTTCCCAGGGAGATGACTAGTATGTTTATGCTTGTAGAGTATACCAATTCCCTTTGCTTTAAAAAAAAATAAAAATTCTATTTTATTCTAATTTTATTTTCATTTTTTAAATTTAATTTTATTTTTAAACACATTAGTGGATTTCAGCCAAATTTTGCAAAAAGGCAGAGGCATTAGTGCTAGAAAGCCTTCATAAGTTTCAGGATAGAAGATGGTCAGAGAGGGGAGAGAGACCTTTAAACTGGGATGGTGGCTACTGTTACCCTGTATCAGACATGAGGGAATCCATATGGGGACCTCAGTGACTAAGGAGGCACTCTGTGCTGAGCAGCTGGGAAACACTGGACAGTATGGACCAGATGTTTGCCCTGTCCTTGTCTCCTTTCTTAACACCTTGGTGTCAGGTCTCTACCCTTACCTCCCTGGATGGTGGGAGCTGGTTATGCTGGGAGCCTGGATCTTGCAGATCTTGAGGATCTACCGCCTCATCTATAGGGACTATTTCACAAGTCTGAATAGAAGAGGACCCAAGGTTGTGGGTGGAAAGCAGGCAAAACACAGCTTTGCACTCAGAGAGTGTCTGACGCAGGGCAGAAGGTGGGTGGTGAGCATCCCAAAGAAGGGGTCTTCCAAGGAGTGGGGGGTGATGGCACTGAACACACTTGCTTCGTATCATGCAATAAGCCTGTGATGGAAGAGGTAAAACGGGTGTCTGCAGTGAAAGAAGTCCTGCTGTTTAGGAGGGAGGGTTACACAGCAGAGGGTGGAAATGCTGGCTGCAGCCCCAGAAGTATCCATTGCTCGGTTGCATACAGTTTGAAATACAGGACACAGTGGTTAAGTAGGAGCACTGTGCTTTGAAGAACAGCACAGACCAACTTACAGCCAGCTGTGTGCTTTATCTGACAGGCGACTTGCTGTCCTGCTAAAGAGTAGCTTTTGGCTTTTAGTTTTAATCTTGGAAATAACAACAGCATGGTGCATGGTTCGTAATTGACCAGTAGGGAACCTGAAAGTATGATCCTGTGATTTGCTTCAGCCAGATTCTTCTACTGCCATGGTGGGTAACTAGTTCACAGACTGACTTGGGGGTGGGGAGGGTGGGCAGGAAGCAGGGAAGGCTAATGATGCAAGACCTAGATTCACAAAGGCTGGCTGTTTTTATAGCCATCCAGACAACACAGCAGTAGTTAATGTTCATGTTGAACATACGAACCCTGGTTTTTTGTGGTTTAAAATGGACATTGTCAACTATCTATTTATTGCTTTTAATTTCTTTTTTGCTCTTTCCAATATACCCCATAGGTTCTTGAATTACATTTCTCTCCCCACCAATTTTTTGTCCTGGCCTACTTCACAAAAGACAGTGGGGGCTTTTCTCCCCCCCCCCCCCCCCCCCCCCAGCCTTTTATCAGGTCTCATGTATAGTTTCTGTGGGCAATTTAACCACTTCATTGTTCTACCCCTGAGGTAGCTGCATAGGAAATAAATTGTGACCGACTGTAGGAAAATTATAATGGAACCATAAAAGAATATAATATTTTCTTTTCAAAAGAAAAATGTAACAGAAACTCCTGGATCCTTGAAAACTTTAGTGCCTCAAGTCCTGTATATCTTTAATAAGCTGGACTATAGGTAAAAGAAAAGTACCCTGCAATGTGATCTGAAATTGTGTATTTAGCAAACAATGCCTTATATGATCTAAATAAGCAAGTGCTATGCAGTGAAGAGAACTTAAAAATGCAGACTCTCCCTTGCTTTGTGATTTTTCATCAGTTATCAAAAGCATCAGTCCACATTGTGAGCTAGCTGCTGGATTTTTTCTTGTAATGAGAGCTAAGTATGAGTTATAGAAATGTAAATGGAGCGATCAGAACCTGCATCTTTGCTTTTCCTACTTCTGCAACTTCTGTAATGGGACTGAATGGAAATAAATCAGCTTAACACCCTCACACACACACACACCCCCCCCCACACACACACCCAAACAACCCATTTCATTACTTTTCTGAAAGCTTGCATGCTGGGTTTTGGCAAAAGCTAATCTTTTTCACCAAATTGTAAACCTTTGGCAGGGGTGAGGATGGGGATTTGCAGTGGGAACAGCAGGAAAGGATCTTTATCTGTGACAGTGCTAATGGGTGCTGTTATCATTCTAGATGCTGGGAATTGCCAGGGTGAACAAATGAGCATTGATTTGAATATTTTATCCCAATAGTCCAATGAAAGAGAAAAGACTTCAAGAGGGAAAGGAGAAAAGGAGACCCAGAATCAACTGCAGATGTGTTCAATGAGGGAAAGAAAAAATGACGTTCAGCACCGAATAGCTCTCTAACCTTTATGGATTGCTTCTGCAGGCCTGGCGTTGGACGTGGAGACAGGACATGGCTGGAGAAGCTGAGTCTGTTAGGATGGAGCTACTCAGTGGCTGCTGGTCTCCTTTAGCACTAGCTTGACTTAAGTTTTGTTAGTCATTGGGTTTCTTTGGAAGAGGGGGAAAGAAATCCACGCGTAACACTAAGACCTCTTGTTGCAAACAGACCACATTGTGGAGGGCAGAGCAGATAGGTGGTCATGGTGACAGTATCGCCTTTCTCTTTAACAGGGCAAAGATGCAGGTTGATACACTGTTCTTTAGCATGCAAAGGTGAGACTGAAGCCAGCCTTGTGAGCGCATCTCCTAATTGAATAACGGTGGCATGTAACAAACCTAGTTCCTTATTGATAGGAAGAAAGGTTTAGGTCTTTTGAAACTTCATTAAACTCTCTGTAGTAATTAAACACCGTGCAAAGGTAGCTCTCTGCAGTGCTGTCAGCTGGGCTAGTTCCAATTAGATGCACTGCCTGGACATACCTTATTGACTAATCTAGCCTGGACATCAGGCTGCTTGAGAGAAATGACTTGGAGAGAACGTGCTTCTCTTTTTCTCTCTTGTTGGGAGGGGACCAGGTAGTTTGTTTTTAAGGGAGCGGTGAATCTGGTTATAAGAGTTTCTTCCATGTTTTCTTCTTGTCATGCCAGGAGACAGAAGCCAAGGAGTTTTTTTCACAATGCCATGAGTGACGAGAGCTGAATGTGACAATGGCTGTTTGGGACCAACCTAAAGTCTATCTAACCTGGCTCCAGGGGTGATGGATAAGTAGGAGAGAAGTGAAAGGAGTGGGGCAAATTGGATTCTTTAGTTGGCTTTTGGCCATCCTGGTATTGAATTTTTTGTTGGAGTCCATCCCTATTCAAGAGATCTGTGACCTGTAGAGTAAAAACAAGCACAGTCCAGGGAAGGAACGAGTAATAGATATACAGGAAGGACAGTGATGGGACCAGAGAGTATTAAATCCAAGTATCCTGGTTCCCAGATGCCTTTTCCGTTGGTATATATTAAATTTTTCTTTAGATCTACCTTTAGCATAGCTTTCTATAGTAGAATGCTTAAGTGCATGTAGCACCCTCATATTCAATAGACGCACTTTTCCAGTTGTGTCCTTGAGTCTCTTTCCTTTGCTGTGAAAACGCGCTGTTTGCTCCTGTGAGCTCTGCAGAGCTAATATAGCTGTAGGAAGAAGATGGGTTCTGCTCACCTCATCTATCATCAACAGCGTTGTCACCCGAGCACATTTCTGTTGCTGAGCCCTTTATTGCAGGTGTGGATGGGAGAATGCAGTTCCCTGGCTGGCGAGGATATACCGCTGGTGCCCTCTCCTGGAGGCGAAGCCGTGCTCTGCTAATGTTTCTAATAGCATACCTTGTCACCTTCTAGTGATTCATGGCTTGGAGAATAGAAGGCATCAAGATGGGGACTGTGGTGGGGGATCAGAAGAATGAAGCGTGCAGTCCCATACCTTGTGACAAATACCAGATGCTTCAGAATAATGCTTGGCATCTCTGTGATAATACACACTGCAGGGAAGTTTCTTCTTTATCCTAGATTGGTACGGGCCCAGCAGTATGATGCTTTAGATCTGTATGTAATGCTGTAACATGGCAGTGGCATTTTAATGTGATGAGGAAGGTTTGTGTGGCTTTCTGGGGCTGGGCTGTGCCAGTAGATAGCTCAAGCAGGACGTGGGCTCTCCTGTCTGCTCTGCTCTGGGTGTCAGGATCTTGGAGCCTGTAGGGCTGAGGCGTTGTTTGCTTTGTTGTTCTCAGCAGTCAGAAAGACAGTGGGAATTTGGCCACCAAAAATCTGCAAAGTCAAATTACACCAATGAAGGGCAAAACGGAGGGACAGTCCCACCCCCCACGCCCCCAGTTAAAAGTTGTTGAGGTGATGAGGCTAGGTGCTCTTTCTTGGCCTGTTTTTACATGGAGGCTGGTCCAAGCGAGGCCCTGCTCTATGACTGGGCATTATCTCAGTGTGTGCCCACTGGGCAGCCACAACCTTTCTTTCAGAGCCTTTATTCAAAATGCAACCTTTAGCCATTAGGCTGGCCTGTCCTTAAAACTACCAGTAATACAGGTTATTTTATACATGTGGTCATTTTTCACAAACTTCATACTTACACCTTTTTCTGTCCTGCAACTCTTTTAGCTATCACAAGAATGAACAGTGTCTTGATTTCCCCTGTAGGGCTAAGCCTGGGTGACCCACTGTTAAAGCATATGTGTTGGGTAAAGAGAGACTGGCTACCAGAGCCTAACCGTGCCATGTAGCAGCCCTACTGATCTGGACCAAAGGCCTGTCTAACCCTGGATCACTGGTATTAGAGAGGATAGATACACGCACTGAGACCAGGTTTATAAACTGTATTGGATCAGGAGCTATGAGTGCTACCAGATATGGAAGAGAGCTGGGATGAGGTGTGTTGGCAGCCTGGGTAAAAGGGGGTGAGGAGGCAACAGTGTGGGTGTGAACATTGTGTAAGGAGATGGATGCAAGGGTGTAGGAGCTGGTAGAGTGCAAGGAGACAGAAGGATAAGGTTGCTGGGGGCGCATTGGAGGAGATGGAGACCAAATGGCAGCAGTTGAGTTGGCAGGAGGGGGAGGAATTAGTGACAGAAATTTGTGTAAGTGTCCAAAGCAGGTGGTCCTGTTCTTTCTCTCCTGGCTGCTTCCTTGCAATCCCCAACCCATCCCCTGCCTTGCTCACAAACAAGTCTCTCTGCAATCCTGAGGTGAACAGGGCTGATGCCACTGAACAAAGCTTGTTATTCATCTGGGGCAATTTCCCAGTCTATTTTTCTGTGTGGTTGCTCACATGGCAGTATTGGTAAAAGGCAAGTTGCAGCTCGCAAAAAAAATGGCCCAAAGAGGGACGGGTTCCTTCAGTAGCAGTGTCAGCTCCTGCTGGCTTTGCTTGTGTCAAACTAAGCCCAGTGTGTGAATGTGAAGGTACACCAAGTCCAAGCCTTCCCCTTGCTTTGTCTTTTGTAGAGATGTGGAAATGCCTTTAGGAAGCTATGCAAAGGAAACACAACCTGAGTGCAGAGGTCACTACCGTAGACCCCAAGTCTGTGCTCTGGTTTTTGTGGCTCACTTTGATAGCCCCTTTCTGCCTTATCTGTGAAGTAAGTACAAACCCAAGGATGTTTAGCTTAAGGCAGTGTGTACTGCTGGATAGTGAGATGCCTCCTTGGCAGATACTTGCAGTGCTTATGTTTGTGAAGAGTGTATGGTGACATTTCCAAGTTTCTCCTAGTGCTATAGGAAAGGCTGTGTTAGAGGTGGGTAAGGTGGTACCATTTCATGGTACTGAGGGCTAGGAAAGAACCTGTGATGCATTATGGAAAATACAGAAAATTGGCAAATCGGGTGAAGACATCAGCCACCTGGCAAGGCCTATACTCATTTAGTCTACTGGGATGCTGAATTTTTAAAACTTAAAAAACTCCAACAATACTGAGTTTCTGTATTCCTAGCCAGCTGGCTGCAGTTGCTGTGATAGTCACCTCATTTGGAAGAAAACAGTGAGTTGCCAGGATCTACTGAACTTTGAAACATCAGCAGAGACCAAAAAGTTTTGCTTTAGTGGCTCTGTGATGGCCCTGGGGCAATTTGACTATTGCACCTCAAATTCTGGAGGTCCCTCGTCAAATACTTAGTTTTCTTTAGAAATGAGCTCCTTTCCCCCTTTTTATTTTAGGGTGATTATTTTTTCTTTCTTTTCATCTTTTTTTTTTTTTTTTTGAGACTTTTTTTCAGACCTGGAATTTGAGCCTTTATTTTTAGCCAAGTTTGTGTGTGTATGTATGTAAGGGTATATTTTACAAATGTTGGGTATTTTCTGTATCAGAATAAAATTTCTTTTTATCCTTTTACTTTGGGGAGTGTCTGGAAAGGAAGAGCAAGTGGGACAGAGCTGCAAGGCGTATTTTGCTTTAAATCACTGATTTCTAAGGAGATTTCCTGTCTTAAACTATGTTGGTGGAAAGTCATTGCAATCATTTACTCTCAGAGAAGTCTGACTCTTGGGACAAATCTCAGGAGTGCATCTGAGTTTTCCATCTATTGAATTCTCCTTGCTGAATATTGATACTGTTGTCTGGGTTACAGAGAGAGATTTGAGCTTACAAGTTACATTAGTTCTTTATTACATCTTCTTAGTTGGGACTGTATTTTATTTGCTCCTGAAGGAGCTGAAGAACCTGAGTTTGAGGTATAAAGCCGTGACAGCACTCAGAGAAACAGGTTTTTCTCTCATTAGTAACAGGTTGTTGGAACCAGATTGTACAAGATGGGAAGCCAACATGGTCTGTGCTGACACGGGCAAAGCAATGCCTGGAAAGGGCTACAGTTCTGCTGGAGCTCAGGGTGTTCAGCATCTCCCAGAGATCCCGAGTGACTCAGGGTGCAGATGTGGTTGAGCTACTGTAGCAAACTGTAGTAATCAATTTGGCAAGACTTGCTTCCAGATGAAACCTAGGGATATAGACAGGTGACTTTGAGGTCTGGTCCTGTCCCTTCCTCTTGTCAGATACTTTTGTATTTCAAAAATCCTGCCCGGGGACTGAAAGTGGTTTCTGATATTTAGCATATGTGTGTGTGCATGGGGAAGGAGATAACTTAACTTATCTTGCCATCACTGAATTTGATTATTTGTTTTCTATTTAGTGGTCTGTAGCCAGACTAATGTAAGCACTTTTATGCCTTGGCCAGTCCTGTGTTGCTGTCTGCTTACCAGCCTCATTCAAGCATCCTCATAGCTATATGTAATGCTCAGCACAGATAAGGGGGTATCCTCGCTGGTGTTGAATACTTGAGCAAGTCTGTTCCCATTTGTGCCTTTTGCAAAACTAACCCCTGTCAATAATTTATAAGTGCTAGGAAGATCTCATCTAGAAAATGATGTATAATTCTTGTCAGCCATGTTCAAGGAGGAAGAATTGAAAATGGGACAAGATGGGCAGAGATGGGCTACTAAGATGACTGGGGAAAAGAGATCTCCTCTCATGAGAGGAGACTAAAAGCTTGTAAAACTGGTGGAAAGGATGACAGAGATGGGAAGTGCTTGTTCTCTATAAATGCATTAAGGTCACAGATCCTAGGGAGGGAGAAGAGCTATTGAAAACAGAGGGCAGTGTTGGTTCAGGAACAACCAGCTGTTAACTGTTAGTGACTGAGCTGAAGGTAAAATGGCAAAAAGGCTTCCGTGCAGAGCAGTGAGGCTGTGTAATGGCCTTCTCAGAGGTACCATGAAGGAAATGGAGCATTTTATTAATGGGAGGTAGTTGCTGATGATACTTTTGGAAAACTTTGGCACACAGGAGGTCCCTGCCATTTATGTCTTCCTAGACAAAAATTGTGGGATGCTTTTTGTAGATTTTTGGGTACCATATTTTTCTAGGATGAATTTAAATGGCAGTGGTCCTCCAAGAGTTTTCACCTCATCATACTGTTACTGTGTGCATATGCAACTCCTGTGTGTAAACAGCTGCTGCATTTCAGTCCTGAACAGGTTTCATCTTAACCTGTGGAAGGTGTAAGTGATGCTTTAGGATAATTCTGTATGTCACCCTTGACTAATTTTCAAGGTGTTTGGGGGTGAAGAGTGTTCCTGGAAACATAGGGAACAGGTGCTTGCTTCAGGAGATGGTGATGAAGATTAGAATAGCTCTACTTATTGATAGCATAAAACTATCTTCCCTTCAGAATGGAATGATAATTGGAAAAACTTTCTTGGACATCTAGAAGGTGATCTGGAGCATTTGCATTAGATTAGCCCACCTCTTTGCAGAAGAACCTTCAATTTGTCTTTTAAGGGATAGGGCACAGTGCTTGCACTGACTTTGGATGGGAGCCCAGGTATTCTTTTCTTCTTTTCTTTGCGAAGAGCAGGTGGAAGATGACAAGTAAATGATGACATTATTACGCTTGCACTTTAATAGTTTCCAAGCAACTTGCAAGTAAGCGAAGGCAACACATGAAATATTCATGGCTTGTCTTTGCTCTCATACAAAAGGTTGAAAGCTGCCAGAGCTGGAGTTCAGGGCGCATGAGGCATATGGAAATAGCACCTGCAGCTTTGCCTGAAGGGCTAACACTGACCTTTTTGGGAATGATAAATAAGTTTTTTTTTCTTTTATCTAAATTGAAAAAAGAGATCTGGTTTCCACACCCAGGATTCAGTCCCTTTGTCTGAAGCAGACTTCCCTATAGGTCTCTAACCTCTTTCCTCTACAGCTACACCCCTTGTTTGAAGGCAAAATAAGGTTTTGAAGGAAAATATATCCCTTGTGCCTCCTTTTTCCCACCGTTTATAGAAGGACCACAACTAGAAGTGTTTCTCTGTAAATGAACAGAAGAAAATGGACATTATTGCAATAGCAGAACTTCTACAACTGGTTATCCTCAAGAGGAAACTCTACCTTTCAGTATAATGTTGTAGATCTGTAAGCAGGAGGAATGCCCAGCTTGCTCCACGGGTGTTAAGCGCCCATTTCCTCTTAAGGGCTGTGCTTCTCTTTTACAGGGGTTTCTGGTAACTCAAAGGCAACAAAAGTGTTTATATGCCTCCCTGCTGTTTTCCCTTCAGGCCTTTCTCTGTTCCAGCCCTTGATTGGCATTAATTCAAGATCCTACTGTTCCTAGTCAGCTGTAATTGACTGGCTAAATGTGAAGAGCAGGCATGTGAGATCATGTGGCTCTGGTGGTGGGTGCTTGCCTCCCAAAGCACCCTGTGTCCCGCTGCTCCTCAGTGCTGCCCTGCTGCCCCTGCCCTGGTGTGGTGGGCTGACCCTGGCTGGATGCCAGGTGCCCACCGAAGCCGCTCTATCACTCCCCCTCCTCAGCTGGACGGGGTGGGGGGGGGGGGGGGGAGAAAATATAACAAAAGGCTCGTGGGTCAAGATAAGGACAGTTTAATAAAGTGATAGCAAAGGTCGCGCGCGCAAAAGCAAAGAAAAAACAAATGATGTTATTCTCTATTTCCCATCAGCAGGCGATGTCTAGCCGCTTCTCGGGAAGCAGGGCTTCAGTACGCGTAGTGGTTGCTCTGGAAGACAAAATGCCCTCCTTCCGTCTCCCTTTACTTAGCTTTTATATCTGAGCTGACGTCATATGGTATGGAATATCTGTTTGGTTAGTTTAGGTCAGCTGTCCTGGTTATGTCCCCTCCCAAGGTCTTGCCCTGCCACAGCCTGCCATTGAGGAGAGGGCAAAAATGTTGGAGAGCCAGCCTTGATGCTGTGCCAGCACTGCTCAGCAGTAGCCAAAACGCTGGTGTGCTATCAACACCTTTCTAGCTACTGATGCAGAGCACAGCGCTATGAGGGCTGCTATGGGGAGTATTAACTCCATCTCAGCCAGACCCAATACACATGGATGGAGAGAGATTTGTGCCCCAGGTTGGGGCAGTAAATTCTTGCAGGTTTCCCCATGTGTAAGCCCCTGCGGGGAGTGGGCAGGATGTGGTGATTCAATACACAGCTGGGCTCTTGGCACTGTGGCTAGGGCACTGTCAGTGGTGAGTTAAGCCAAGGAGCACTTTGTCCTGGCTTCTTGTCGCTGCAGGTGATATCTGGAATGCAGGAAAGCCAGGGAGACCTGCAGGTCTGTGATGCTACTTTCTCTCCAGGTGACTAGAAGACTAGTCAGGACTTTACCTGGGAGCTGGAGACAGGTAACCTCTAGTAGCAGGGTTCAGTGCAGGGCTGTTCTTGAGCTGGTTAGAGGGCCTAGAACTGAGAGGCAGCGTTTACCTTCTCATCTGACTAAGTCCAGATGTGGACTGTATATTGCATGAGATAGGTGCTGCTTTTGCTGTATTGTCCCCCCGCCCTCCCCCGGATATTTGTCCTCCTATGATGGGATGTCAGAAGGGTTGCTCCTGAGTGGTGTGATCAGGGCCTTGTTGACTCCCCGCTGTCCATGTCCACAGGTAGTGGGAGATCCTTTTGTACTTAAAGCTACTCTTACTGGTACTAATACTGAAAGCTGGTAGCTTTAGTTAACTGTGGGCATGAGGTTCCAGGAGGTAAGTGGCTCCAGCCACAGTGTGCTGACTGGCTCCAGCAGCCAATTCTGTCTGTGCAGCAATTCTGTGGGCTAAAATTCCCTGCCCAGAGAAGCAGTTGGTTCACTTCAAACTCTCATGCCTGTGGAAGGGGCTGGGCAGTATTGGGGTGACCAAGTGCTGAGGGAATTGGAATAGGCTGTGTGCTCATGCCCTGAACCACCTCCTGTAAGGGATGATCACCTACTGTATCTTCAAAATGGTGAGAATTTATAGCCCTGGTCATCTGAAGCAGTGTTTGCAGCAGGCAGCTATACACGTTTCTTTCACCTGTTTGAAAAAACCTTTAGCTATGGAGAGAGCAAACTAACAGCCCTAGGACTTGTGATCTACCTGCAGAACGGGCAAAGCATAGTACAAACCTTGGTAATGTCACTGGGAGCCTGCCTTGACTTGGGTGGGGAAATTGCCAGCACTCCAACCTGTTTGGGCTTGCAGGAGAGGGATCCCTTACATGGGATGTCAGGGAAACACAGGAGAACATTGGGACTAATGTAATTAAATTAATTCAGGGACCAGCACCAACGGCCTGTTGTTTAACCAGCATTAGCATCCAGCTATGACTGACTGTAATGGCTAAAAGTATGGTTGCATAGATTTTAATATTGTATTTGGTTTACTTAAACATAAAAAAATATATTGGCTTTCAGGAAGCTGAGTTCTCAACCAGAGAGTATCTGCACTTACTGCTGAAGTCTGGATTTCTCCTACATACTTTTACTTGCGCGGACTGTCATTGGTTGTTAGTTAGTTTGGAGACTTTAACACCAAGTTCTTCTTTGGATGATGCGATATCCACAGAGATAAAGCTGACTGTCCAGTTCTTGCAACCTCCCTCTCTTGGCATTAGTAATGCTCTCGAAAGGATTCAACCACCCACCTACCCTTTTCCATGCTCTGGTGGGGTTAAAGGAGACTAGTAATAGTGAAGATTTAATGTTTGGAGGTAAAATTAAGGATTGAGTGAGAACAGAATGAATAGAAGAAGAGCAAGTGGTCGCACAATACATCCAGTCAGTGCAATATGAGAGAGAATGGCAAGAGAGGAGCAATGATACAGAAACACTCTGTATCTTTGAAACTTTCCTACGTATGGCTCTGTGACTTGTGTTTTTACTGTGTTGGAGAACAGAGCGCTGACAGTGAGTGGTATCAGTAGCTGAGCTGCTACTGGTGGATATGCCCAGGAAATTATCATAGCCAGGAGTTGCAGAGGTTTGCAGATATTCCTCAGCACTTAAGCTGTCAGCAGTTCTGTCATTTTATAATCCCACCTCCCTTATTAATCTCTGCTGCAAGTGATTGGTTTTTTGGTGTTTTTTTTTTTCCTCTTCTTGCGTACATGTGAGTGCTCTCTAGTAATGCTCCATCATGCCTGCCCCATCATCCAGTGCTGCACGACACTGGAGATGACATTTGCAAAGTGTCAGCAATCCAGCAGCTTGGAAAGGCCAGTCTGCTCTGTTGAGAGTGGATCTCGGTGCATAAACACTATTGTTATAGCTGGTCCAGGAAGCCTGGCCTCAGAAGGGTTTCTTGAGCACTGTTGAAGGCTAAGCCCAAAGAGACGAATGGATCTGTAGAGTATTTGTAACAGGTGAAGCTGAAGCAAAGAGAAACGAACATTGTTTTGAATAATGTGAGTCAATAGAGGGAAGTTTCTAAATGGCAATTATTTTTTTTTCATCTGTATCCTACAATAGTCAAACCAGAAAGTTGAATGAAGTGTTTCAGTTGGGGAGGAGAAGATACGTTTTTATCAAAATGCAAATGTTTTGTGAAGGCACTTTTGGTTTTGTAAACAGCTTCCATTTCTGAAAAGTATTTAGAAAATAAATCCATTTAAAAAGTGAGTGGAGTATGAAGCAATTAGGAAATATTTTAGCTTGCTTTTGTTTCTCAAAAGCAAAAAATTTTAATAGGCTATGAACACTTAATGGAAAATATTGCTGTAGTGAAATTGAATATTAATTTCATTAATTTTTTTTTTCTTCTTCTTCCCCTCCTCCCTTGCCTCCCCCTGAACTAAAGGAGTTTGAAAGCTTTGGCTTGTAGTACTGGCAAGAGCCTTCCAGCTGCCATTCCAGTACAGGATTTCAGGGACGTTGTCCCCTAAAGCTTTTGAACTCACTAGAATGAAGCTTGCTGTTTCTGTTGTTCATCTTTATGCAGACCAGTTCTTCTGCAGTTTTGTTCATACAGCTAGGATTTGTTCTGGAGCCTGGAATTTTGTGTAGTTTGGAGAAGGAATAGAAGAGGTGGTGCAGTTTAGCTGAGATAGAATCATAGAATTGTTTGAGTTGGAAGGGACCTTAAAGATCATCTAGTTCTGCCCCCCCTGCCATGGGCAGGGACAGCTTCCACTAGACCAGGTTGCTCAAAGCCCCATCCAGCCTGGCCTTGAACACTTCTACAAATGGGGCATCTGCAACCTCTCTGGGCAACCTGTTCCAGTGCCTCATGACCCTCATAGAGAAGAATAAACTAATGCCTCCCAGCTTTGAGTTCTAGTTGGCTTCCTTAATTCCATGGGTGGTTTTGTTCTAGCAACAATGGAAAAAAAATAGAATATCGTGTCTGCTGGCACCAGAGCTTGGTAGAAATTGCAGTTCTATCACCAGCATTTTATTCCTACAACCTGTGATTCTCTAGATATGTGAATTATCCTCTGACAGTATGGCAATCATTTGACCTATGTGTTTTATTCTGACTTACCACCTAAAAAGCAAAATACTTTGCTTATTAATTCTGATATCAACACTGAAGGTGAGAGAAGAAAAATTTCATTTCATAAGTGTTTGATGCAAACAATATTGGGCTCAATTCATCTGGATACTTGGGTGTACTGAAGTCTAGTGAAGTGTTGTGCCAAATCCTAGCTGCCATTCTCCCTGGTGACAAGCAGCAGGAGGAATGGGGGCCGAGTAACAGCTGCGGTGCACGGTGCAAGAAGGTGTACAGCAACTTTGTCAGACTGATGGTAGCTCTAGCTATAAAGTGTGAGAATGAGGGGCTGAACTCATCCTGTCCAAAGCTGCTGGACTGAGTTGCTTCTGCTTTTTTTTCTTTGAATGATCTGATGGGACTTATTTAAAGGTGGAACAGGAGATAAGGAGCTGTAGGAGGAAGCAGTCAAAGCTGTGCTCTAACAGATCACAGAAAGACCCTTGGACTCAGGCTTACCCCAGACCTGCAGGCGGTGGAGGGTGGGTGAGCTGGCTTCTGCTGTCCTGCCTAGGTGTCCTGCCTTCCTGCCACCCCCTTTGGAGTTCTCATAGATAATCACGGAGGGACCTGCTTTCTGCCCTTTCACTGCACTGCTGGGTGGTAGGTGGGGAGGGATGGTGTGCTCACTTCATCACTCATGGTCTACAGCTTTTACTGTCTTTGCATACAAGCCAAGGCAGGTCGCTGGCAGATCCTGTGGATGGGGGAACTTGTCCAGCACCTGGAAAGTGTCTGTGTGTCAAGCAGCACAAAGAACGCTTTTAGTGGGAACTGCTGAGTTTTAGGACTTTTATAAGCTGAGCATTTATAGGTGCAGATACGCTTTAATGCCTTGCTGTTGAGAGCTGTTACCACAGGAAGGTGGTAGGAGAGCTGGAC
This sequence comes from Astur gentilis, assembly GCF_929443795.1. Classification (NCBI taxonomy): domain Eukaryota; kingdom Metazoa; phylum Chordata; class Aves; order Accipitriformes; family Accipitridae; genus Astur; species Astur gentilis. The sequence continues at coordinate 30,877,118 of NC_064888.1, forward strand.
TCTAAGTTTAGGACAGCCTGACCTGTCCTGAGAAGAGGTGCCACTTGCACACACTGCTGGTACAAGAAGCTGGTTCTCCAGTAAAAGAAACCTGGTTTGTGTCTAATCCTCCTAGTTATTCAGTTTGGGTCTGTGTATAAAGGGCCAAGTAGCACTGCTGGTGGTACTGAGAGCTTTTCCACTTGCTGATTTCTAGCTATGTTTTCTTATCACTGAAGGTAAGCGATCCAAGAAAGCCCTGTGAACTTTTTCTGTGGTTGATGAGCTAATACTGTAGACTCCTCAATCCCCTCTTTCCATCCCTTTTTGTATGCATCTAAATATGTTTCCAGGGGCAGGATGTATTTGTCATTGTTATTAGGCAATGGAAATAAATCTTAATTCAGACTCATACTCTGATGTCTTCTAAGAGAAGTTTCAGTGTCCATTTTCTTTGCATAATTGGAAGTGCTCTGCATTATTACTGACTTGCAGCAGTGTCTGACCTATGAATGCATGGCAGTTTCTGTGTGGATACTAGCAAGTTGTGTGTGGTGAAGATGGGAGAGGGGAGGAGGTTGTGCAGTGCGGGAGTATGGTTGTTTTAATGACAGTGAGCAAACAAGATCAAGAGGGCTTTATTAAGGTGAGAGCAATCTCATGCTGCCATTTTTTTGTAGTCAGTCATGACAGCTGGTTTGACTGCAGTGTTCTCTTCTCCTCTCCACCTTTCCAAACTTTGTGGCTGCAGTCTGTTGCTCTGAGTGTTTTTCTGTCTTTGTGGTTGCACAGCCCTTTGGGCACCTCACAGTGGGCTTTCAACCCTTCCGATATACCAGTGAGGTCAGGAATGGATATCTCCATTTTGCTAGGAACCAAGTCATATTTAGTGACTTGTTTGGGGTCAGACCACGAGTTTGGGCTGGAACTGAAAACTGGTCTCTTTTTTTGAGAGGGCTGTGAGACATTCATGTGCTTGAAAATAACTGTTAGTGTCTCTGTTACCCCAGTAGCAGTAAAAATATCATAGCCTGGCTTCTGCCTTGTGCTTTCTCTCTCTCTACAGGTGTCCAAACCCAGCTGTTATGTGTCATGATCACTGTGTTACAGATGAGGAGACTCTGTGACAGAAAGATTAAGTGTCTTACTGGTATACTCACAGATCAGTGAAAAATCAGAAATGGGGCAAACTGCCAGATTTCCTGATCTGAAAACTATAGAAAGGAGCATTTGGGGAGCTGATCTGTTGAGGTATGCTCAGTTTCTTCCAAACTCTCCCAGATAAACATCTCTAGCATTCTCTTAGATTCTTCTAAGGGTGTGTGTATTGCTCCAGGGTAAATTGTGTCAGTACTTCACCAGCTCTGTGCATGGTGACATTTTAACAATGTCTGACTTAAGGGGTTTGGCACTGACCATTTTACCTTGGTTACTGCTTTAATCTTGAGGAGACAATGGGAGATCATCCTTGGGCTTGTCCTCTTAGCTATGTTGCCACCTGTCCTCTGCTCTTCCTGCAGGTGGAAGCAGATTTTTCCCAGTAGCATATGTTGTCACTAATTGTCTGATACCATGACAGCATAGTGTCCCCCCTATAGAGGAAAACCAGCTGATAAGGCATGACGTCTATCTAGTGTACTCAGAGCTGACTGAATCTCATATTTGTGCCATTGAAGTAGGCTGCACTTGTGTTTATCAGCAGTAGTTTTTGGCTCCCTCGCTGCAGTGTGCAAGCACTCCACAAAACTAACAATCCTTAGGGGTCTTGCAAGGCAAGACAGGTCTTTCACAGTTTACCAATGACTTGGGCAATAAAATGAAGAAAACTGTGCCAGGCTGTATCTCTCTCCGTGGGAGACGGTTATGTACAGTCCTGGCTGAACTGCTGTGGAGCTCAAGGCTGGCAATGGGTGAGAACAGAGGATCTTGAGTGAGGGGCATTGACCAAGCTGTGTAGGGAGCTGACCCAGAGAACAGCAGAAGGCAACAGACAGCTTCAGGAGGGGGTGGATGCTTCTTCCCTTGTGCCTGTCTTTTGGCTACTGCTGTTAATTTTCCCATGTACTAAATGATTTACTCAACTACCTTTTTTTTTTAAGAACCAATTAATTGCTTAATTTCCCTTTGCCTGAGTCTTCTGTTGCATTGGGGCACAGCAGGAAGGCTGTGTGTGGAGGAAATGCCAGCTCTATTGGCTATTCCTAGGGAATTAAGGACCCAAACAGCAGCTAATCAGTGTTTTAGCTGTAGTTTTCAATATTCTCTCAGTGTTAATGTTGATAATAGATAGCTGGCCCAATTAAAACAAAAATTATCAAAGCGTGTTTGAAGTGCCCTTAGGTAATTCTGCATGCGTTTGTTGGAGAGCAGCTAGGAAAACAAAATTTGACCTTCTGCAGAACAAAATCATGTTACAGAGAAGGATGGAGTCAGTGGGAGAGTAGGAAGTAAAAGTTGATGTTAATAAGTTGTGGCAGAGATTTGGCTGTACTGGATCATTTTACCTGTTAAATGCAGTATCCTGCTTATAGCACCAAGCAATAAATGGGTGTTATGTTTGAGTCATATAATCCTCTATGCTAGTTCTTCAGTGATATCTAGAGGCAAAGTAGTAGGTATCTTTCTGACCCTGAAGGCAGTTAATTCGCATTCTGAAGCATGAAATTTGATTACTGTTATCTTAGCTGCTGCAATTATTGACAGCAAAATTAACCAGCTCTTTTTAAAGCCTAGACTTGTTCTGAATACACTGGCCATTTAATGGGGTCACCTTTCACTGATGTGTGAGGCAGTGGCATCAGAAGTGGGTAGCAGGTTGGATTTCTGCTCGGATCTTCACTCAGACATGATTTCCCAAACACCCAGTGCAGTTGGGCATTGCATTTGTGTGTGTGCCTGCTGCGGTCATGTGAGCAAAAGTGGCTGATTGCATACGACAGAAAACCATCGGGCACCAAGTCAGCATTTGCTCACACGCTTGGCATGCTGTGTGGTGTTGTGAGAACATCATGCCCCCAGGTGGTAAAGTTGCTTTGTAAAGTCAGGCCCCTCCAATTTAGCATAGAAATACTGATATCAAAGTTGAGAAGTTCCTGCTTTGATTCTGTTTAAGCTGGGTTCAGGCTAATTATTTTCTAAGAGTGTGCAGACAAAGTGCTAGATTAAAGCAGGAGAAAGTGGTGGCAATTAAGAGAGGGAGACTTCCATTTTGAAGTCAGCAGCGAGTTTTGATGCTGAAGATATCCTCTTTTGGATCTGATGTCTAGACTGTGGTTCAGTTTGTGTGTCTTGGCTGTGGTCTTAACACACAAATAGACCTAGCTGAAATTCTGTGTATTATGGTGAACACTGTGCTTACCGTGTCTATCTTGTGGCACTTATGTACCATTAGGTATACTTTTAAACTCCAAAAGGCTAAGAGGGCTATCTGTTGTTACTTGGCTGGCCTTAACGTTACATCAGCAGACATGAAATGTGCCATGGTTGTTAGCGGTGGGCTCTTGGTACCGGTCAGACCTCGACGTGGACAGTTGTTTGTACTGTATCAAATCAAAGAAGCAAACTTCAGTTGGATGGCATGGTCATCTTTGCTCTATCAAGCTCTTAGAGTGCCAAGGCTTTGTGAAACTGCATCTCTCCACCTCAAGAGAAAGAGAAACAGGAGACTAAGATATCCCTGACCTCACAAGTTCATGGATAAGTTTGAATATAGTTTCAAATTGTCTAGCAGTTAGGTCAGTTTGAGTTTGCTGAAGGCTGTGAAGTCTGAGGGTTGTGGAGTCTGGGTTGTTGGGGTGCTTTAGGAGTACAATACTAGTACCAGGTATTGGAAGGACCTGCTTGTCTGCTCAGGATTGCTATAAATGTTAAGAGCTGCTCAGTCTGAGTGCTAGTATTTGGAAAGGAACTGCGATGCAAGTGGTAAAGAGGAAGGATCAACTTTTTATTGGGTTGCAGGACCAGTTTCATTAAGGGGAGATAAAGAAGATTTTCCTCTAAACCCTGGTTTTGCCAAGACTTCCTCTGTGCCACACAGCAAGACACTAGGCTCAAATCCTCAAGGGGATTTAGGTGCCTGATGCCAGCTTCATTTCAGTGCCTTCCAAGTGCTGGGGTAGGAGTTGGAGCTGCGTGAACCTATCTCAGGCCCCAGGAAAGTTGCTTAATATAAAACAGAGGTGGTATTCAAAGAAGCTGCAGTTATTTGTGAAAACATCTTCATTGGACTTGATGATTCCAGAATAAGCTTGTTCCTGTGTGGTGTTGCTACGCTTCTTTAAGAATGCATTTCTTGCACCAATCAGTTTCCCTTTGCAAGGTCACTCTGCAGTTTAATTCTCCACCTGTAAAATAGCTATAATATTGTCCATCATTTTTCTCAGATCGTAAGATCTTCTGGGGGCAGAGTTTGGCAATGTTCTTACAAAAGACCCAACTGTCCGTAGGTTTGATACTGTTTGGATCTTGAAGTGCTATTTCTATGTGAGCAATTACTCGCAAGGGTACAGCCCAGAATCTGTCCTCTTGTGCTGAGCTGCTTAGCTCTGATCACGCAAGGGGAACCAATTGCTCCAGAACAATTTCCTCCAGCCCCTCTTGCTGTGTTCTGG